>NC_088238.1:7920347-8050347 GCF_036934945.1 Oncorhynchus masou masou | reverse complement strand
CTGCAGCATTTTCTTTCAGCTCAATGGCAGGAATTGCAGGAGATTCGCTTTAAAACTAAACATTTTTCTCTCTCCGCTGCAAAGATAATGTTTTACTCTTTGGTCTGCGTCTTTCAACACTCAACCCTTATGGTGGGTCACAAAGCAAATACATTTGGGAACCCCTGACCTAGGGACCCCCTGACCTAGGGAACCCCTGACCTAGGGACCCCCTGACCTAGGGAGCCCCTGACCTAGGGACCCCCTGACCTAGGGACCCCCTGACCTAGGGAACCCCTGACCTAGGGACCCTGACCTAGGGAGCCCCTGACCTAGGGACCCCCTGACCTAGGGACCCCCTGACCTAGGGACCCCCTGACCTGGGGAACCCCTGACCTGGGGAACCCCTGACCTAGGGAACCCCTGACCTGGGGAACCCCTGACCTAGGGAACCCCTGACCTAGGGAACCCCTGACCTAGGGAACCCCTGACCTGGGGAACCTCTGACCTAGGGAACCTCTGACCTGGGAAACCCCTGACCTGGGGAACCTCTGACCTAGGGAACCTCTGACCTAGGGAACCCCTGACCTGGGGAACCCCTGACCTAGGGAACCTCTGACCTGGGAAACCCCTGACCTGGGGAACCTCTGACCTAGGGAAACTCTGACCTGGGGAACCCTGACCTGGGGAAGCCTGACCTAGGGACCTGACCTAGGGAACCCCTGACCTAGGGAACCTCTGACCTGGGGAACCCTGACCTAGGGAACCTCTGACCTGGGGAACCCCTGACCTAGGGAACCTCTGACCTGGGGAACCCCTTACCTGGGGAACCTCTCACCTGGGGAACCTCTGACCTGGGGAACCTCTGACCTGGGGAACCTCTGACCTGGGGAACCTCTGACCTAGGGAACCCTGACCTGGGGAACCTCTGACCTAGGGAACCCCTGACCTAGGGAACCCCTGACCTGGGGACCCACTGACCTGGGGAACCTCTGACCTGGGGAACCCCTGACCTAGGGAACCTCTGACCTGGGGAACCCCTGACCTGGGGAACCTCTGACCTGGGGAACCCCTGACCTGGGGAACCCCTGACCTGGGAAACCTCTGACCTGGGGAACCCTGACCTGGGGAACCTCTGACCTGGGGAACCCCTGACCTAGGGACCTGACCTAGGGAACCCTGACCTAGGGGAACCTCTGACCTGGGAAACCTCTGACCTGGGGAACCTCTGACCTGGGGAACCTCTGACCTGGGGAACCTCTGACCTAGGGAACCCCTGACCTAGGGAACCCCTGACCTGGGGAACCCCTGACCTGGGGAACCTCTGACCTGGGGAACCCCTGACCTGGGGAACCTCTGACCTGGGGAACCCCTGACCTGGGGAACCTCTGACCTGGGGAACCTCTGACCTGGGGAACCCCTGACCTGGGGAACCTCTGACCTAGGGAACCTCTGACCTAGGGAACCTCTGACTGACCTGGGGAACCCCTGACCTAGGGAACCTCTGACCTGGGAAACCCCTGACCTGGGGAACCCCTGACCTGGGGAACCTCTGACCTAGGGAACCTCTGACCTGGGGAACCTCTGACCTGGGGAACCTCTGACCAGGGAACCTCTGACCTGGGGAACCTCTGACCTGGGGAACCTCTGACCTGGGGAACCCCTGACCTAGGGAACCTCTGACCTGGGGAACCCCTGACCTAGGGAGCCCCTGACCTAGGGAACCTCTGACCTAGGGAACCTCTGACCTGGGGAACCCCTGACCTGGGGAACCCCTGACCTAGGGAACCTCTGACCTGGGGAACCTCTGACCTAGGGAACCTCTGACCTGGGGAACCCCTGACCTGGGGAACCTCTGACCTGGGGAACCTCTGACCTGGGGAACCCCTGACCTGGGGAACCCCTGACCTAGGGAACCTCTGACCTAGGGAACCTCTGACCTAGGGAACCTCTGACCTAGGGAACCTCTGACCTGGGGAACCCCTGACCTAGGGAACCTCTGACCTGGGAAACCCCTGACCTGGGGAACCTCTGACCTAGGGAACCTCTGACCTGGGGAACCTCTGACCTAGGGAACCTCTGACCTAGGGAACCTCTGACCTAGGGAAACTCTGACGTGGGGAACCCCTGACCTAGGGAACCTCTGACCTGGGAAACCCCTGACCTGGGGAACCCCTGACCTGGGGAACCTCTGACGTGGGGAACCTCTGACGTGGGGAACCTCTGACCTGGGGAACCTCTGACCTGGGGAACCTCTGACCTGGGGAACCTCTGACCAGATGGGGGACTCTATTTATTATTTTACCTTTATTTAATTAGGCAAGTCATTGAAGAACAAATTCTTATTTACAATGAGGGAACCTCTCCCCCAAACCTCTGACCTAACCCGGATGACGACCTGGGCCATGGGACTCCTGATCACGGACCGGGTATGATACAGCCCGGGATCGAACCAGGGTCTTAAGTGACAACTCTGAGCACTGAGATGTAGTGCCTTAGACTGACCTGCGCCACTCCCTGACCTAGGGAAGATATAGTACACTACTGTTGACCAGAACCACCTTATTCCCTACGTAGTACACTACTGTTGACCAGAACCACCTTATTCCCTACGTAGTACACTACTGTTGACCAGAACCACCTTATTCCCTATGTAGTGCACTACTGTTGACCAGAACCACCTTATTCCCTACGTAGTACACTACTGTTGACCAGAACCACCTTATTCCCTACGTAGTACACTACTGTTGACCAGAACCACCTTATTCCCTACATAGTACACTACTGTTGAAGAGAACCACCTTATTCCCTACATAGTACACTACTGTTGACCAGAACCACCTTATTCCCTACGTAGTACACTACTGTTGACCAGAACCACCTTATTCCCTACGTAGTACACTACTGTTGACCAGAACCACCTTATTCCCTATGTAGTGCACTACTGTTGAAGAGAACCACCTTATTCCCTACATAGTACACTACTGTTGAAGAGAACCACCTTATTCCCTACATAGTACACTACTGTTGAAGAGAACCACCTTATTCCCTACATAGTACACTACTGTTGAAGAGAACCACCTTATTCCCTACGTAGTACACTACTGTTGAAGAGAACCACCTTATTCCCTACGTAGTACACTACTGTTGACCAGAACCACCTTATTCCCTATGTAGTGCACTACTGTTGACCAGAACCACCTTATTCCCTACGTAGTACACTACTGTTGACCAGAACCACCTTATTCCCTATGTAGTGCACTACTGTTGACCAGAACCACCTTATTCCATACGTAGTACACTACTGTTGAAGAGAACCACCTTATTCCCTACGTAGTGCACTACTGTTGAAGAGAACCACCTTATTCCCTACGTAGTGCACTACTGTTGACCAGAACCACCTTATTCCCCACGTAGAACACTATTGTTGACCAGAACCACCTTATTCCCTATGTAGTGCACTACTGTTGACCAGAACCACCTTATTCCCTACGTAGTACACTACTGTTGACCAGAACCACCTTATTCCCTATGTAGTGCACTACTGTTGACCAGAACCACCTTATTCCCTACGTAGTACACTACTGTTGACCAGAACCACCTTATTCCCTACGTAGTACACTACTGTTGACCAGAACCACCTTATTCCCTACGTAGTACACTACTGTTGAAGAGAACCACCTTATTCCCTACGTAGTACACTACTGTTGACCAGAACCACCTTATTCCCTATGTAGTGCACTACTGTTGACCAGAACCACCTTATTCCCTATGTAGTGCACTACTGTTGAAGAGAACCACCTTATTCCCTACGTAGTACACTACTGTTGAAGAGAACCACCTTATTCCCTACGTAGTACACTACTGTTGACCAGAACCACCTTATTCCCTATGTAGTACACTACTGTTGACCAGAACCACCTTATTCCCTACGTAGTACACTACTGTTGACCAGAACCACCTTATTCCCTACGTAGTACACTACTGTTGACCAGAACCACCTTATTCCCTATGTAGTGCACTACTGTTGACCAGAACCACCTTATTCCCTACGTAGTACACTACTGTTGACCAGAACCACCTTATTCCCTACGTAGTGCACTATTGTTGACCAGAACCACCTTATTCCCTATGTAGTGCACTACTGTTGACCAGAACCACCTTATTCCCTATGTAGTGCACTACTGTTGAAGAGAACCACCTTATTCCCTACGTAGTACACTACTGTTGAAGAGAACCACCTTATTCCCTACGTAGTGCACTACTGTTGAAGAAAACCACCTTATTCCCTACGTAGTGCACTACTGTTGACCAGAACCACCTTATTCCCTACGTAGTGCACTACTGTTGACCAGAACCACCTTATTCCCTACGTAGTGCACTACTGTTGACCAGAACCACCTTATTCCCTACGTAGTACACTACTGTTGACCAGAACCACCTTATTCCCTACGTAGTACACTACTGTTGAAGAGAACCACCTTATTCCCTACGTAGTACACTACTGTTGAAGAGAACCACCTTATTCCCTACGTAGTGCACTACTGTTGACCAGAACCACCTTATTCCCTACGTAGTGCACTACTGTTGACCAGAACCACCTTATTCCATACGTAGTACACTACTGTTGACCAGAACCACCTTATTCCCTACGTAGTGCACTACTGTTGACCAGAACCACCTTATTCCATACAGAACCACCTTAATCCCTAGTACACTACTGTTGACCAGAACGACCTTATTCCCTATGTAGTGCACTACTGTTGACCAGAACCACCTTATTCCCTACGTAGTGCACTACTGTTGACCAGAACCACCTTATTCCCTACGTAGTACACTACTGTTGACCAGAACCACCTTATTCCCTACGTAGTACACTACTGTTGACCAGAACCACCTTATTCCCTACGTAGTACACTACTGTTGAAGAGAACCACCTTATTCCCTACGTAGTACACTACTGTTGACCAGAGGCTCATCCATCAACACGGCTGTAACGATAGCCAGATGTGTTGGGGATTGCAAGGTTCTGTAGTTGTGAAGCTCAGCAAAACCTGACATGATAAAATACCTTAGAACATGTGAGGCTGTCCTGCACAGGCCTGCATGGATTTACATGTGAGATGAAATGAGTTCAGTTAAGGTCTATCTATGCAGGTGATAAACCCTCTCAACAGTCAACTTCACGCTGCAATAATAGCCTATACTTTTTTATCCAATGCCCCAGTGTGAACTACACTATATTAACAAAAGTATGTGAACGCCCCTTCAAATTAGAGGATTTGTCTAATTCAGCCACACCTGCTGCTGACAGGTGTATAAAATCAAGCACACAGCCATGCAATCTCCCGTAGACAAACATTGGCAGTAGAATGGCCTCACTGAAGAGCTCATTTGACTTTCAACGTGGCACCGTCATAGCATGCCACCTTTCCAACAAGTCAGTTTGTCAAATTTCTGCCCTGCTAGAGCTGCCCACGGGACAACTGTAAGTGCTGTTATTGTGAAGTGGAAACGTCTAGGAGCAACAACGGCTCAGCCGTGAAGTGGTAGGCCACACAAGCTCACAGAACGGGAATCGCAGAGGGCTGAAGCACGTAGCGTGTAAAAATCATCTGCCAACTGTTTGGTGTTCGAGGAGTTTGGTGGAGGAATAATGATCTGGGGCTGTTTTTCATGGTTTCGGACCCTTAGTTCCGGTGTAGGGAAATCTTAACGCTACAGCATGCAATGGCATTCTAATCTAGATGATTCTGTGCTTCCAACTTTGTGGCAACAGTTTGGGGGAGGCTCTTTCCTGTTTCAGCATGACAATACCCCAGTGCACAAAACAAGGTCCATACAAAAAAAAAATGTTTTTTTTGAGATCAATGTGGAAGAACTTGACTGGCATGCACAGAGCCCTGACCTCAACCCCATAGAACACCTTTGGGATGAATTAAAACACAGACTGCGCGCCAGGCCTAATCAACCCAACATCAGTGCCTGACCTCACTAATGCTCTTGTTGCCGAATGAAAGCAAGTCCCCACAGCAATGTTCCAACATCTAGTGGAAAACCTTCCCAGAAGAGGGATTCTTCATGATTTTGGAATGAGATGTTGGGCGAGCAGGTGTCCACATACTGTTGGGTCATGTAGTGTATAAACGAAAGCAACTTCCAAATGTGAATTGAACTGAGGAGAGTTGGTTTTCAACTGAAGAGTCTCTCTCTGGACCTAAATGCTGCCGTTCCATATGGTCACCGTACCATGTCGTGAGACCACTGAGACCAGAGGCCATTTCAGAAATGACGAGTCATGATTCATTTCAACTTGTGTGGGGACAGTTGGTCACCTCCCTTGAATCAGGACAGGCAGGCTGTCTGCTAGTGCCACCCGGTGGCTGGATGACAGTACTACAGCTAGGAACTGCTTGAAATGCAAAACAAACACAATCATGCTATTTATTGTTATTAAACCAAACCAACAGAAACAAACAGGTGGTCCTCTCCCTGACTGTCTTCGCCAGCAGAGTTACAGACCAGAGTTACAGACCAGAGCTACAGACCAGAGTTACATACCAGAGCTACAGACCAGAGCTGCAGACCAGAGTTACAGACCAGAGTTACAGAGCAGAGCTACAGACCAGAGATACAGACCAGAACAACAGACCAGAGCTACAGACCAGAGATACAGACCAGAGTTACAGACCAGAGTTACAGGCCAGAGCTACAGACCAGAGTTAGAGACCAGAGTTAAAGACCAGAGTTACAGACCAGAGCTACAGACCAGAGCTACAGACCAGAGTTACAGACCAGAGCTACAGACCAGAGTTACAGACCAGAGCTACAGACCAGAGTTACAGACCAGAGTTACAGACCAGAGCTACAGACCAGAGTTACAGACCAGAGTTACAGACCAGAGTTACAGACCAGAGTTACAGACCAGAGCTACAGACCAGAGCTACAGACCAGAGTTACAGACCAGAGCTACAGACCAGAGTTACATACCAGAGCTACAGAGCAGAGCTACAGACCAGAGCTACAGACCAGAGTTACAGACCAGAGCTACAGACCAGAGTTACAGACCAGAGCTACAGACCAGAGCTACAGACCAGAGTTACAGACCAGAGCTACAGACCAGAGATACAGACCAGAGTTACAGACCAGAGCTACAGACCAGAGCTACAGACCAGAGTTACAGACCAGAGCTACAGACCAGAGTTACAGACCAGAGCTACAGACCAGAGCTACAGACCAGAGTTACAGACCAGAGCTACAGACCAGAGATACAGACCAGAGTTACAGACCAGAGTTACAGACCAGAGCTACAGACCAGAGTTACAGACCAGAGCTACAGACCAGAGCTACAGACCAGAGCTACAGATCAGAGTTACAGACCAGAGCTACAGACCAGAGTTACAGACCAGAGCTACAGACCAGAGCTACAGACCAGAGCTACAGACCAGAGTTACAGAGCAGAGTTACAGACCAGAGCTACAGACCAGAGTTACAGACCAGAGCTACAGACCAGAGTTACAGACCAGTTTTCTGACTGATTTTCTGATCCACACCCCTACCCTTTATTTAAAGGTATCTGTGACCAACATTACATTTACATTTAAGTCATTTAGCAGACGCTCTTATCCAGAGCGACTTACAAATTGGTGAATTCACCTTCTGACATCCAGTGGAACAGCCACTTTACAATAGTGCATCTAAATCATTTAAGGGGGGGTGAGAAGGATTACTTTATCCTATCCTAGGTATTCCTTGAAGAGGTGGGGTTTCAGGTGTCTCCGGAAGGTGGTGATTGACTCCGCTGTCCTGGCGTCATGATGCATATCCAACAGATGCATATCTGTATTCCCAGTCGTGAAAAGATTAGAGCCTAATTTATTAACTTACATTTACAGATTTCCTTAAAAATCTTTAAAAAATGTGCATGTTGCGTTTGTATTTTTTGTTCAGTGCACATAGTTTAGTTTTGTTCGGCTGCCGTTGAGACAGATATGTGGGTTCAGATACAACTTGTATGTTCAGCCATTTCAAATAGTTATTCACAGGGGAAATGAGTCCCAGCCAGGCAGCAGCAGTGTTGGTGGATGCTGATTTAGTCATGTAAAATTCTGTCTCTATACTGACATGTCAATCAACAGATATGCTACCGAACAGCAGTTACGACTGGTAACACACACACACACACACACACACACACACACACACACACACACACACACCCTCTCTCTCTCTCTCTCTCTCTCTCTCTCTCTCTCTCTCTCTCTCACACACATAAGAGGGGGAACAGGGGAGGAGGAAAATGAGGAGGAGGATGAGGAGGATAATGAGGAAGAGGGAGGGAGGAAGAGTAGGTGTAATATTCCATATATTCAAGATGATTAACAGAGAAATGTCCAGACAGATTAAGTTGATGGCTGTTCCTCTCGAGGCTTTGCATGACGCACACACACTTTCACAGGTTGAGTAACTATCCTCCACTGCAGTACTATGGACCCACCATGTGGTGTGGTATTAGGTGAGTGATGTCGTAAACAGTCGTCAATGCTACCGCACTGTCTAAACATCCCAGGGGAGTAATCCTGTAACCCTGGTAACAGATTGAATGCCTTGGGTCTGTTGTTCAAGGCTCCGAATGAGTTTTCTCCCGGTACGACGTCGCCATCCAGTGGACATGCTTGAGTGTTACTGGTGACAGTGTTGCGAGTAGTGGCCCCGGCCCTGGTCACCGTGAGTCACTATTCATCATGCTGAAGTGAGGAGAAAAGGTCAAAGGTCAAAATGACCTTTGGGAAAAATGTGTCACTTTTTATGCCCTGGCTGAATAATGATTGGTGGTTTCTGCAGCTGATTGTCGGCCTCCTTCTCACGAGATAAACTACGAAAACCAGAATCAAGTAAATTTGGGAGAAAAAAAAAATGTTACACACCTAATAAAATAGGTATGTAACCAACTGTGTTTCAGGTTAATGTCATAACTCCACTACAGTAGACTGCAGTGGAGGCTGGTCGGATGGGCTCATTGTAATGGATGGAATGGAATTAATGAAACGTTACCAAACACATCAAACATATAGAAACCCTGTTTGACTCTGTTCCATAAACTCCATTCCAGCCATTACACAGATCACCGTCTTCCTATATAGCTCATCCCATCAGCCTCCACTGGTAGGCTGTCACCGAACCGTCACCACACCCCTTTTCAAATGCCGTTTCAAGTTCTAGTCAGAACGAGGAACTCGAAAATGTCCCGACTTGCTAACTTGTTGTAGTTATACACATGCCACATTCAACGAATTAGCAAATCGGAAATATCCGAGTTCCCTAGATCAGACAAGCATCTGAACGCGCCAGATGTCTCGGGAGTCCGGGGCAGAAGTATGGAATTTCCCGAATTCTGCAACACCCGCCTCGGTCTGGTGGTTTACACTCAGTCACCTTTGGCATTACACACGTAAAACTAGCCAAAATAAAGATTATCCACAACAGTGGAATATGCCTTCAAAATAATAGTCTATAATTGAAAGTGACGCAAACGAATACAAATAGTGGAATCATGCCATATTTATACTAGTTAATGGAAGGAAAAAAAAGTTTGGAATATTGTTATATAAATTGTAAATCTGTTTGAATCGCACTGTGGGTGTATTAGACTAGAGAGTTGTACCGGGGCATCCTTCTGTTTCACTGCGCAGGCTTACCTATGGATTGTGCATCAACGAAACGGGATATCAATCTACTCAGTGACACCCACAGAACTGGGAGTTTAAACAAATATTAGCATTTTTAGCTCTTATTGCGGGACTTCCCTAGTCAGCTCATTGTACGTATTGATAGTTGGTGTTTTTACAAACATTTTACAATCCTCCCTCGAACAGCAACACTTGGCAGTGTTGTGGAAAAACTCAACAATTCTACCCAATTCCTAAAGCCTCTATGTAACGGCTTTCTTCTCCCTCCTTCTCTGACGAAGAGGTGGAATAAGGATCGGACCAAAATGCAACGTGGTTCGTTCGATACATCTTTAATGATGACGAACAATACAAAACAACAAACGTCGAAAACCGAAACAGCCCTGACTGGTGCAACAAACACAGAGACAGGAACAATCACCCACAAACACACAGTGAAACCTAGGCTACCTAAATACGGTTCCCAATCAGAGACAACGAGAATCACCTGACTCTGATTGAGAACCGCCTCAGGCAGCCACAGACCAATCTATACACCCCACACAATCCCAAGAACAAACACACTACAAATAAACCCATGTCACACCCTGGCCTGACCCAATAAATGAAGATAACATAATAAATACAGACCAGGGCGTGACACTCTAATCCCTCTGTGCTGAATGAACTATCGCCCTGTCGCCTTGACATCCTCAGTAATGAAACGCCTTGAGAAACTTGTGAAAAGTCAAATCCTCAGCGTCACCCAGCAGTTCCTCGACCCATTAACATTTTGCCTATCAGGCCAGCAGAGGAGTTGATGATGCCATTCTTACTCTCCTCAACATGGTCTATAGACATCTAGAGGGTGTAGTCTCCTCAACATGGTCTATAGACATCTAGAGGGTGTAGTCTCCTCAACATGGTCTATAGACATCTAGAGGGGTATTAACATGGTCTATAGACATCTAGAGGGTGTAGTCTCCTCAACATGGTCTATAGACATCTAGAGGGTGTAGTCTCCTCAACATGGTCTATAGACATCTAGAGGGTGTACTCTCCTCAACATGGTCTATAGACATCTAGAGGGTGTAGTCTCCTCAACATGGTCTATAGACATCTAGAGGGGGTATTAACATGGTCTATAGACATCTAGAGGGTGTAGTCTCCTCAACATGGTCTATAGACATCTAGAGGGGGTATTAACATGGTCTATAGACATCTAGAGGGGGTATTAACATGGTCTATAGACATCTAGAGGGGGTATTAACATGGTCTATAGACATCTAGAGGGTGTAGTCTCCTCAACATGGTCTATAGACATCTAGAGGGTGTAGTCTCCTCAACATGGTCTATAGACATCTAGAGGGGGTATTAACATGGTCTATAGACATCTAGAGGGTGTAGTCTTAACATGGTCTATAGACATCTAGAGGGGGTATTAACATGGTCTATAGACATCTAGAGGGTGTAGTCTCCTCAACATGGTCTATAGACATCTAGAGGGGGTATTAACATGGTCTATAGACATCTAGAGGGTGTAGTCTCCTCAACATGGTCTATAGACATCTAGAGGGGGTATTAACATGGTCTATAGACATCTAGAGGGTGTAGTCTCCTTAACATGGTCTATAGACATCTAGAGGGTGTAGTCTCGTCAACATGGTCTATAGACATCTAGAGGAAGTATTAACATGGTCTATAGACATCTAGACGGTGTAGTCTCCTCAACATGGTCTATAGACATCTAGAGGGGGTGTTAACATGGTCTATAGACATCTAGAGGGGGTATTAACATGGTCTATAGACATCTAGAGCCAAATCCCATGGCAGGGTTCTGTTTGTGGACTGTTCTTCTGCCTTCAACACAATCCAGCCCTACATTCTGGCACAGAGACTCATAAGGGACACCTCCTTAGACGGGGGGCTCGTTTTGTGGCTGTTGGATTTCCTGAGTTGGAGGTCACAGTGTGTCAAGGTGGGTCCCCACGTTGTCAGACAAACACACCACCAACACAGGCTCTCCTCAGGGATGTGTTTAGTCCCCACTCCACCGCCAACACAGGGATGTGTTTAGTCCTCCTCCACCACCAACACAGGGATGTGTTTAGTCCTCCTCCACCACCAACACAGTCTCTCCTCAGGGATGTGTTTAGTCCCCACTCCACCACCAACACAGGGATGTGTTTAGTCTCCACTCCACCACCAACACAGGGATGTGTTTAGTCCTCCTCCACCACCAACACAGGGATGTGTTTAGTCCTCCTCCACCACCAACACAGTCTCTCCTCAGGGATGTGTTTAGTCCCCACTCCACCACCAACACAGGGATGTGTTTAGTCCCCACTCCACCACCAACACAGGGATGTGTTTAGTCCTCCTCCACCACCAACACAGGGATGTGTTTAGTCCCCACTCCACCGCCAACACAGGGATGTGTTTAGTCCTCCTCCACCACCAACACAGGGATGTGTTTAGTCCTCCTCCACCACCAACACAGGCTCTCCTCAGGGATGTGTTTAGTCCTCCTCCACCACCAACACAGGGATGTGTTTAGTCCTCCTCCACCACCAACACACAGGGATGTGTTTAGTCCTCCTCCACCACCAACACAGGGATGTGTTTAGTCCTCCTCCACCACCAACACAGGCTCTCCTCAGGGATGTGTTTAGTCCTCCTCCACCACCAACACAGGGATGTGTTTAGTCCCCACTCCACCACCAACACAGGGATGTGTTTAGTCCTCCTCCACCACCAACACAGGCTCTCCTCAGGGATGTGTTTTGTCACTACTCCACCACCAACACAGGGATGTGTTTAGTCCTCCTCCACCACCAACACAGGGATGTGTTTAGTCCTCCTCCACCACCAACACAGTCTCTCCTCAGGGATGTGTTTAGTCCCCACTCCACCACCAACACAGGGATGTGTTTAGTCCTCCTCCACCACCAACACAGTCTCTCCACAGGGATGTGTTTAGTCCCCACTCCACCACCAACACAGGGATGTGTTTAGTCCCCACTCCACCACCAACACAGGGATGTGTTTAGTCCTCCTCCACCACCAACACAGGGATGTGTTTAGTCCCCCTCCACCACCAACACAGGGATGTGTTTAGTCTCCACTCCACCAACAACACAGGCTCTCCTCAGGGATGTGTTTTTGGTCCAAGTTCAATGTGTCAGTCGTCGGCTCAATGTGGCTCATTTCACGGTGGTTTCAGAGTCCCGCAATCTTCGAGAGCTATGACGCTACTCCTTATGGAAACTCTTCACAGTTGTGTTCTCTGAGTGTCACTGAGTAGACAACACTGGTTGTTGGTCGAAGGAGGATTGGAAAATGTCTGTGAAAAATACCAGCATTCAATACGTACAATAGGCTGACTGGGGAGGTGATTTCCCCACAGTCAAAGTCCCGCAATAAGAGCTACAACACTGATATTGGTGTAAACTCTTCCTAGTTGTGTTCTGTGGGTGTCCCGGAGTAGACTAATACCTCATTTAATTTATTCACAATACATAGCTAAGGCTGTACAGTGAAAAATATGAGTATGACCCCAATGCAATTCTGAGGTCTAATGCATCTAACAGTGCTATTTCAACTGATTTTCTAATTAATTCATTATTTATTATTTTTATTTATTTTTATATAACTACATTCCAACCTTGTTTTGCATTATCTAGTCAAAATATGCCATGATTCAACTATTTGTAACCATTTGAATCGCGTTCAATAAGGAACTTTTATTTTGAAAGTGAAACCGCAAATTCAACTGTCGTGGCTGATCTTTAATTGTGGCTCGCTTCACATAGGTTAGATTCTTGACGATAGTAAGGTTCCAGCTCAGACGCAGTTGAGATGGACTCGTCTATGTACCTGTATGATGTCCCCCCAGTTTTGATGGAGAAGTTTTGTAAGATAATCGACAGCGGTGATGACAGCCTCGGATGGCGCGGGCTCGGTGAGTAATGTGAACAAAGTGTTACTTTCTGTGCGCGGTTTAAACGGAATGATTACGGGTTTACCTAAACGGAAGTGTTGTGTACACTGTGGTACAAGTTGTGTAGATTACATGTTAACGATCTCTTCTGTGATAAATAAACATTTCAGTTCCCCCCCCCCCCACCGCACTACGTAACGCTGTTAGTGTATATAGCACGTAGTATAATGTCACTATAACATCGGCAGACTGGGTCAGAAATGTACAGTAGCGCTGGTATTTTAGCAACTCACATCACATCACTGCTCCATAACCCCTTTTCGAGGGCATGATACTACTATGATACTACTATGATACTACTATGATACTACTATGCTAATTTCATTAATACCATGATACTACAATGCTAATTTCATTAATACCATAGTACTACTGTGGTACTTTCACTTATACTATGCTACTTTCATTAATACTATGGTACTACTGTGGTACTTTCACTTATACCATGGTACTACTGTGGTACTTTCATTAATACTATGGTACTACTGTGGTACTTTCATTAATACCATGGTCATTAATACCATGGTACTACTGTGGTACTTTCATTAATACCATGGTACTACTGTGGTACTTTACTTATACCATGGTACTACTGTGGTACTTTCATTAATAACATGATATAGTCTGTATCATGTAAAAGTACTGTGGTTTTAGCCCCTAAGTATGATGGTACTACCATTGTACTGCCATTGTCCTTAACTATTACCATGGCACTGCATCATTAATACC
The DNA here is from genome assembly GCF_036934945.1 of Oncorhynchus masou masou. Classification (NCBI taxonomy): domain Eukaryota; kingdom Metazoa; phylum Chordata; class Actinopteri; order Salmoniformes; family Salmonidae; genus Oncorhynchus; species Oncorhynchus masou. Next base: position 8,035,971 of record NC_088238.1, on the reverse strand, counting down.
ATGGTATAGATGTGGATCATGTTTTTAACCTGCATTTAACCTCACTCTACATTGGCTTCCGCCAGCCTGCACAGTCATTGAGTCAGTGGTCAGGTTTGTAGTTTTCCTGCCAAACTGGGCTACTTTGAAAACAATGTCACGGGTAAAAAATGAGTGAGTGAGTGAGTGAGTGAGGGGGTGAGTGAGTGAGTGAGTGAGTGAGGGTGAGTGAGGGGGTGAGTGAGTGAGTGAGTGAGTGAGGGGGTGAGTGAGGGGGTGAGTGAGTGAGTGAGTGAGTGAGTGAGGGGGTGAGTGAGGGGGTGAGTGAGGGGGTGAGTGAGTGAGGGGGTGAGTGAGGGGGGTGAGTGAGTGAGTGAGGGGGTGAGTGAGGGGGTGGTGGTGTGGTGGTGGTGAGGAGTGAGAGGAGTGAGTGAGGGGGTGAGTGAGTGAGTGAGTGAGGGGGTGAGTGAATGAGTGAGTGAGTGAGGGGTGAGTGAGTGAGTGAGTGAGGGGGTGAGTGAGGGGGTGAGTGAGTGAGTGAGTGAGTGGGGGTGAGTGAGTGAGTGAGTGAGTGAGGGAGTGAGGGGGTGAGTGAGTGAGTGAGTGAGGGGGTGAGTGAGTGAGTGAGTGAGTGAGTGAGGGGGTGAGTGAGTGAGTGAGTGAGGGGGTGAGTGAGTGAGTGAGTGGTGAGTGAGTGAGTGAGTGAGTGAGGGTGAGTGAGTGAGTGAGTGAGTGAGGTGAGTGAGTGAGTGAGTGAGTGAGTGAGAAAACAAATCATGAGAAAACAAATAATTACTGTTTTTTTTTAATTCTATTTAATTCAATATAAAACCATCTGTGTCTGTCACAGAAAGATGGGACTAGTTTCTGTGGAGGCGGACAGATTTCCAACGGTGTGCTTCATTTGAGACAAGCAGTGACGGGCCCTCCCGGTGAGGCAAATTACATTACAGTGCGGGACTTTCCAGCCTCCGATGACGGTGGATGTGCAATGGAATCCGACACCGGACTCCCTCGTCACGACAGTTAAATGTGATCTATTATATTGACGAGTCGAGCCGTCATCTTTAACAATGGAAATACACGTCATCAAAGATGGAAGGCAGGCGTGTAACATGAGATAAGGTCGGACCCTTCTAGCCAATGAGGGGCCAGATACACGGCTCTTCCTCTCTGCTACTGATCAGAAACCCTCGTTGCCTTGCCGGGCTGAAGAGACTATTTTATACAATATACAGCCAACCTATGAGGCCTAACTGTCAACCGTAGGACACAGGATCTGTGTCAGTGTGCGTGAGTCTTCCTCTGTATTATGCCTGTCTCAACTGCACCACTGTGGTCTGCTGCTCTCGGACCAGCACAACCAGAACTCTTAACAAACACCTGGGTTCATTTCAGACATTTAGAGACGTCAGCACCACGATGCCTTCTTTTGGTCTCTTAACTGTTTCAGCGCCACCTTTCTGTTTTCATGATACATGATCTCCTGTTCTGAGAGAGAGCTGGTCTCACTCTGATATGTGATCTGTTCTGACAGAGAGCTGGTCTCACTCTGATATGTGATCTGTTCTGACAGAGAGCTGGTCTCACTCTGATATGTGATCTGTTCTGAGAGAGAGCTGGTCTCACTCTGATATGTGATCTGTTCTGAGAGACAGCTGGTCTCACTCTGATATGTGATCTGTTCTGACAGAGAGCTGGTCTCACTCTGATATGTGATCTGTTCTGACAGAGAGCTGGTCTCACTCTGATATGTGATCTGTTCTGACAGAGAGCTGGTCTCACTCTGATATGTGATCTGTTCTGACAGAGAGCTGGTCTCACTCTGATATGTGATCTGTTCTGACAGAGAGCTGGTCTCACTCTGATATGTGATCTGTTCTGACAGAGAGCTGGTCTCACTCTGATATGTGATCTGTTCTGACAGAGAGCTGGTCTCACTCTGATATGTGATCTGTTCTGACAGAGAGCTGGTCTCACTCTGATATGTGATCTGTTCTGACAGAGAGCTGGTCTCACTCTGATATGTGATCTGTTCTGACAGAGAGCTGGTCTCACTCTGATATGTGATCTGTTCTGACAGAGAGCTGGTCTCACTCTGATATGTGATCTGTTCTGACAGAGAGCTGGTCTCACTCTGATATGTGATCTGTTCTGACAGAGAGCTGGTCTCACTCTGATATGTGATCTGTTCTGACAGAGAGCTGGTCTCACTCTGATATGTGATCTGTTCTGACAGAGAGCTGGTCTCACTCTGATATGTGATCTGTTCTGACAGAGAGCTGGTCTCACTCTCTGATATGTGATCTGTTCTGACAGAGAGCTGGTCTCACTCTGATATGTGATCTGTTCTGACAGAGAGCTGGTCTCACTCTTTGATATGTGATCTGTTCTGACAGAGAGCTGGTCTCACTCTTTGATATGTGATCTGTTCTGACAGAGAGCTGGTCTCACTCTGATATGTGATCTGTTCTGACAGAGAGCTGGTCTCACTCTCTGATATGTGATCTGTTCTGACAGAGAGCTGGTCTCACTCTTTGATATGTGATCTGTTCTGACAGAGAGCTGGTCTCACTCTGATATGTGATCTGTTCTGACAGAGAGCTGGTCTCACTCTGATATGTGATCTGTTCTGACAGAGAGCTGGTCTCACTCTGATATGTGATCTGTTCTGACAGAGAGCTGGTCTCACTCTGATATGTGATCTGTTCTGACAGAGAGTTGGTCTCACTCTGATATGTGATCTGTTCTGACAGAGAGCTGGTCTCACTCTGATATGTGATCTGTTCTGACAGAGAGCTGGTCTCACTCTTTGATATGTGATCTGTTCTGACAGAGAGCTGGTCTCACTCTTTGATATGTGATCTGTTCTGACAGAGAGCTGGTCTCACTCTGATATGTGATCTGTTCTGACAGAGAGCTGGTCTCACTCTGATATGTGATCTGTTCTGACAGAGAGCTGGTCTCACTCTGATATGTGATCTGTTCTGACAGAGAGCTGGTCTCACTCTCTGATATGTGATCTGTTCTGACAGAGAGCTGGTCTCACTCTCTGATATGTGATCTGTTCTGACAGAGAGCTGGTCTCACTCTGATATGTGATCTGTTCTGACAGAGAGCTGGTCTCACTCTGATATGTGATCTGTTCTGACAGAGAGCTGGTCTCACTCTGATATGTGATCTGTTCTGACAGAGAGTTGGTCTCACTCTGATATGTGATCTGTTCTGACAGAGAGCTGGTCTCACTCTGATATGTGATCTGTTCTGACAGAGAGCTGGTCTCACTCTCTGATATGTGATCTGTTCTGACAGAGAGCTGGTCTCACTCTCTGATATGTGATCTGTTCTGACAGAGAGCTGGTCTCACTCTGATATGTGATCTGTTCTGACAGAGAGCTGGTCTCACTCTTTGATATGTGATCTGTTCTGACAGAGAGCTGGTCTCACTCTGATATGTGATCTGTTCTGACAGAGAGCTGGTCTCACTCTGATATGTGATCTGTTCTGACAGAGAGCTGGTCTCACTCTCTGATATGTGATCTGTTCTGACAGAGAGCTGGTCTCACTCTGATATGTGATCTGTTCTGACAGAGAGCTGGTCTCACTCTGATATGTGATCTGTTCTGACAGAGAGCTGGTCTCACTCTGATATGTGATCTGTTCTGACAGAGAGCTGGTCTCACTCTTTGATATGTGATCTGTTCTGACAGAGAGCTGGTCTCACTCTGATATGTGATCTGTTCTGACAGAGAGCTGGTCTCACTCTGATATGTGATCTGTTCTGACAGAGAGCTGGTCTCACTCTGATATGTGATCTGTTCTGACAGAGAGCTGGTCTCACTCTGATATGTGATCTGTTCTGACAGAGAGCTGGTCTCACTCTGATATGTGATCTGTTCTGACAGAGAGCTGGTCTCACTCTTTGATATGTGATCTGTTCTGACAGAGAGCTGGTCTCACTCTGATATGTGATCTGTTCTGACAGAGAGCTGGTCTCACTCTGATATGTGATCTGTTCTGACAGAGAGCTGGTCTCACTCTGATATGTGATCTGTTCTGACAGAGAGCTGGTCTCACTCTGATATGTGATCTGTTCTGACAGAGAGCTGGTCTCACTCTCTGATATGTGATCTGTTCTGACAGAGAGCTGGTCTCACTCTCTGATATGTGATCTGTTCTGACAGAGAGCTGGTCTCACTCTGATATGTGATCTGTTCTGACAGAGAGCTGGTCTCACTCTTTGATATGTGATCTGTTCTGACAGAGAGCTGGTCTCACTCTGATATGTGATCTGTTCTGACAGAGAGCTGGTCTCACTCTGATATGTGATCTGTTCTGACAGAGAGCTGGTCTCACTCTGATATGTGATCTGTTCTGACAGAGAGCTGGTCTCACTCTCTGATATGTGATCTGTTCTGACAGAGAGCTGGTCTCACTCTGATATGTGATCTGTTCTGACAGAGAGCTGGTCTCACTCTGATATGTGATCTGTTCTGACAGAGAGCTGGTCTCACTCTTTGATATGTGATTTCCTGTTCTGACAGAGAGCTGGTCTCACTCTTTGATATGTGATCTGTTCTGACAGAGTTCTGGTCTCACTCTGATATGTGATCTGTTCTGACAGAGAGCTGGTCTCACTCTTGATATGTGATCTGTTCTGACAGAGAGCTGGTCTCACTCTGATATGTGATCTGTTCTGACAGAGAGCTGGTCTCACTGATATGTGATCTGTTCTGACAGAGAGCTGGTCTCACTCTGATATGTGATCTGTTCTGACAGAGAGCTGGTCTCACTCTGATATGTGATCTGTTCTGACAGAGAGCTGGTCTCACTCTGATATGTGATCTGTTCTGACAGAGAGCTGGTCTCACTGATATGTGATCTGTTCTGACAGAGAGCTGGTCTCACTGATAAGTGATCTGTTCTGACAGAGAGCTGGTCTCACTGATATGTGATCTGTGACTGACAGAGAGCTGGTCTCACTGATATGTGACTGACAGAGAGCTGGTCTCACTCTGATATGTGATCTGTTCTGACAGAGAGCTGGTCTCACTCTGATAAGTGATCTGTTCTGACAGAGAGCTGGTCTCACTCTGATATGTGACTGACAGAGAGCTGGTCTCACTGATATGTGACTGACTGGTCTCACTGATTCTGACAGAGAGCTGGTCTCACTGATATGTGACTGACAGAGAGCTGGTCTCACTGATATGTGACTGTTCTGACAGAGAGCTGGTCTCACACTGATAGTGACTGACAGAGAGCTGGTCTCACTCTTTGATATGTGATCTGACGGAGAGCTGGTCTCACTGATATGTGATCTGTTCTGACAGAGAGTCTCACTGGTCTCACTGATAAGTGACTGACAGAGAGCTGGTCTCACTCTTTGATAAGTGATCTCTTCTGACAGAGTGACTGATATGTGATGTGTTGACAGAGAGCAGGTCTCACTCTGATATGTGATCTGTTCTGACAGAGAGCTGGTCTCACTCTTTGATATGTGATTTCCTGTTCTGACAGAGAGCTGGTCTCACTCTTTGATATGTGATCTTCTGTTCTGGTCTCACTGATAAGTGACTGACAGAGAGCAGGTCTCACTGATAAGTGACTGACAGAGTGACTGACAGATAGTGGGTCTCACTGATAAGTGACTGACAAAGTGACTGACAGAGAGCAGGTCTCACTGATAAGTGACTGACAGAGAGTGGGTCTCACTGATAAGTGACTGACAGAGAGCGGGTCTCACTGATAAGTGACTGACAGAATAACTGACAGAGAGCGGGTCTCACTCATAAGTGATTGACAGAGAGCGGGTCTCACTGATAAGTGACTGACAGAGAGTGGGTCTCACTGATAAGTGACTGACAGAGAGTGGGTCTCACTGATAAGTGACTGACAGAGAGCAGGTCTCACTGATAAGTGACTGACAGAGAGTGGGTCACTGATAAGTGACTGACAGAGAGTGGGTCTCACTGATAAGTGACTGACAGAGAGTGGGTCTCACTGATAAGTGACTGACAGAGTGACTGACAGAGAGCAGGTCTCACTCATAAGTGATTGACAGAGAGCGGGTCTCACTGATAAGTGACTGACAGAGAGCGGGTCTCACTGATAAGTGACTGACAGAGAGTGGGTCTCACTGATAAGTGACTGACAGAGAGTGGGTCTCACTGATAAGTGACTGACAGAGAGTGGGTCTCACTGATAAGTGACTGACAGAGAGTGGGTCTCACTGATAAGTGACTGACAGAGAGTGGGTCTCACTGATAAGTGATTGACAGAGAGTGGGTCTCACTGATAAGTGACTGACAGAGAGTGGGTCTCACTGATAAGTGATTGACAGAGAGTGGGTCTCACTGATAAGTGATTGACAGAGAGCGGGTCTCACTCATAAGTGATTGACAGAGAGCGGGTCTCACTGATAAGTGACTGACAGAGAGAAGGTCTCACTGATAAGTGACTGACAGAGTGACTGACAGAGAGCAGGTCTCACTCATAAGTGATTGACAGAGAGCGGGTCTCACTGATAAGTGACTGACAGAGTGACTGACAGAGAGCAGGTCTCACTCATAAGTGATTGACAGAGAGCGGGTCTCACTGATAAGTGACTGAGTGGGTCTCACTGATAAGTGACTGACAGAGAGTGGTCTCACTGATAAGTGATAAGTGACTGACAGAGAGTGTCTCACTCATAAGGATCTCACTGATAAGTGACTGACAGAGTGACTGACAGAGAGCGGGTCTCACTCTCTTTGATAATCTGCGTTTGACTTTGAATGTGAATTTGCTCCACCTCAGCTCAGCCAATCAGAAAACTGTCCTGACCCATCTTGTTAGGCAAGCCGACCATTGCTCACTGGTCAGCCAAATGCTCAGTATAGATTATTATAACAACAGAGAAATTGAGCAAAAGTCATATAAAATCACCAGCTGTGTCATTTTTTTATAAATATATATTTTGGTTAAAAGTTAAACATTTTTGGATCAATTTCGACCAGCCCACCCTGTTAAAAGATGGTCCGGCCCTTCTGGCATTTGCCAGAATTGCCAGACGGCCGATACGCCCACGCACTATAAGAACGTGTTCCCTGTTGTTAACACGCTTATTTCTCTCCTTTATCTATCCCCCTTCAGCTGCTCGTATCGTGCCAAGTTGGACGGAGGTGCGACGCACCGAGAGGCTGGAGGCAATAGGCAAGAGCCCCACGCGAGAACTCATCTGGTCGTGGGCGCAACAGAACAAAACGGTCGGGGACCTTGTGAAGGTGTTGGAGGATATGGGTCACTACAGAGCTCTACAGCTCTTTATTCCTCAAGGTAAGGGGACTATTACTAGAGCTATACAACGCCTGCAGTTTGTGTCAGTTTCCTATTGTATTCCACACGTTACCACTTCCAGAACTGTAGCTTGTTTATTTCACTGAAGGTTTCACTTCTGTAATGCCATTGTTGCGTAAACTTCCTCTATTCGTGTGCAAAGCGCTCAACACTGTCAACACAACATTTAGCAATCTGCCAGACTGAGCATTTTCAGTGTCCTGCTACACTAATGGTTGATAATGTAGGTCGATGTCGTTCGTGGTCAATAAAAGGGTAGCCTAGTGGTTAGAGCGTTGGACTAGTAACCGGAAGGTTGTGAGTTCAAACGACAAGTACAAATCCGTTCTCCCCTGAACAGTGGACCAGTTAAGCAGCAGGGACTGTTCCCCTCAGTTACCCACGGTAGGCAGGGATAATGCCTCCCCTCCTCAGTTACGAAAATAAGAATGTGTTCTGTCTTGCCTAGTTAAATAAATCTATTAATCAAAAATAATAATAATTAACTAAGTCGCTCAGATACCCACGGTCTAGGCTAAAGTCATAAATGTAAATGTAAATGTATTAACAAATATGTTGTCCTTTCAGTTACACCATTCCTTCCCAACAGTGGTCCATCAAATGTATCTATTAATGCCCCTCCTCAGTTACCCACGGTAGGCTACGAGTCATGTCCTGATCTATCTATTAATCAAACCCACTCCCCCTCAGTTACCCACGGTAGGCTACTAGTCATGTCCTGATGTATCTATTAATCAAACCCCTCCCCTCCTCATTTACCCACGGTAGGCTACTAGTCATGTCCTGATGTATCTATTAATCAAACCCCTCCTCAGTTACCCACGGTAGGCTACTAGTCATGTCCTGATCTATCTATTAATCAAACCCCTCCTCATTTACCCACGGTAGGCTACTAGTCATGTCCTGATCTATCTATTAATCAAACCCCTCCTCAGTTACCCACGGTAGGCTACTAGTCATGTCCTGATGTATCTATTAATCAAACCCCTCCCCTCCTCAGTTACCCACGGTAGGCTACTAGTCATGTCCTGATGTATCTATTAATCAAACCCCTCCTCAGTTACCCACGGTAGGCTACTAGTCATGTCCTGATCTATCTATTAATCAAACCCCTCCTCAGTTACCCACGGTAGGCTACTAGTCATGTCCTGATGTATCTATTAATCAAACCCCTCCCCTCCTCAGTTACCCACGGTAGGCTACTAGTCATGTCCTGATGTATCTATTAATCAAACCCCTCCCCTCCTCAGTTACCCACGGTAGGCTACTAGTCATGTCCTGATGTATCTATTAATCAAACCCCTCCTCAGTCACCCACGGTAGGCTACTAGTCATGTCCTGATGTATCTATTAATCAAACCCCTCCTCAGTTACCCACGGTAGGCTACTAGTCATGTCCTGATGTATCTATTAATCAAACCCCTCCCTCCTCAGTTACCCACGGTAGGCTACTAGTCATGTCCTGATCTATCTATTAATCAAACCCCTCCCCTCCTCAGTTACCCACGGTAGGCTACTAGTCATGTCCTGATGTATCTATTAATCAAACCCCTCCTCAGTTACCCACGGTAGGCTACTAGTCATGTCCTGATGTATCTATTAATCAAACCCCTCCTCAGTTACCCACGGTAGGCTACTAGTCATGTCCTGATGTATCTATTAATCAAACCCCTCCTCAGTTACCCACGGTAGGCTACTAGTCATGTCCTGATGTATCTATTAATCAAACCCCTCCTCAGTTACCCACGGTAGGCTACTAGTCATGTCCTGATGTATCTATTAATCAAACCCCTCCTCAGTTACCCACGGTAGGCTACTAGTCATGTCCTGATGTATCTATTAATCAAACCCCTCCTCAGTTACCCACGGTAGGCTACTAGTCATGTCCTGATGTATCTATTAATCAAACCCCTCCTCAGTTACCCACGGTAGGCTACGAGTCATGTCCTGATGTATCTATTAATCAAACCCCTCCTCAGTTACCCACGGTAGGCTACTAGTCATGTCCTGATGTATCTATTAATCAAACCCCTCCTCAGTTACCCGCGGTAGGCTACGAGTCATGTCCTGATGTATCTATTAATCAAACCCCTCCTCAGTTACCCGCGGTAGGCTACGAGTCATGTCCTGATGTATCTATTAATCAAACCCCTCCCCCCCTCAGTTACCCACGGTAGGCTACTAGTTATGTCCTGATGTATCTATTAATCAAACCCTCCCCCTCAGTTACCCACGGTAGGCTACTAGTCATGTCCTGATGTATCTATTAATCAAACCCCTCCTCAGTTACCCACGGTAGGCTACTAGTCATGTCCTGATGTATCTATTAATCAAACCCCTCCTCAGTTACCCACGGTAGGCTACTAGTCATGTCCTGATGTATCTATTAATCAAACCCCTCCCCTCCTCAGTTACCCACGGTAGGCTACGAGTCATGTCCTGATGTATCTATTAATCAAACCCCTCCTCATTTACCCACGGTAGGCTATGAGTCATGTCCTGATGTATCTATTAATCAAACCCCTCCTCATTTACCCACGGTAGGCTACTAGTCATGTCCTGATGTATCTATTAATCAAACCCCTCCCCTCCTCAGTTACCCACGGTAGGCTACGAGTCATGTCCTGATGTATCTATTAATCAAACCCCTCCCCTCCTCAGTTACCCACGGTAGGCTACTAGTTATGTCCTGATGTATCTATTAATCAAACCCCTCCCCTCCTCACCCGTGATAGGCTACTAGTCATGTCATGATATATCTATTAATCAAACCCTTCCCCTCCTCACCCATGGTAGGTTACAAGTTATGTCCTGATGTATCTATTAATCAAACCCCTCCCCTCCTCACCTGTGATAGGCTACTAGTCGTGTCATGATATATAAATGAATCAAACCCCTCCCCTCCTCACCTGTGATAGGCTACTAGTCATGTCATGATATATCTATTAATCAAACCCCTCCCCTCCTCACCCATGATAGGCTACTAGTCATGTCATGATATATAAATTAATCAAACCCCTCCCCTCCTCACCTGTGATAGGCTACTAGTCATGTCATGATATATCTATTAATCAAACCCCTCCCCTCCTCACCTGTGATAGGCTACTAGTCATGTCATGATATATCTATTAATCAAACCCCTCCCCTCCTCACCTGTGATAGGCTACTAGTCGTGTCATGATATATAAATTAATCAAACCCCTCCCCTCCTCACCTGTGATAGGCTACTAGTCATGTCATGATATATCTATTAATCAAACCCCTCCCCTCCTCACCTGTGATAGGCTACTAGTTATGATCAACTTATAATGTTATGATCCATAACAGTTATCACCCTGTAATAACTGTTGTCTATGTAGCCTAGTCCATGTGTCACCCTGTAATAACTGTTGTCTATGTAGACTAGTCCATGTGTCACCCTGTAATAACTGTTGTCTATGTAGGCTAGTCCATGTGTCGCCCTGTAATAACTGTTGTCTATGTAGACTAGTCCATGTGTCACCCTGTAATAACTGTTGTCTATGTAGACTAGTCCATGTGTCACCCTGTAATAACTGTTGTCTATGTAGGCTAGTCCATGTGTCACCCTGTAATAACTGTTGTCTATGTAGAGTAGTCCATGTGTCACCCTGTAATAACTGTTGTCTACGTAGGCTAGTCCATGTGTCACCCTGTAATAACTGTTGTCTATGTAGGCTAGTCCATGTGTCACCCTGTAATAACTGTTGTCTATGTAGACTAGTCCATGTGTCACCCTGTAATAACTGTTGTCTATGTAGGCTAGTCCATGTGTCACCCTGTAATAACTGTTGTCTATGTAGACTAGTCCATGTGTCACCCTGTAATAACTGTTGTCTATGTAGACTAGTCCATGTGTCACCCTGTAATTCATGTAGTTACACTGGTGTCTATGTAGACTAGTCCATGTGTCACCCTGTAATAACTGTTGTCTATGTAGACTAGTCCATGTGTCACCCTGTAATAACTGTTGTCTATGTAGGCTAGTCCATGTGTCACCCTGTAATAACTGTTGTCTATGTAGACTAGTCCATGTGTCACCCTGTAATAACTGTTGTCTATGTAGCCTAGTCCATGTGTCACCCTGTAATAACTGTTGTCTATGTAGACTAGTCCATGTGTCACCCTGTAATAACTGTTGTCTATGTAGACTAGTCCATGTGTCACCCTGTAATAACTGTTGTCTATGTAGACTAGTCCATGTGTCACCCTGTAATAACTGTTGTCTATGTAGACTAGTCCATGTGTCACCCTGTAATAACTGTTGTCTATGTAGGCTAGTCCATGTGTCACCCTGTAATAACTGTTGTCTATGTAGACTAGTCCATGTGTCACCCTGTAATAACTGTTGTCTAGGCTAGTCCATGTGTCACCCTGTAATAACTGTTGTCTACGTAGCCTAGTCCATGTGTCGCCCTGTAATAACTGTTGTCTATGTAGACTAGTCCATGTGTCACCCTGTAATAAGTCCATGTGTCACCCTGTAATAACTGTTGTCTATGTAGGCTAGTCCATGTGTCACCCTGTAATAACTGTTGTCTATGTAGACTAGTCCATGTGTCGCCCTGTAGTAACTGTTGTCTATGTAGACTAGTCCATGTGTCACCCTGTAGTAACTGTTGTCTACTTAGGCTAGTCCATGTGTCGCCCTGTAATAACTGTTGTCTATGTAGACTAGTCCATGTGTCACCCTGTAATAACTGTTGTCTATGTAGACTAGTCCATGTGTCACCCTGTAGTAACTGTTGTCTACTTAGGCTAGTCCATGTGTCACCCTGTAATTCATCCTTAGTTACACTGTACTAACAGTTGTCTGTTGTATGTTCCGTGTTGTGTGTGTTTTCGTCGCCACGTCCTGTTTTCTCAGCCACCCCCACCTGCCAATACCCGACCTGGTTGGAACCAGTCTAATGATCATGTGTCAAGTGAAGGTACATAACTGAAAGGCTGCTGAGCCAAACAATGTGAAAAAACTGCCCGTGTGCCCTTGAGCAAGGCACTTAAGCCTAGTCCGTTCCTGTAATAACAGTGTCTACTGCCTTGTAAAACAATACATTAACACTGCACCTATCCGATGTATGGGACCATGTTAATATTCTTTAATTCAACATTTTTTGTCTGTCTTGTGATTTTTCTGTCCACATTTGAATATTCCTAATGAGATGAATATATTAGATTGCTGAGTCATTTCATTGTTTCAGTAGGAATTGTATTAATGGTGCTATGTTGGTACTCTCACAGTTCTTATGTTGGGTCATCAAAACAGCACACCTCTGGTCCCTAGTTACAGCAGACTGATGTGGTGAGATGGTCCCTAGTTACAACAGACTGATGTGTTGAGATGGTCCCTAGTTACAACAGACTGATGTGTTGAGATGGTCCCTAGTTACAACAGACTGATGTGTTGAGATGGTCCCTAGATACAACAGACTGATGTGTTGAGATGGTCCCTAGTTACAACAGACTGATGTGTTGAGATGGTCCCTAGTTACAGCAGACTGATGTGTTGAGATGGTCCCTAGATACAACAGACTGATGTGTTGAGATGGTCCCTAGTTACAACAGACTGATGTGTTGAGATGGTCCCTAGTTACAACAGACGGATGTGTTGAGATGGTCCCTAGATACAACAGACTGATGTGTTGAGATGGTCCCTAGTTACAGCAGACTGATGTGTTGAGATGGTCCCTAGTTACAACAGACTGATGTGGTGAGATGGTCCCTAGTTACAACAGACTGATGTGTTGAGATGGTCCCTAGTTACAACAGACTGATGTGTTGAGATGGTCCCTAGTTACAACAGACTGATGTGTTGAGATGGTCCCTAGTTACAACAGACTGATGTGTTAAGATGGTCCCTAGTTACAACAGACTGATGTGTTGAGATGGTCCCTAGTTACAACAGACTGATGTGTTGAGATGGTCCCTAGTTACAACAGACTGATGTGTTGAGATGGTCCCTAGTTACAACAGACTGATGTGTTGAGATGGTCCCTAGTTACAACAGACTGATGTGTTGAGATGGTCCCTAGTTACAACAGACTGATGTGTTGAGATGGTCCCTAGTTACAACAGACTGATGTGTTGAGATGGTCCCTAGTTACAACAGACTGATGTGTTAAGATGGTCCCTAGATACAACAGACTGATGTGTTGAGATGGTCCCTAGTTACAACAGACTGATGTGTTGAGATGGTCCCTAGTTACAACAGACTGATGTGTTGAGATGGTCCCTAGTCACAACAGACCCATAACTAATATTGAGGGCATTATGTGGAACATCCTATGAGAGTAAAGCTTCTGAGAGGTATTCAATTCCCTATTTCACTTCCCTTTTTATTTTGTGGTTCCATTGACGACCGGTTTCATAGTGTGCAACCCAAATGGGCACCCTATTCCCTAACTAGTGGCCATGGGTCAAAAGTAGTCCACTACGTAGGGAATAGGGTGCTGTTTGGGACGTAGCCATACGACTCATTGTGTGTAAAAGTACTATTGAGAATGCTGAGGTTTTTCCTTGTTACTCTGCGTATCTTCTAAGTATTCTCACCTTGTAGAAACCACAGGTTTAGTGTTTTCACTCTGTTGCTCAGTAGAAACCACAGGCTTAGTGTTTTCACTTTGTTGCTCAGTAGAAACCACAGGCTTAGTGTTTTGAACGTGTTGCTAGGTAGAAACCACAGGCTTAGTGTTTTCACTCTGTTGCTAGGTAGAAACCACAGGCTTGTGATCACCTACTCAGACGTCATAGAGGGAACTAGACATTTTCACCAGGACATGAAGATCTCTGAGGGCAGCTTCTCTGCTGTTTACAGAGCGGTAAAGGGAAATGAAACCTTCGCTGTCAAGCTCTTCAAGCAGGTACTGACACTCCTACTCCATACAGTGCTCCATTTATAAAAGTCATCTTTTCAAAATGACCCTGGCTTGATGGAGATGAAATATAATAGAGGTCATTATTCAACGAGAGAGACATTTATTTGGTCATGTGCTTCAAAAGGACTGGGGACATACGCAACACAGTTCAAGTGTTTGTTGGTCTTCTTCGTTGGTCTGTACAGGTGCAGAAAGCCTCATGGAGGAAGTTGTGGGATCTATTCAGGAGAGAGATGGAAGTTCATCATCTGTATGTCTACCTACTCCATTAATCCTTCATTTTAGATGGTTTCTGTATGTCTAACTACTCCATTAATCCTCCATTTTAGATGGTTTCTGTATGTCTACCTACTCCATTAATCCTCCATTTTCGATGGTTTCTGTATGTCTAACTACTCCATTAATCCTCCATTTTAGATGGTTTCTGTATGTCTACCTACTCCATTGATCCTCCATTCTGCGTAAATATTTACCTCTGAAATCTATTAGGGCATCAATAGTCTTCCATGCACACATCTTCTGCTAATTGTAAAAAAAATAAAAATAATCTGTTGTCAATGACTTACCTGGTTAAATAAAGGTATATAACTGCCTGTTACTAATCATCAAATCTGCCTGTTTATCTTTCAGCTACCAGCATCCTAACATCTTAGAGCTGTTGGGTTGTTACTCTGATGGGGATCGTTACTGGCTGGTATACCCTTACCTTCCCAATGGATCACTGTTCCACAGACTGCATGACCAGGTGAGATATTCTATTCTATACCCCTTACCTTCCCAACGGATCACTGTTCCACAGACTGCATGACCAGGTGAGATATTCTATTCTATACCCCTTACCTTCCCAATGGATCACTGTTCCACAGACTGCATGACCAGGTGAGATATTCTATTCTATACCCCTTACCTTCCCAACGGATCACTGTTCCACAGACTGCATGACCAGGTGAGATATTCTATTCTATACCCCTTACCTTCCCAATGGATCACTGTTCCACAGACTGCATGACCAGGTGAGATATTCTATTCTATACCCCTTACCTTCCCAATGGATCACTGTTCCACAGACTGCATGACCAGGTGAGATATTCTATTCTATACCCCTTACCTTCCCAAAGGATCACTGTTCCACAGACTGCATGACCAGGTGAGATATTCTATTCTATACCCCTTACCTTCCCAACGGATCACTGTTCCACAGACTGCATGACCAGGTGAGATATTCTATTCTATACCCCTTACCTTCCCAATGGATCACTGTTCCACAGACTGCATGACCAGGTGAGATATTCTATTCTATACCCCTTACCTTCCCAACGGATCACTGTTCCACAGACTGCATGACCAGGTGAGATATTCTATTCTATACCCCTTACCTTCCCAAAGGATCACTGTTCCACAGACTGCATGACCAGGTGAGATATTCTATTCTATACCCCTTACCTTCCCAAAGGATCACTGTTCCACAGACTGCATGACCAGGTGAGATATTCTATTCTATACCCCTTACCTTCCCAACGGATCACTGTTCCACAGACTGCATGACCAGGTGAGATATTCTATTCTATACCCCTTACCTTCCCAATGGATCACTGTTCCACAGACTGCATGACCAGGTGAGATATTCTATTCTATACCCCTTACCTTCCCAATGGATCACTGTTCCACAGACTGCATGACCAGGTGAGATATTCTATTCTATACCCCTTACCTTCCCAATGGATCACTGTTCCACAGACTGCATGACCAGGTGAGATATTCTATTCTATACCCCTTACCTTCCCAATGGATCACTGTTCCACAGACTGCATGACCAGGTGAGATATTCTATTCTATACCCCTTACCTTCCCAATGGATCACTGTTCCACAGACTGCATGACCAGGTGAGATATTCTATTCTATACCCCTTACCTTCCCAATGGATCACTGTTCCACAGACTGCATGACCAGGTGAGATATTCTATTCTATACCCCTTACCTTCCCAATGGATCACTGTTCCACAGACTGCATGACCAGGTGAGATATTCTATTCTATACCCCTTACCTTCCCAATGGATCACTGTTCCACAGACTGCATGACCAGGTGAGATATTCTATTCTATACCCCTTACCTTCCCAATGGATCACTGTTCCACAGACTGCATGACCAGGTGAGATATTCTATTCTATACCCCTTACCTTCCCAAAGGATCACTGTTCCACAGACTGCATGACCAGGTGAGATATTCTATTCTATACCCCTTACCTTCCCAATGGATCACTGTTCCACAGACTGCATGACCAGGTGAGATATTCTATTCTATACCCCTTACCTTCCCAATGGATCACTGTTCCACAGACTGCATGACCAGGTGAGATATTCTATTCTATACCCCTTACCTTCCCAAAGGATCACTGTTACACAGACTGCATGACCAGGTGAGATATTCTATTCTATACCCCTTACCTTCCCAATGGATCACTGTTCCACAGACTGCATGACCAGGTGAGATATTATATTCTATACCCCTTACCTTCCCAATGGATCACTGTTCCACAGACTGCATGACCAGGTGAGATATTCTATTCTATACCCCTTACCTTCCCAATGGATCACTGTTCCACAGACTGCATGACCAGGTGAGATATTCTATTCTATACCCCTTACCTTCCCAATGGATCACTGTTCCACAGACTGCATGACCAGGTGAGATATTCTATTCTATACCCCTTACCTTCCCAACGGATCACTGTTCCACAGACTGCATGACCAGGTGAGATATTCTATTCTATACCCCTTACCTTCCCAATGGATCACTGTTCCACAGACTGCATGACCAGGTGAGATATTCTATTCTATACCCCTTACCTTCCCAACGGATCACTGTTCCACAGACTGCATGACCAGGTGAGATATTCTATTCTATACCCCTTACCTTCCCAACGGATCACTGTTCCACAGACTGCATGACCAGGTGAGATATTCTATTCTATACCCCTTACCTTCCCAATGGATCACTGTTCCACAGACTGCATGACCAGGTGAGATATTCTATTCTATACCCCTTACCTTCCCAATGGATCACTGTTCCACAGACTGCATGACCAGGTGAGATATTCTATTCTATACCCCTTACCTTCCCAAAGGATCACTGTTCCACAGACTGCATGACCAGGTGAGATATTCTATTCTATACCCCTTACCTTCCCAATGGATCACTGTTCCACAGACTGCATGACCAGGTATGATCTACCAGGTATGATCTACCTCTTACCTGTTGTAGGTTGTATTACTTATTCTAGTTGTAGGTTGTGTTACCTATTCTAGTTGTAGGTTGTGTTACCTATTGTAGTTGTAGGTTGTATTACCTGTTGTAGGTTGTGTTACCTATTGTAGTTGTAGGTTGCATAACCTATTGTAGATGTAGGTTGCATTACCTATTGTAGTTGTAGGTTGTGTTACCTATTCTAGTTGTAGGTTGTGTTACCTATTGTAGTTGTAGGTTGTATTACCTGTTGTAGGTTGTGTTACCTATTGTAGTTGTAGGTTGCATAACCTATTGTAGATGTAGGTTGCATTACCTATTGTAGTTGTAGGTTGTGTTACCTATTCTAGTTGTAGGTTGTGTTACCTATTGTAGTTGTAGGTTGTGTTACCTATTCTAGTTGTAGGTTGTGTTACCTATTCTAGTTGTAGGTTGTATTACCTATTCTAGTTGTAGGTTGCATTACCTGTTGTAGGTTGTGTTACCTATTCTAGTTGTAGGTTGTGTTACCTATTCTAGTTGTAGGTTGTGTTACCTATTGTAGTTGTAGGTTGTATTACCTGTTGTAGGTTGTGTTACCTATTGTAGTTGTAGGTTGCATAACCTATTGTAGTTGTAGGTTGCATTACCTATTGTAGTTGTAGGTTGTATTACCTATTCTAGTTGTAGGTTGTGTTACCTATTCTAGTTGTAGGTTGTGTTACCTATTCTAGTTGTAGGTTGTATTACCTATTCTAGTTGTAGGTTGCATTACCTGTTGTAGGTTGTGTTACCTATTCTAGTTGTAGGTTGTGTTACCTATTGTAGTTGTAGGTTGTGTTACCTATTGTAGTTGTAGGTTGTATTACCTGTTGTAGGTTGTGTTACCTATTGTAGTTGTAGGTTGCATAACCTATTGTAGTTGTAGGTTGCATTACCTATTGTAGTTGTAGGTTGTATTACCTATTCTAGTTGTAGGTTGTGTTACCTATTGTAGTTGTAGGTTGTATTACCTATTCTAGTTGTAGGTTGTGTTACCTATTCTAGTTGTAGGTTGCATTACCTGTTGTAGGTTGTGTTACCTATTCTAGTTGTAGGTTGTGTTACCTATTGTAGTTGTAGGTTGTGTTACCTATTGTAGTTGTAGGTTGTATTACCTGTTGTAGGTTGTGTTACCTATTGTAGTTGTAGGTTGCATAACCTATTGTAGTTGTAGGTTGCATTACCTATTGTAGTTGTAGGTTGTATTACCTATTCTAGTTGTAGGTTGTGTTACCTATTCTAGTTGTAGGTTGTGTTACCTATTCTAGTTGTAGGTTGTATTACCTATTCTAGTTGTAGGTTGCATTACCTGTTGTAGGTTGTGTTACCTATTCTAGTTGTAGGTTGTGTTACCTATTGTAGTTGTAGGTTGTGTTACCTATTGTAGTTGTAGGTTGTATTACCTGTTGTAGGTTGTGTTACCTATTGTAGTTGTAGGTTGCATAACCTATTGTAGTTGTAGGTTGCATTACCTATTGTAGTTGTAGGTTGTATTACCTATTCTAGTTGTAGGTTGTGTTACCTATTGTAGTTGTAGGTTGTATTACCTATTCTAGTTGTAGGTTGTGTTACCTATTCTAGTTGTAGGTTGCATTACCTGTTGTAGGTTGTGTTACCTATTCTAGTTGTAGGTTGTGTTACCTATTGTAGTTGTAGGTTGTGTTACCTATTGTAGTTGTAGGTTGTATTACCTGTTGTAGGTTGTGTTACCTATTGTAGTTGTAGGTTGCATAACCTATTGTAGTTGTAGGTTGCATTACCTATTGTAGTTGTAGGTTGTATTACCTATTCTAGTTGTAGGTTGTGTTACCTATTCTAGTTGTAGGTTGCATAACCTATTGTAGTTGTAGGTTGCATTACCTATTGTAGTTGTAGGTTGTATTACCTATTCTAGTTGTAGGTTGTGTTACCTATTCTAGTTGTAGGTTGTGTTACCTATTCTAGTTGTAGGTTGTGTTACCTATTCTAGTTGTAGGTTGTATTACCTGTTGTAGGTTGTGTTACCTATTCTAGTTGTAGGTTGTGTTACCTATTGTAGTTGTAGGTTGTATTACCTGTTGTAGGTTGTGTTACCTATTCTAGTTGTAGGTTGTGTTACTGCAAATTTCCGTCCTCTGATGGACAATACGCTTCCATTTAATTCTATTAAACTACTTCTATTTATATTCTATTTCAATGCCGGACATATCAGCGTATCTGTCTCTGCGCTGGACAGACTGTATGGTAGTAGGTGTATTGGTGTTTACATGCTAACATGTTTCCCTTCCTGCATCTCTCTGTAGACCGTAGTGCCTCCTCTCTCATGGCAGGAGCGTCTGGACATCATCAAGGGGACGGCGAAGGCTGTACATCACCTACACAGGGCCCAGCCCTGCACTGTGGTCTGTGGTAACATCACAAGGTACCGGCTCACACCCCTAGTCTATAACATCACAAGGTACCGTCTCACACCTCTAGTCTATAACATCACAAGGTACCGTCTCACACCCCTAGTCTATAACATCACGAGGTACCGGCTCACACCCCTAGTCTATAACATCACAAGGTACCGTCTCTAACCCCTAGTCTATAAAGGTACCGGCACACACCCCTACTCTATAACATCACAAGGTACCGTCTCACGCCGCTAGTCTATAACATCACAAGGTACCGGCTTAAAGCTCTAGTCTATAACATCACAAGGTACCGGCTCACACCTCTAGTCTATAACATCACAAGGTACCGGCTCACACCCCTAGTCTATAACATCACAAGGTACTGTCTCACACCTCTAGTCTATAACATCACAAGGTACTGGCTCACACCTCTAGTCTATAACATCACGAGGTACCGTCTCACACCCCTAGTCTATAACATCACGAGGTACCGTCTCACACCCCTAGTCTATAACATCACAAGGTACCGGCTCACACCCCTAGTCTATAACATCACGAGGTACCGTCTCACACCCCTAGTCTATAACATCACGAGGTACCGTCTCACACCCCTAGTCTATAACATCACAAGGTACCGGCTCACACCCCTAGTCTATAACATCACAAGGTACCGTCTCACACCTCTCATCTATAACATCACAAGGTACCGGCTTAAAGCTCTAGTCTATAACATCACAAGGTACCGGCTCACACCCCTAGTCTATAACATCACAAGGTACCGGCTCACACCCCTAGTCTATAACATCACGAGGTACCGTCTCACACCCCTAGTCTATAACATCACAAGGTACCGTCTCACGCCGCTAGTCTATAACTTCACAAGGTACTGGCTCACACCCCTAGTCTATAACATCACAAGGTACCGTCTCACACCTCTCGTCTATAACATCACAAGGTACCGTCTCACACCCCTAGTCTATAACATCACAAGGTACCGTCTCACACCCCTAGTCTATAACATCACAAGGTACCGTCTCACACCCCTAGTCTATAACATCACAAGGTACCGTCTCACACCCCTACTCTATAACATCACAAGGTACCGGCTCACACCTCTAGTCTATAACATCACAAGGTACCGGCTCACACCCCTAGTCTATAACATCACAAGGTACCGTCTCACACCCCTAGTCTATAACATCACAAGGTACCGGCTCACACCTCTAGTCTATAACATCACAAGGTCCCGGCTCACACCTCTAGTCTATAACATCACAAGGTACAGTCTCACACCCCTAGTCTATAACATCACAAGGTACCTGCTCAAACCCCTAGTCTATAACATCACAATGTACCGGCTCACACCTCTAGTCTATAACATCACAAGGTACCGGCTCACACCTCTAGTCTATAACATCACAAGGTACCGGCTCACACCCCTAGTCTATAACATCACAAGGTCCCGTCTCACACCACTAGTCTATAACATCACAAGGTACCGTCTCAAACCCCTAGTCTATAACATCACAAGGTACCGTCTCACACCCCTAGTCTATAACATCACAAGGTACCATCTCACACCCCTAGTCTATAACATCACAAGGTACCGTCTCTAACCTCTAGTCTATAACATCACAAGGTACCGTCTCACACCTCTAGTCTATAACATCACAAGGTACCGTCTCTAACCCCTAGTTTATAACATCACAAGGTACCGTCTCACACCCCTAGTCTATAACATCACAAGGTACCGGCTCACACCCCTAGTCTATAACATCACAAGGTACCGGCTCACACCCCTAGTCTATAACATCACAAGGTACCTGCTCAAACCCCTAGTCTATAACATCACAAGGTACTGTCTCACACCCCTAGTCTATAACATCACAAGGTACCGGCTCACACCCCTAGTCTATAACATCACAAGGTACCGTCTCTAACCCCTAGTCTATAACATCACAAGGTACCTGCTCAAACCCCTAGTCTATAACATCACAAGGTACTGTCTCACACCCCTAGTCTATAACATCACGAGGTACCGGCTCACACCCCTAGTCTATAACATCACAAGGTACCGTCTCTAACCCCTAGTCTATAACATCACAAGGTACCGTCTCACACCCCTAGTCTATAACATCACAAGGTACCGTCTCACACCCCTAGTCTATAACATCACGAGGTACCGTCTCACACCCCTAGTCTATAACATCACAAGGTACCGTCTCACACCCCTAGTCTATAACATCACAAGGTACCGGCTCACACCCCTAGTCTATAACATCACAAGGTACCGTCTCACACCCCTAGTCTATAACATCACAAGGTACCGTCTCAAACCCCTAGTCTATAACATCACGAGGTACCGTCTCACACCCCTAGTCTATAACATCACAATGTACCGGCTCACACCCCTAGTCTATAACATCACAAGGTACCGTCTCACACCCCTAGTCTATAACATCACAAGGTACCGTCTCACACCCCTAGTCTATAACATCACAAGGTACCGTCTCACACCCCTAGTCTATAACATCACAAGGTACCGGCTCACACCCCTAGTCTATAACATCACAATGTACCGGCTCACACCCCTAGTCTATAACATCACAAGGTACCGTCTCACACCCCTAGTCTATAACATCACAAGGTACCGTCTCACACCCCTAGTCTATAACATCACAAGGTACCGTCTCACACCCCTAGTCTATAACATCACAAGGTACCGGCTCACACCCCTAGTCTATAACATCACAAGGTACCGTCTCAAACCCCTAGTCTATAACATCACAATGTACCGGCTCACACCCCTAGTCTATAACATCACAAGGTACCGTCTCACACCCCTAGTCTATAACATCACAAGGTACCGTCTCACACCCCTAGTCTATAACATCACAAGGTACCGTCTCACACCCCTAGTCTATAACATCACTAGTTGTACCGGCTCAAACCCCTAGTCTATAACATCACAAGGTACCGTCTCACACCCTTAGTCTATAACATCACAAGGTACTGTCTCAAACCCCTAGTCTATAACATCACAAGGTACTGTCTCACACCCCTAGTCTATAACATCACAAGGTACCGTCTCACACCCTTAGTCTATAACATCACAAGGTACCGTCTCACACCCCTAGTCTATAACATCACTATGTACCGGCTCAAACCCCTAGTCTATAACATCACAAGGTACCGTCTCACACCCTTAGTCTATAACATCACAAGGTACCGTCTCACACCCCTAGTCTATAACATCACTATGTACCGTCTCACACCCCTAGTCTATAACATCACGAGGTACCGGCTCACACCCCTAGTCTATAACATCACAAGGTACCGTCTCTAACCCCTAGTCTATAAAGGTACCGGCTCACACCCCTACTCTATAACATCACAAGGTACCGTCTCACGCCGCTAGTCTATAACATCACAAGGTACCGGCTTAAAGCTCTAGTCTATAACATCACAAGGTTGCTCACACCTCTAGTCTATAACATCACAAGGTACCGGCTCACACCCCTAGTCTATAACATCACAAGGTACTGTCTCACACCTCTAGTCTATAACATCACAAGGTACTGGCTCACACCTCTAGTCTATAACATTGAGGTACCGTCTCACACCCCTAGTCTATAACATCAGGTTGTCTCACACCCCTAGTCTATAACATCACAAGGTACCGGCTCACACCCCTAGTCTATAACATCACGAGGTACCGTCTCACACCCCTAGTCTATAACATCACGAGGTACCGTCTCACACCCCTAGTCTATAACATCACAAGGTACCGGCTCACACCCCTAGTCTATAACATCACAAGGTACCGTCTCACACCTCTCATCTATAACATCACAAGGTACCGGCTTAAAGCTCTAGTCTATAACATCACAAGTATTACGGCTCACACCCCTAGTCTATAACATCACAAGGTACCGGCTCACACCCCTAGTCTATAACATCACGAGGTACCGTCTCACACCCCTAGTCTATAACATCACAAGGTACCGTCTCACGCTATTCGCTAGTCTATAACTTCACAAGGTACTGGCTCACACCCCTAGTCTATAACATCACAAGGTACCGTCTCACACCTCTCGTCTATAACATGTACCGTCTCACACCCCTAGTCTATAACATCACAAGGTACCGTCTCACACCCCTAGTCTATAACATCACAAGGTACCGTCTCACACCCCTAGTCTATAACATCACAAGGTACCGTCTCACACCCCTACTCTATAACATCACAAGGTACCGGCTCACACCTCTAGTCTATAACATCACAAGGTACCGGCTCACACCCCTAGTCTATAACATCACAAGGTACCGTCTCACACCCCTAGTCTATAACATCACAAGGTACCGGCTCACACCTCTAGTCTATAACATCACAAGGTCCCGGCTCACACCTCTAGTCTATAACATCACAAGGTACAGTCTCACACCCCTAGTCTATAACATCACAAGGTACCTGCTCAAACCCCTAGTCTATAACATCACAATGTACCGGCTCACACCTCTAGTCTATAACATCACAAGGTACCGGCTCACACCTCTAGTCTATAACATCACAAGGTACCGGCTCACACCCCTAGTCTATAACATCACAAGGTCCCGTCTCACACCACTAGTCTATAACATCACAAGGTACCGTCTCAAACCCCTAGTCTATAACATCACAAGGTACCGTCTCACACCCCTAGTCTATAACATCACAAGGTACCATCTCACACCCCTAGTCTATAACATCACAAGGTACCGTCTCTAACCTCTAGTCTATAACATCACAAGGTACCGTCTCACACCTCTAGTCTATAACATCACAAGGTACCGTCTCTAACCCCTAGTTTATAACATCACAAGGTACCGTCTCACACCCCTAGTCTATAACATCACAAGGTACCGGCTCACACCCCTAGTCTATAACATCACAAGGTACCGTCTCTAACCCCTAGTCTATAACATCACAAGGTACCTGCTCAAACCCCTAGTCTATAACATCACAAGGTACCGTCTCACGCCGCTAGTCTATAACATCACAAGGTACCGGCTTAAAGCTCTAGTCTATAACATCACAAGGTACCGGCTCACACCTCTAGTCTATAACATCACAAGGTACCGGCTCACACCCCTAGTCTATAACATCACAAGGTACTGTCTCACACCTCTAGTCTATAACATCACAAGGTACTGGCTCACACCTCTAGTCTATAACATCACGAGGTACCGTCTCACACCCCTAGTCTATAACATCACGAGGTACCGTCTCACACCCCTAGTCTATAACATCACAAGGTACCGGCTCACACCCCTAGTCTATAACATCACGAGGTACCGTCTCACACCCCTAGTCTATAACATCACGAGGTACCGTCTCACACCCCTAGTCTATAACATCACAAGGTACCGGCTCACACCCCTAGTCTATAACATCACAAGGTACCGTCTCACACCTCTCATCTATAACATCACAAGGTACCGGCTTAAAGCTCTAGTCTATAACATCACAAGGTACCGGCTCACACCCCTAGTCTATAACATCACAAGGTACCGGCTCACACCCCTAGTCTATAACATCACGAGGTACCGTCTCACACCCCTAGTCTATAACATCACAAGGTACCGTCTCACGCCGCTAGTCTATAACTTCACAAGGTACTGGCTCACACCCCTAGTCTATAACATCACAAGGTACCGTCTCACACCTCTAGTCTATAACATCACAAGGTACCGTCTCACACCCCTAGTCTATAACATCACAAGGTACCGTCTCACACCCCTAGTCTATAACATCACAAGGTACCGTCTCACACCCCTAGTCTATAACATCACAAGGTACCGTCTCACACCCCTACTCTATAACATCACAAGGTACCGGCTCACACCTCTAGTCTATAACATCACAAGGTACCGGCTCACACCCCTAGTCTATAACATCACAAGGTACCGTCTCACACCCCTAGTCTATAACATCACAAGGTACCGGCTCACACCTCTAGTCTATAACATCACAAGGTCCCGGCTCACACCTCTAGTCTATAACATCACAAGGTACAGTCTCACACCCCTAGTCTATAACATCACAAGGTACCTGCTCAAACCCCTAGTCTATAACATCACAATGTACCGGCTCACACCTCTAGTCTATAACATCACAAGGTACCGGCTCACACCTCTAGTCTATAACATCACAAGGTACCGGCTCACACCCCTAGTCTATAACATCACAAGGTCCCGTCTCACACCACTAGTCTATAACATCACAAGGTACCGTCTCAAACCCCTAGTCTATAACATCACAAGGTACCGTCTCACACCCCTAGTCTATAACATCACAAGGTACCATCTCACACCCCTAGTCTATAACATCACAAGGTACCGTCTCTAACCTCTAGTCTATAACATCACAAGGTACCGTCTCACACCTCTAGTCTATAACATCACAAGGTACAGTCTCACACCCCTAGTCTATAACATCACAAGGTACCTGCTCAAACCCCTAGTCTATAACATCACAATGTACCGGCTCACACCTCTAGTCTATAACATCACAAGGTACCGGCTCACACCTCTAGTCTATAACATCACAAGGTACCGGCTCACACCCCTAGTCTATAACATCACAAGGTCCCGTCTCACACCACTAGTCTATAACATCACAAGGTACCGTCTCAAACCCCTAGTCTATAACATCACAAGGTACCGTCTCACACCCCTAGTCTATAACATCACAAGGTACCATCTCACACCCCTAGTCTATAACATCACAAGGTACCGTCTCTAACCTCTAGTCTATAACATCACAAGGTACCGTCTCACACCACTAGTCTATAACATCACAAGGTACCGTCTCTAACCCCTAGTTTATAACATCACAAGGTACCGTCTCACACCCCTAGTCTATAACATCACAAGGTACCGGCTCACACCCCTAGTCTATAACATCACAAGGTACCGTCTCTAACCCCTAGTCTATAACATCACAAGGTACCTGCTCAAACCCCTAGTCTATAACATCACAAGGTACTGTCTCACACCCCTAGTCTATAACATCACAAGGTGCTCACACCCCTAGTCTATAACATCACAAGGTACCGTCTCTAACCCCTAGTCTATAACATCACAAGGTACCTGCTCAAACCCCTAGTCTATAACATCACAAGGTACTGTCTCACACCCCTAGTCTATAACATCACAAGGTACCGGCTCACACCCCTAGTCTATAACATCACAAGGTACCGTCTCTAACCCCTAGTCTATAACATCACAAGGTACCGGCTCACACCCCTAGTCTATAACATCACGAGGTACCGTCTCACACCCCTAGTCTATAACATCACGAGGTACCGTCTCACACCCCTAGTCTATAACATCACAAGGTACCGTCTCACACCCCTAGTCTATAACATCACAAGGTACCGGCTCACACCCCTAGTCTATAACATCACAAGGTACCGTCTCACACCCCTAGTCTATAACATCACAAGGTACCGTCTCAAACCCCTAGTCTATAACATCACGAGGTACCGTCTCACACCCCTAGTCTATAACATCACAATGTACCGGCTCACACCCCTAGTCTATAACATCACAAGGTACCGTCTCACACCCCTAGTCTATAACATCACAAGGTACCGTCTCACACCCCTAGTCTATAACATCACAAGGTACCGTCTCACACCCCTAGTCTATAACATCACAAGGTACCGGCTCACACCCCTAGTCTATAACATCACAATGTACCGGCTCACACCCCTAGTCTATAACATCACAAGGTACCGTCTCACACCCCTAGTCTATAACATCACAAGGTACCGTCTCACACCCCTAGTCTATAACATCACAAGGTACCGTCTCACACCCCTAGTCTATAACATCACAAGGTACCGGCTCACACCCCTAGTCTATAACATCACAAGGTACCGTCTCAAACCCCTAGTCTATAACATCACAATGTACCGGCTCACACCCCTAGTCTATAACATCACAAGGTACCGTCTCACACCCCTAGTCTATAACATCACAAGGTACCGTCTCACACCCCTAGTCTATAACATCACAAGGTACCGTCTCACACCCCTAGTCTATAACATCACTATGTACCGGCTCAAACCCCTAGTCTATAACATCACAAGGTACCGTCTCACACCCTTAGTCTATAACATCACAAGGTACTGTCTCACACCCCTAGTCTATAACATCACAAGGTACTGTCTCACACCCCTAGTCTATAACATCACAAGGTACCGTCTCACACCCTTAGTCTATAACATCACAAGGTACCGTCTCACACCCCTAGTCTATAACATCACTATGTACCGGCTCAAACCCCTAGTCTATAACATCACAAGGTACCGTCTCACACCCTTAGTCTATAACATCACAAGGTACTGTCTCACACCCCTAGTCTATAACATCACAAGGTACTGTCTCACACCCCTAGTCTATAACATCACAAGGTACCGTCTCACACCCTTAGTCTATAACATCACAAGGTACCGTCTCACACCCCTAGTCTAGTCACTCACCTCACCCCGAGCCTAGTGGTTAGTGGCAGGAGAGCCTTGTGGTTAGTGCATTGGACTAGTAACCGGAAGGTTGCAAGATCAAATCCCTGAGCTAACAAGGTAAAGAAATCTGTCGTTCTGCCCCTGAACAAGGCAGTTAACCCACTGTTCCTAGTCCTTCATTGAAAATAAGAATTTGTTCTTAACTGACTCCCTGTCACACCTTAGTTCCAAAGCGTATTCTCTCTGTGTAGTTCTAAAGATCCCTGTCACACCTGAGTTCTAAAGATCCCTGTCACACATGAGTTCTAAAGATCCCTGTCACACCTGAGTTCTAAAGATCCCTGTCACATCTGAGTTCTAAAGAACCCTGTCACACCTGAGTTCTAAAGATCCCTGTCACACCTGAGTTCTAAAGAACCCTGTCACACCTGAGTTCTAAAGATCCCTGTCACACCTGAGTTCTAAAGATCCCTGTCACACCTGAGTTCTAAAGATCCCTGTCACACCTGAGTTCTAAAGATCCCTGTCACACCTGAGTTCTAAAGATCCCTGTCACACCTGAGTTCTAAAGAACCCTGTCACACCTGAGTTCTAAAGATCCCTGTCACACCTGAGTTCGTTAAGAACCCTGTCACACCTGAGTTCTAAAGAACCCTGTCACACCTGAGTTCTAAAGAACCCTGTCACACCTGAGTTCTAAAGATCCCTGTCACACCTGAGTTCTAAAGAACCCTGTCACACCTGAGTTCCAAAGCGTATTCTCTCTGTGTAGTTCTAAAAAACCCTGTCACACCTGAGTTCTAAAAATCCCTGTCACATCTGAGTTCTAAAGATCCCTGTCACACCTGAGTTCCAAAGCGTATTCTCCCTGTGTAGTTCTAAAGGACCCTGTCACACCTTAGTTCCAAAGCGTATTCTCCCTGTGTAGTTCTAAAGAACCCTGTCACACCTTAGTTCCAAAGCGTATTCTCCCTGTGTAGTTCTAAAGATCCCTGTCACACCTGAGTTCCAAAGCGTATTCTCCCTGTGTAGTTCTAAAGAACCCTGTCACACCTGAGTTCCAAAGTGTATTCTCCCTGTGTAGTTCTAAAGAACCCTGTCACACCTGAGTTCCAAAGCGTATTGTGTAGTTCTAAAGAACCCTGTCACCTGAGTTCCAAAGTGTATTCTCCCTGTGTAGTTCTAAAGAACCCTGTCACACCTGAGTTCCAAAGCGTATTGTGTAGTTCTAAAGAACCCTGTCACCTGAGTTCCAAAGCGTATTCTCCCTGTGTAGTTCTAAAGAACCCTGTCACACCTGAGTTCCAAAGTGTATTCTCTCTGTGTAGTTCTAAAGAACCCTGTCACACCTGAGTTCCAAAGTGTATTCTCTCTGTGTAGTTCTAAAGATCCCTGTCACACCTGAGTTCCAAAGCGTATTCTCCCTGTGTAGTTCTAAAGATCCCTGTCACACCTGAGTTCCAAAGCGTATTCTCTCTGTGTAGTTCTAAAGAACCCTGTCACACCTGAGTTCCAAAGTGTATTCTCCCTGTGTAGTTCTAAAGAACCCTGTCACACCTGAGTTCCAAAGCGTATTCTCCCTGTGTAGTTCTAAAGAACCCTGTCACACCTGAGTTCCAAAGTGTATTCTCCCTGTGTAGTTCTAAAGATCCCTGTCACACCTGAGTTCCAAAGTGTATTCTCCCTGTGTAGTTCTAAAGAACCCTGTCACACCTGAGTTCCAAAGCGTATTCTCCCTGTGTAGTTCTAAAGAACCCTGTCACACCTGAGTTCCAAAGCGTATTCTCCCTGTGTAGTTCTAAAGAACCCTGTCACACCTGAGTTCCAAAGTGTATTCTCCCTGTGTAGTTCTAAAGATCCCTGTCACACCTGAGTTCCAAAGTGTATTCTCCCTGTGTAGTTCTAAAGATCCCTGTCACACCTGAGTTCCAAAGTGTATTCTCCCTGTGTAGTTCTAAAGAACCCTGTCACACCTGAGTTCCAAAGCGTATTCTCCCTGTGTAGTTCTAAAGATCCCTGTCACACCTGAGTTCCAAAGCGTATTCTCCCTATGTAGTTCTAAAGAACCCTGTCACACCTGAGTTCCAAAGCGTATTCTCCCTGTGTAGTTCTAAAGATCCCTGTCACACCTGAGTTCCAAAGCGTATTCTCCCTATGTAGTTCTAAAGAACCCTGTCACACCTGAGTTCCAAAGCGTATTCTCCCTATGTAGTTCTAAAGAACCCTGTCACACCTGAGTTCCAAAGCGTATTCTCCCTATGTAGTTCTAAAGAACCCTGTCACACCTGAGTTCCAAAGCGTATTCTCCCTATGTAGTTCTAAAGATCCCTGTCACACCTGAGTTCCAAAGTGTATTCTCTCTGTGTAGTTCTAAAGATCCCTGTCACACCTGAGTTCTAAAGATCCCTGTCACACCTGAGTTCTAAAGATCCCTGTCACACCTGGGTTCCAAAGCGTATTCTCCCTATGTAGTTCTAAAGATCCCTGTCACACCTGAGTTCCAAAGCGTATTCTCCCTATGTAGTTCTAAAGAACCCTGTCACACCTGAGTTCCAAAGTGTATTCTCTCTGTGTAGTTCTAAAGATCCCTGTCACACCTGAGTTCTAAAGATCCCTGTCACACCTGAGTTCCAAAGCGTATTCTCCCTATGTAGTTCTAAAGAACCCTGTCACACCTGAGTTCCAAAGCGTATTCTCCCTATGTAGTTCTAAAGATCCCTGTCACACCTGAGTTCCAAAGTGTATTCTCCCTGTGTAGTTCTAAAGATCCCTGTCACACCTGAGTTCCAAAGTGTATTCTCCCTATGTAGTTCTAAAGATCCCTGTCACACCTGAGTTCCAAAGCGTATTCTCCCTGTGTAGTTCTAAAGATCCCTGTCACACCTGAGTTCCAAAGCGTATTCTCCCTATGTAGTTCTAAAGAACCCTGTCACACCTGATTTCCAAAGCGTATTCTCCCTATGTAGTTCTAAAGAACCCTGTCACACCTGAGTTCCAAAGCGTATTCTCTCTGTGTAGTTCTAAAGAACCCTGTCACACCTGAGTTCCAAAGCGTATTCTCTCTGTGTAGTTCTAAAGAACCCTGTCACACCTGAGTTCCAAAGTGTATTCTCTCTGTGTAGTTCTAAAGAACCCTGTCACACCTGAGTTCCAAAGCGTATTCTCCCTATGTAGTTCTAACATACTGCTGGACGAGCGGCTGCAGCCCAAGCTGTCTGATTTTGGGACGGCCCGTCTCAGACCCCACTCCGTCAGTCAGAGCTGCACCGTTACCTTGGATACGACCTTCGGAACCCTGGGCTACCTGCCGGAGGAATACATACGAGACGGAAAGCTGTCCGTCAGTCTGGACGTGTTCAGCTTGGGAGTGGTGAGTTAGGGAGCACTTGACAAAACTATCCTCTGAAACATCTTTATGACACAACAATCCTCTGAAACATCTTTATGACACAACAATCCTCTGAAACATCTTTATGACACAACAATCCTCTGAAACATCTTTATGACACAACAATCCTCTGAAACATCTTTATGACACAACAATCCTCTGAAACATCTTTATGACACAACAATCCTCTGAAACATCTTTATGACACAACCATCCTCTGAAACATCTTTATGACACAACAATCCTCTGAAACATCTTTATGACACAACAATCCTCTGAAACATCTTTATGACACAACAATCCTCTGAAACATCTTTATGACACAACCATCCTCTGAAACATCTTTATGACACAACCATCCTCTGAAACATCTTTATGACACAACCATCCTCTGAAACATCTTTATGACACAACAATCCTCTGAAACATCTTTATGACACAACAATCCTCTGAAACATCTTTTTGACACAACAATCCTCTGAAACATCTTTATGACACAACAATCCTCTGAAACATCTTTATGACACAACAATCCTCTGAAACATCTTTATGACACAACAATCCTCTGAAACATCTTTATGACACAACAATCCTCTGAAACATCTTTATGACACAACAATCCTCTGAAACATCTTTTTGACACAACAATCCTCTGAAACATCTTTATGACACAACAATCCTCTGAAACATCTTTATGACACAACAATCCTCTGAAACATCTTTATGACCAACAATCCTCTGAAACATCTTTATGACCAACAATCCTCTGAAACATCTTTATGACACAACAATCCTCTGAAACATCTTTATGACACAACAATCCTCTGAAACATCTTTATGACACAACAATCCTCTGAAACATCTTTATGACACAACAATCCTCTGAAACATCTTTATGACACAACAATCCTCTGAAACATCTTTATGACACAACAATCCTCTGAAACATCTTTATGACACAACAATCCTCTGAAACATCTTTATGACACAACAATCCTCTGAAACATCTTTATGACACAACAATCCTCTGAAACATCTTTGACACAACAATCCTCTGAAACATCTTTATGACACAACCATCCTCTGAAACATCTTTATGACACAACAATCCTCTGAAACATCTTTATGACACAACAATCCTCTGAAACATCTTTATGACACAACCATCCTCTGAAACATCTTTATGACACAACAATCCTCTGAAACATCTTTATGACACAACAATCCTCTGAAACATCTTTTTGACACAACAATCCTCTGAAACATCTTTATGACACAACAATCCTCTGAAACATCTTTATGACACAACAATCCTCTGAAACATCTTTATGACACAACAATCCTCTGAAACATCTTTATGACACAACAATCCTCTGAAACATCTTTTTGACACAACAATCCTCTGAAACATCTTTATGACACAACAATCCTCTGAAACATCTTTATGACACAACAATCCTCTGAAACATCTTTATGACACAACAATCCTCTGAAACATCTTTATGACACAACAATCCTCTGAAACATCTTTATGACACAACAATCCTCTGAAACATCTTTATGACCAACAATCCTCTGAAACATCTTTATGACACAACAATCCTCTGAAACATCTTTATGACACAACAATCCTCTGAAACATCTTTATGACACAACAATCCTCTTTCAACAGACGTGGTCTTTGTCAGCTACTTGCGACTAATACTAGATAAACTGATCTGAATGCCAGAACGTAGCTGCTTGTGAATTGCTTGGATGTCTATGACCAGAACCTGTTAATAAGAAACTATTTGTTCTTTAGGTTATAATGGAAATGTTAACGGGACGGAAAGTTAGAGAGGAGACTCCTAAACACACCCTGCTGGTAAGACTGGAATGACAATTACACATTGTATTGAAATGCTTGCAAACACATGAAATAATGCTGTATTGCTGGATACACGCGCTCTGGTTCATCCTCCCTCCCTCCCTCCCGTCCAGAGAAACGTCCTACGTGGAGAGGTGGAGGACACTGGCAGTGTGGACTCCTGTCTCCAGTATCTGGACCCGAGAGCTGGTCTTTGTCCCCACTCTATGTCCTTCACCTTGTTGCGTCTCGCCCTGGACTGCACCTCTACACGACCACGCAACAGACCCACCATGGAGAATGTGAGTCGACTCAATACAATACAATGCAATCCAGTTCAATTTACTTCATTTCAATTCAATTCTACTTTACTGAGTTGGGTAAATGTGAGAATAGGGACATGGACCTGACTTTTAGAGTCAAGGTTCAGAGTAGAACTGTTTGTTTGATTTTCCACTGAATCAGACCTGGGCCAGACCAGACCTAGTTGTATTTTGTAGTTTGTTTGAAAATACCAACTTTTGAAATACTCGAGGTAGTTGAAGATAGTTTCGGTAGAGTTTTAGCTAATTGAAGATAGTTTAGGTAGAGTTTGAGCTAGTCGAAGATAGTTTAGGTAGAGTTTGAGCTAGTCGAAGATAGTTTATGTAGAATTTGATATTTAGAATTTGAGCTAGTCGAATATAGTTTAGGTAGAGTTTGAGGTAGTTGAACATAGCAAATATTGTTTTTTGATATTCAAATATAGGTCTCAGGAAAATAATACCTCGCAAATAACCAAATTATATTTGAAGGTATTTGAATATTTGCAAGTTATTTGAAAAACTCAAAAATATTTATTTGCTGGCCGCCAAATATTCGATGAAGAACCCAAAACTATAACAGTTAGTTGAATGAGTCTAAATATATGATCATAAGCACATAGCTTGGAGGGCTCTCAGATATAAACCTGAATATAGCCTATAGCCTAGAATGAAATACACGAGGGACATAGAATTACCTCAACATTAGAGGAGATTAACAAAATGACTGACAAATATGTTCGTAATGAGTGACATTAGGTTATATGGTAATGAGTGACATTAGGTTATATGGTAATGAGTAACATTAGGTTATATGGTAATGACTGACATTAGGTTATATGGTAATGAGTGACATTAGGTTATATGGTAATGAGTGACATTAGGTTATATGGTAATGAGTGACATTAGGTTATATGGTAATGACTGACATTAGGTTATATGGTAATGAGTGACATTAGGTTATATGGTAATGAGTAATATTAGGTTATATGGTAATGAGTGACATTAGGTTATATGGTAATGACTGACATTAGGTTATATGGTAATGACTGACATTAGGTTATATGATAATGAGTAACATTAGGTTATATGGTAATGACTGACATTAGGTTATATGGTAATGACTGACATTAGGTTATATGGTAATGAGTGACATTAGGTTATACAGTAATGAGTGACATCAGGTTATACAGTAATGAGTAATATTAGGTTATACAGTAATGAGTAATATTAGGTTATACAGTAATGAGTAATATTAGGTTATACAGTAATGAGTAATATTAGGTTATACAGTAATGAGTTGACATCCAGTTCTTGTATGTAGTAACTTCGTGATTATTACAATAGCAACATTGTTGTTACATGGGAGTTTGGAAATGTCTTTATAATTACACAATAATGGAGTTATTAAATGGAATAAGGAACAATCACTATTCTTGTGTAGAGTAGTTACAAAAATTCCCAGCTTATTGCAGCATACCACCCTGCATATCACCCTGCATACCACCCTGCATACCACCCTGCATATCACCCTGCATATCACCCTGCATACCACCCTGCACACCACCCTGCATATCACCCTGCATATCACCCTGCATATCACCCTGCATACCACCCTGCACACCACCCTGCATATCACCCAGCATACCACCCTGCATACCACCCTGCATACCATCCTGCATATCACCCAGCATATCACCCAGCATACCACCCTGCATACCACCCTGCATATCACCCAACATATCACCCAACATACCACCCAGCATACCACCCAGCATACCACCCTGCATACCACCCTGCATACCACCCTGCATATCACCCAGCATATCACCCTGCATATCACCCTGCATACCACCCTGCATACCACCCTGCATACCACCCTGCATATCACCCTGCAAACCACCCTGCATACCACCCTGCAAACCACCCTGCATACCACCCTGCATATCACCCTGCATACCACCCTGCATAACACCCGGCATACCACCCTGCATATCACCCTGCATACCACCCTGCATACCACTGCTGGCTTGCTTCTGGAGCTAAGCAGGGTTGGTCCTGGTCGGTCCCTGGATGGGAGACCAGATGCTGCTGGAAGTGGTGTTGGAGGGCCAGTAGGAGGCCAAAATATCCCAATGCCCTGTGTAGGGTGCTGTCTTTCGGATGGGACGTTAAACAGGTGTCCTGATTCTCTGTGGTCACTAAAGATCCCATGGCACTTATCGTAAGAGTAGGGGTGTTAACCCCGGTGTCCTGGCTAAATTCCCAATCTGGCCTTCATACCATCGTGGTCACCTAATCATCCCCAGTTTACAATTGACTCATTCATCCCCCATCCTCTCCCCTGTAACTATTCCCCAGGTTGTTGCTGTACATGAGAATGTGTTCTCAGTCAACCTACCTGGTAAAATGAATGAATAAATATCTATGCAATTACCAAATTATTATGTAACCAAATGCTAATACAAGGTAATTACAGTTGTTTTACTCTGGCACAAGAACAGTTTAATGTTAAACGTTACTTAGAATGCTGACAGTAGCAAAATATGGCTATTAAGCGTCGAAAGCTAACGGAATATCCCAAAACTGCCTTCTCGAATCAACCACAGCCAAGGTAGGTGGAAAGTCATGTTAGTTTATATTCTGAGTAAAGTATCCCTTTAAAGATGGTGTAGTGTGTGTGTGTTTCAAACAAGAACACTTCCTGTCAGACGGACAAAGAGGTTCGACGTTGTTTGCAAATGGATTTGAATTACTCTGCAGTATTTGTCAGGTATTATAAAATGAATTGCAGCTTTCAACCTTTTCAGTGGCCTGTTGAAAGAGTCAGTACAGATGTAGGATCTTAGTTTGAGCCAGTTTGCTACAGCAGGAAAATAATCCTCAGCAACAGGAAATGTGAATTATTATGTGGATTATTGTTAATGGACATTTTTGTATTGGTTGACACATTTTTTATTAGGGCAAATCAAATCTGAAATGTTAAAGTCAATATTACAAACTTTAGAAGCCTTTTCAAATCTCAAATACACTACAAGTTTGCATTTTCTGCTGTGCAGGAAAATTCTCAGCAACAAAAGTGAGATCAAAGTAAGATCCTACATCTGTAGTTGAGCATCACAACTTATACTTATCTGTAAAAAACGATATAATTGGTTAATTGGTTTGACTTGATAATGTACACCTGGGGCAATGACATTCAGGAGAATGGACATTTACAGAATGTTCACGTAGAAATGTATTGTGTAGATCAAATATGACTGTCATATTGGAGTAGGATAGGAGATTTGGCTCTATTCATTCTATTTCTATCCTCAACATACAGTTCTAGATACAGTCCTGTCATTAGTTGAAGACAGCCAATCCAACATGCAGTTCTAGATACAGCCCTGCCATTAGTCGAAGACAGCCAATCCAACATACAGTTCTAGATACAGTCCTGTCATTAGTTGAAGACAGCCAATCCAACATACAGTTCTAGATACAGTCCTGTCATTAGTTGAAGACAGCCAATCCAACATACAGTTCTAGATACAGCCCTGTCATTAGTCGAAGACAGCCAATCCAACATACAGTTCTAGATACAGTCCTGTCATTAGTTGAAGACAGCCAATCCAACATACAGTTCTAGAAACAGTCCTGTCATTAGTCGAAGACAGCCAATCCAACATACAGTTCTAGATACAGTCCTGTCATTAGTTGAAGGCAGCCAATCCAACATACAGTTCTAGATACAGTCCTGTCATTAGTTGAAGACAGCCAATCCAACATACAGTTCTAGATACAGCCCTGTCATTAGTCGAAGACAGCCAATCCAACATACAGTTCTAGATACAGTCCTGTCATTAGTTGAAGACAGCCAATCCAACATACAGTTCTAGATACAGTCCTGTCATTAGTCGAAGACAGCCAATCCCCAACATACAGTTCTAGATACAGTCCTGTCATTAGTTGAAGGCAGCCAATCCAACATGCAGTTCTAGATACAGTCCTGTCATTAGTTGAAGACAGCCAATCCAACATACAGTTGTAGATACAGTCCTGTCATTAGTTGAAGACAGCCAATCCAACATACAGTTCTAGATACAGTCCTGTCATTAGTTGAAGACAGCCAATCCAACATACAGTTCTAGATACAGTCCTGTCATTAGTTGAAGGCAGCCAATCCAACATGCAGTTCTAGATACAGTCCTGTCATTAGTCGAAGACAGCCAATCCAACATACAGTTCTAGATACAGTCCTGTCATTAGTTGAAGACAGCCAATCCAACATACAGTTGTAGATACAGTCCTGTCATTAGTCGAAGACAGCCAATCCAACATACAGTTCTAGATACAGTCCTGTCATTAGTTGAAGACAGCCAATCCAACATACAGTTGTAGATACAGTCCTGTCATTAGTCGAAGACAGCCAATCCAACATACAGTTCTAGATACAGTCCTGTCATTAGTTGAAGACAGCCAATCCAACATACAGTTGTAGATACAGTCCTGTCATTAGTTGAAGACAGCCAATCCAACATACAGTTCTAGATACAGTCCTGTCATTAGTTGAAGACAGCCAATCCAACATACAGTTGTAGATACAGTCCTGTCATTAGTCGAAGACAGCCAATCCAACATACAGTTCTAGATACAGTCCTGTCATTAGTTGAAGACAGCCAATCCAACATACAGTTGTAGATACAGTCCTGTCATTAGTCGAAGACAGCCAATCCAACATACAGTTGTAGATACAGTCCTGTCATTAGTTGAAGACAGCCAATCCAACATACAGTTCTAGATACAGTCCTGTCATTAGTTGAAGATAGCCAATCCAATAGTTTCTGAAATGTAGTCACTTCCTGAGATCTGTATTCAAATAGTTATTTTAAAGTAGTCATTTTTTGAGGATCTGTTTTCAAGTAGTTGTAGTCACCTCCAAAGTAAGTCTTTGTTTCCCTGAAAGCATCGTTAAAACTAGAGTTCTCTTAGGTCTGGACTGAATACCGTAGCTAGGTGAATACCGTAGCTAGGTGAATACCGTAGCCAGGTGAATACCGTAGCTAGGTGAATACCGTAGCTAGGTGAATGCCGTAGCTAGGTGAATACCGTAGCCAGGTGAATACCGTAGCTAGGTGAATACTGTAGCTAGGTGAATACTGTAGCTAGGTGAATGCCGTAGCTAGGTGAATACTGTAGCTAGGTGAATACTGTAGCTAGGTGAATACTGTAGCCAGGTGAATACCGTAGCTAGGTGAATACTGTAGCTAGGTGAATACCGTAGCTAGGTGAATACCGTAGCTAGGTGAGTACCGTAGCCAGGTGAATACCGTAGCTAGGTGAATACCGTAGCTAGGTGAATACTGTAGCTAGGTGAATGCCGTAGCTAGGTGAATGCCGTAGCTAGGTGAATAACGTAGCTAGGTGAATGCCGTAGCTAGGTGAATGCCCTAGCTAGGTGAATACCGTAGCTAGGTGAATACTGTAGCTCGGTGAGGGGCTGACTAGACAAATGAGAACTGAAGTCATTTACAGCCTCTCGACATCTGCGGACTTAGTAAATATTGACTTTATGAGTCAAACTCGATTACTGCTTTTATTTACAGGTAAATCATTGATAGCACATTGTCTTTTACAGTAATGAAATGGGTGTTCTCGCCCAACCTACCTGTTCCAGGTGTTACAGGTATTGAGCCAGCTGCTTCCCCTGCCGTGCCCACCTGAAGACCAGCCCCACACGCTGACCGACGAAGCCCCAGCTCCCCCTGCCTCTCCTGCCCAGATGGGACAGGGCCCCAGCTCCAACCCCAGCCCCAGTGTGCCTGTGGAGGATGATGAGCTGCACAGTTACCCCGTTGAGAACCCACAGCCAGCTCCAGCCCAGGGAGGACCCTGTGAGTGTAGCCAGTCAGAGGTCACCTATCTGGGCAGTGGAGAGCGGAGCAGCCACCTGTCACGGGAGGGGGCAGGGGAAAGAGCAGGGCTCGGGGCTGTTGAGGCTGACCAGAGCCTACAGACCAATGGAGAGCCAGTGGATCTGTACGGTAGCTGGCCAGTCCAATGTAGCTGTTCAGCTGAGGTGAATGGACTGGGCTGTGAGGACTGTAGAGCCAATGGGTTTACTCCCTGCCCTTCAGACCTCCCTCAAGGCAAGTATTATGTTTGGGACCAGGAGTTATACCTCACCACCTTACCTAACCAGGTTTAAGCCCAAGGCCCTACCTATAGACTGTAACTACCTATAGACTGTAACTACCTATAGACTGTAACTACCTATAGACTGTAACTACCTATAGACTATAACTACCTATAGACTGTAACTACCTATAGACTATAACTACCTATAGACTAACTACCTATAGACCGTAACTACCTATAGACTGTAACTACCTATAGACTATAACTACCTATAGACTATAACTACCTATAGACTATAACTACCTATAGACTGTAACTACCTATAGATGTAACTACCTATAGACTATAACTACCTATAGACTGTAACTACCTATAGACTATAACTACCTATAGACTGTAACTACCTATAGATGTAACTACCTATAGACTATAACTACCTATAGACTAACTACCTATAGACTAACTACCTATAGACTATAACTACCTATAGACTAACTACCTATAGACTAACTACCTATAGACTGTAACTACCTATAGACTGTAACTACCTATAGACTGTAACTACCTATAGACTATAACTACCTATAGACTAACTACCTATAGACTATAACTACCTATAGACTATAACTACCTATAGACTGTAACTACCTATAGACTATAACTACCTATAGACTATAACTACCTATAGACTATAACTACCTATAGACTGTAACTACCTATAGACTAACTACCTATAGACTATAACTACCTATAGACTGTAACAACCTATAGACTATAACTACCTATAGACTGTAACTACCTATAGACTGTAACTACCTATAGACTATAACTACCTATAGACTGTAACTACCTATAGACTGTAACTACCTATAGACTATAACTACCTATAGACTATAACTACCTATAGACTATAACTACCTATAGGCTATAACTACCTATAGACTATAACTACCTATAGACTATAACTACCTATAGACTGTAATTACCTATAGGCTATAACTACCTATAGACTATAACTACCTATAGACTGTAACTACCTATAGACTATAACTACCTATAGACTATAACTACCTATAGACTGTAACTACCTATAGACTATAACTACCTATAGACTGTAACTACCTATAGACTATAACTACCTATAGACTATAACTACCTATAGACTATAACTACCTATAGACTATAACTACCTATAGACTGTAACTACCTATAGACTATAACTACCTATAGACTATAACTACCTATAGACTATAACTACCTATAGACTAACTACCTATAGACTGTAACTACCTATAGACTGTAACTACCTATAGACTATAACTACCTATAGACTATAACTACCTATAGACTATAACTACCTATAGACTGTAACTACCTATAGACTGTAACTACCTATAGATGTAACTACCTATAGACTATAACTACCTATAGACTGTAACTACCTATTGACTAACTACCTATAGACTAACTACCTATAGACTGTAACTACCTATAGATGTAACTACCTATAGACTATAACTACCTATAGACTAACTACCTATAGACTGTAACTACCTATAGACTATAACTACCTATAGACTATAACTACCTATAGACTGTAACTACCTATAGACTATAACTACCTATAGACTATAACTACCTATAGACTGTAACTTCCTATAGACTATAACTACCTATAGACTGTAACTTCCTATAGACTATAACTACCTATAGACTGTAACTACCTATAGACTAACTACCTATAGACTATAACTACCTATAGACTGTAACTACCTATAGACTATAACTACCTATAGACTGTAACTACCTATAGACTATAACTACCTATAGACTATAACTACCTATAGACTATAACTACCTATAGACTGTAACTACCTATAGACTGTAACTACCTATAGACTATAACTACCTATAGACTATAACTACCTATAGACTATAACTACCTATAGGCTATAACTACCTATAGACTATAACTACCTATAGACTGTAACTACCTATAGGCTATAACTACCTATAGACTATAACTACCTATAGACTGTAACTACCTATAGACTATAACTACCTATAGACTATAACTACCTATAGACTATAACTACCTATAGACTAACTACCTATAGACTGTAACTACCTATAGACTGTAACTACCTATAGACTATAACTACCTATAGACTATAACTACCTATAGACTATAACTACCTATAGACTGTAACTACCTATAGACTGTAACTACCTATAGATGTAACTACCTATAGACTATAACTACCTATAGACTGTAACTACCTATTGACTAACTACCTATAGACTAACTACCTATAGACTGTAACTACCTATAGATGTAACTACCTATAGACTATAACTACCTATAGACTAACTACCTATAGACTGTAACTACCTATAGACTATAACTACCTATAGACTATAACTACCTATAGACTGTAACTACCTATAGACTATAACTACCTATAGACTATAACTACCTATAGACTGTAACTTCCTATAGACTATAACTACCTATAGACTGTAACTTCCTATAGACTATAACTACCTATAGACTGTAACTACCTATAGACTAACTACCTATAGACTATAACTACCTATAGACTGTAACTTCCTATAGACTATAACTACCTATAGACTAACTACCTATAGACTATAACTACCTATAGACTGTAACTTCCTATAGACTATAACTACCTATAGACTGTAACTCCCTATAGACTGTAACTACCTATAGACTGTAACTACCTATAGACTATAACTACCTATAGACTGTAACTACCTATAGACTGTAACTACCTATAGACTGTAACTACCTATAGTCTGTAACTACCTATAGACTATAACTACCTATAGACTATAACTACCTATAGACTATAACTACCTATAGACTGTAACTTCCTATAGACTATAACTACCTATAGACTGTAACTTCCTATAGACTATAACTACCTATAGACTGTAACTACCTATAGACTAACTACCTATAGACTATAACTACCTATAGACTGTAACTTCCTATAGACTATAACTACCTATAGACTGTAACTACCTATAGACTATAACTACCTATAGACTGTAACTACCTATAGACTATAACTACCTATAGACTGTAACTTCCTATAGACTATAACTACCTATAGACTAACTACCTATAGACTATAACTACCTATAGACTGTAACTTCCTATAGACTATAACTACCTATAGACTGTAACTCCCTATAGACTGTAACTACCTATAGACTGTAACTACCTATAGACTATAACTACCTATAGACTGTAACTACCTATAGACTGTAACTACCTATAGACTGTAACTACCTATAGACTGTAACTACCTATAGACTATAACTACCTATAGACTATAACTACCTATAGACTATAACTACCTATAGACTGTAACTCCCTATAGACTATAACTACCTATAGACTGTAACTACCTATAGACTATAACTACCTATAGACTATAACTACCTATAGACTGTAACTATCTATAGACTGTAACTACCTATAGACTGTAACTACCTATAGACTATAACTACCTATAGACTGTAACTACCTATAGACTGTAACTACCTATAGACTGTAACTACCTATAGACTATAACTACCTATAGACTATAACTACCTATAGACTAACTATCTATAGACTATAACTAATAGACTGTAACTACCTATAGACTGTAACTACCTATAGACTGTAACTACCTATAGACAGTAACTACCTATAGACTGTAACTACCTATAGACTATAACTACCTATAGACTATAACTACCTATAGACTATAACTACCTATAGACTGTAACTACCTATAGACTAACTATCTATAGACTATAACTACCTATAGACTGTAACTACCTATAGACTGTAACTACCTATAGACTGTAACTACCTATAGACAGTAACTACCTATAGACTGTAACTACCTATAGACTAACTACCTATAGACTATAACTACCTATAGACTGTAACTTCCTATAGACTATAACTACCTATAGACTGTAACTACCTATAGACTAACTACCTATAGACTATAACTACCTATAGACTGTAACTACCTATAGACTGTAACTTCCTATAGACTATAACTACCTATAGACTGTATCTACCTATAGACTAACTACCTATAGACTATAACTACCTATAGACTGTAACTTCCTATAGACTATAACTACCTATAGACTAACTACCTATAGACTATAACTACCTATAGACTGTAACTTCCTATAGACTATAACTACCTATAGACTGTAACTCCCTATAGACTGTAACTACCTATAGACTGTAACTACCTATAGACTATAACTACCTATAGACTGTAACTACCTATAGACTGTAACTACCTATAGACTGTAACTACCTATAGACTGTAACTACCTATAGACTATAACTACCTATAGACTATAACTACCTATAGACTATAACTACCTATAGACTGTAACTCCCTATAGACTATAACTACCTATAGACTGTAACTACCTATAGACTATAACTACCTATAGACTATAACTACCTATAGACTGTAACTATCTATAGACTGTAACTACCTATAGACTGTAACTACCTATAGACTATAACTACCTATGGACTATAACTACCTATAGACTATAACTACCTATAGACTATAACTACCTATAGACTATAACTACCTATAGACTGTAACTACCTATAGACTGTAACTACCTATAGACTGTAACTACCTATAGACTATAACTACCTATAGACTATAACTACCTATAGACTGTAACTACCTATAGACTGTAACTACCTATAGACTATAACTACCTATAGACTATAACTACCTATAGACTATAACTACCTATAGACTGTAACTACCTATAGACTAACTATCTATAGACTATAACTACC
Source organism: Oncorhynchus masou masou (assembly GCF_036934945.1). Taxonomy (NCBI): domain Eukaryota; kingdom Metazoa; phylum Chordata; class Actinopteri; order Salmoniformes; family Salmonidae; genus Oncorhynchus; species Oncorhynchus masou. The sequence continues at coordinate 7,991,085 of NC_088238.1, read as the reverse complement.
TATAGACTGTAACTACCTATAGACTGTAACTACCTATAGACTGTAACTACCTATAGACAGTAACTACCTATAGACTGTAACTACCTATAGACTATAACTACCTATAGACTATAACTACCTATAGACTATAACTACCTATAGACTGTAACTACCTATAGACTAACTACCTATAGACTGTAACTACCTATAGACAGTAACTACCTATAGACTGTAACTACCTATAGACTATAACTACCTATAGACAGTAACTACCTATAGACAGTAACTACCTATAGACTGTAACTACCTATAGACTGTAACTACCTATAGACTGTAACTACCTATAGACTATAACTACCTATAGACTAACTACCTATAGACTATAACTACCTATAGACTGTAACTATCTATAGACTGTAACTACCTATAGACTGTAACTACCTATAGACTATAACTACCTATGGACTATAACTACCTATAGACTATAACTACCTATAGACTATAACTACCTATAGACTATAACTACCTATAGACTGTAACTACCTATAGACTGTAACTACCTATAGACTGTAACTACCTATAGACTATAACTACCTATAGACTGTAACTACCTATAGACTGTAACTACCTATAGACTGTAACTACCTATAGACTATAACTACCTATAGACTATAACTACCTATAGACTAACTATCTATAGACTATAACTACCTATAGACTGTAACTACCTATAGACTGTAACTACCTATAGACTGTAACTACCTATAGACAGTAACTACCTATAGACTGTAACTACCTATAGACTATAACTACCTATAGACTATAACTACCTATAGACTATAACTACCTATAGACTGTAACTACCTATAGACTAACTATCTATAGACTATAACTACCTATAGACTGTAACTACCTATAGACTGTAACTACCTATAGACTGTAACTACCTATAGACAGTAACTACCTATAGACTGTAACTACCTATAGACTAACTACCTATAGACTATAACTACCTATAGACTGTAACTTCCTATAGACTATAACTACCTATAGACTGTAACTACCTATAGACTAACTACCTATAGACTATAACTACCTATAGACTGTAACTACCTATAGACTGTAACTTCCTATAGACTATAACTACCTATAGACTGTATCTACCTATAGACTAACTACCTATAGACTATAACTACCTATAGACTGTAACTTCCTATAGACTATAACTACCTATAGACTAACTACCTATAGACTATAACTACCTATAGACTGTAACTTCCTATAGACTATAACTACCTATAGACTGTAACTCCCTATAGACTGTAACTACCTATAGACTGTAACTACCTATAGACTATAACTATAGACTGTAACTACCTATAGACTGTAACTACCTATAGACTGTAACTACCTATAGACTGTAACTACCTATAGACTATAACTACCTATAGACTATAACTACCTATAGACTATAACTACCTATAGACTGTAACTCCCTATAGACTATAACTACCTATAGACTGTAACTACCTATAGACTATAACTACCTATAGACTATAACTACCTATAGACTGTAACTATCTATAGACTGTAACTACCTATAGACTGTAACTACCTATAGACTATAACTACCTATGGACTATAACTACCTATAGACTATAACTACCTATAGACTATAACTACCTATAGACTATAACTACCTATAGACTGTAACTACCTATAGACTGTAACTACCTATAGACTGTAACTACCTATAGACTATAACTACCTATAGACTATAACTACCTATAGACTGTAACTACCTATAGACTGTAACTACCTATAGACTATAACTACCTATAGACTATAACTACCTATAGACTATAACTACCTATAGACTGTAACTACCTATAGACTAACTATCTATAGACTATAACTACCTATAGACTGTAACTACCTATAGACTGTAACTACCTATAGACTGTAACTACCTATAGACAGTAACTACCTATAGACTGTAACTACCTATAGACTATAACTACCTATAGACTATAACTACCTATAGACTATAACTACCTATAGACTGTAACTACCTATAGACTAACTACCTATAGACTGTAACTACCTATAGACAGTAACTACCTATAGACTGTAACTACCTATAGACTATAACTACCTATAGACAGTAACTACCTATAGACAGTAACTACCTATAGACTGTAACTACCTATAGACTATAACTACCTATAGACTGTAACTACCTTTAGACTATAACTACCTATAGACTGTAACTACCTATAGACTGTAACTCCCTATAGACTGTAACTACCTATAGACTGTAACTACCTATAGACTGTAACTCCCTATAGACTATAACTATCTATAGACTATAACTACTTATAGACTGTAACTACCTGTAGACTGGAACGAGGACCTGGAGTTTATGCAGGTCTGGTCAAAGGATCAAGGACAAACATTGTTTTACTGTTTTAGCTTTAGATCCTGGTTGTATAAAAATTAAGATTTCAGAGATAATTTCTTCTTTACACAGCAGCCAATGTTGAGTCAGAGTCACATACTGGTTTAATTCGAATTGTTCTGTCTATGTTTCAGGTGACCTCAGCTTCTCTTCCCTCAGTATAGTGGACAACCCTGCCAAGCAGAGAATGATGAATAAGATTGATCAGTACAACAGAGGCCTCCTTAGAACAGAGGAACTCCTCTCTGTCTCCATGACCACCCAGGAGTGACAAAGCTACAGAGGAACTCCTCTCTGTCTCCATGACCACCCAGGAGTGACAAAGCTACAGAGGAACTCCTCTCTGTCTCCATGACCACCCAGGAGTGACAAAGCTACAGAGGAACTCCTCTTTGTCTCCATGACCACCCAGGAGTGACAAAGCTACAGAGGAACAACTCTCTGTTTCCATGACCACCCAGGAGTGACAAAGCTACAGAGGAACAACTCTCTGTTTCCATGACCACCCAGGAGTGACAAAGCTACAGAGGAACAACTCTCTGTCTCCATGACCACCCAGGAGTGACAAAGCTACAGAGGAACAACTCTCTGTTTCCATGACCACCCAGGAGTGACAAAGCTACAGAGGAACAACTCTCTGTTTCCATGACCACCCAGGAGTGACAAAGCTACAGAGGAACTCCTCTCTGTCTCCATGACCACCCAGGAGTGACAAAGCTACAGAGGAACAACTCTCTGTTTCCATGACCACCCAGGAGTGAGAAAGCTGATCTAGGATCTGCTTGCCCTCCCCAAATCCTAATCTTAAACATTAGAGGTTAAAAACACAAAACAGACCCCAGACCAGCATCTAGGACAATTTCACTACTCTAAATGACACACGCATTACAGTACATGGCTTGCTGGGAGAGAGGGTTAACTTATCCATATATCTGACTTAGTCATTGCTGGCCCTGGTTAAATGAGCTGGCCCTGGTTAAATGACCTGGCCCTGGTTAAATGAGCTGGCTCTGGTTAAATGACCTGGTCCTGGTTAAATGACCTGGTCCTGGTTAAATGACCTGGTCCTGGTTAAATGACCTGGCCCTGGTTAAATGACCTGGCTCTGGTTAAATGACCTGGCTCTGGTTAAATGACCTGGCTCTGGTTAAATGAGCTGGCCCTGGTTAAATGACCTGGTCCTGGTTAAATGACCTGGTCCTGGTTAAATGACCTGGCCCTGGTTAAATGACCTGGCTCTGGTTAAATGACCTGGCCCTGGTTAAATGACCTGGCTCTGGTTAAATGACCTGGTCCTGGTTAAATGACCTGGTCCTGGTTAAATGACCTGGTCCTGGTTAAATGACCTGACTCTGGTTAAATGACCTGGTCCTGGTTAAATGACCTGGCTCTGGTTAAATGACCTGGCTCTGGTTAAATGACCTGGCTCTGGTTAAATGACCTGGCTCTGGTTAAATGATCTGGCCCTGGTTATATGACCTGGCCCTGGTTAAATGACCTGGCTCTGGTTAAATGATCTGGTCCTGGTTAAATGATCTGGTCCTGGTTAAATGACCTGGCTCTGGTTAAATGACCTGGCCCTGGTTAAATGATCTGGCCCTGGTTAAATGATCTGGTCCTGGTTAAATGACCTGGCTCTGGTTAAATGACCTGGCTCTGGTTAAATGACCTGGTCCTGGTTAAATGACCTGGCTCTGGTTAAATGATCTGGTCCTGGTTAAATGACCTGGTCCTGGTTAAATGACCTGGATCTGGTTAAATGACCTGGCTCTGGTTAAATGATCTGGCCCTGGTTAAATGACCTGGCTCTGGTTAAATGATCTGGCCCTGGTTAAATGACCTGGCTCTGGTTAAATGACCTGGATCTGGTTAAATGACCTGGCTCTGGTTAAATGACCTGGCTCTGGTTAAATGACCTGGCCCTGGTTAAATGACCTGGCTCTGGTTAAATGACCTGGCTCTGGTTAAATGACCTGGCTCTGGTTAAATGACCTGGCTCTGGTTAAATGACCTGGCTCTGGTTAAATGACCTGGTTAAATGACCTGGCCCTGGTTAAATGATCTGGTCCTGGTTAAATGACCTGGCTCTGGTTAAATGACCTGGCTCTGGTTAAATGATCTGGTCCTGGTTAAATGACCTGGCTCTGGTTAAATGACCTGGCCCTGGTTAAATGACCTGGCTCTGGTTAAATGACCTGGTCCTGGTTAAATGATCTGGCCCTGGTTAAATGACCTGGCTCTGGTTAAATGACCTGGTCCTGGTTAAATGACCTGGCTCTGGTTAAATGACCTGGTCCTGGTTAAATGATCTGGCCCTGGTTAAATGATCTGGCCCTGGTTAAATGACCTGGCTCTGGTTAAATGACCTGGCTCTGGTTAAATGACCTGGCTCTGGTTAAATGACCTGGCTCTGGTTAAATGACCTGGCTCTGGTTAAATGATCTGGTCCTGGTTAAATGACCTGGCTCTGGTTAAATGACCTGGCTCTGGTTAAATGACCTGGCTCTGGTTAAATGACCTGGCTCTGGTTAAATGACCTGGCTCTGGTTAAATGATCTGGTCCTGGTTAAATGACCTGGCTCTGGTTAAATGACCTGGCTCTGGTTAAATGATCTGGTCCTGGTTAAATGACCTGGCTCTGGTTAAATGACCTGGCCCTGGTTAAATGACCTGGCTCTGGTTAAATGACCTGGCTCTGGTTAAATGACCTGGCTCTGGTTAAATGACCTGGCTCTGGTTAAATGACCTGGCTCTGGTTAAATGACCTGGTCCTGGTTAAATGACCTGGCTCTGGTTAAATGATCTGGCTCTGGTTAAATGACCTGGTCCTGGTTAAATGACCTGGCCCTGGTTAAATGAGCTGGCCCTGGTTAAATGATCTGGTCCTGGTTAAATGATCTGGTCCTGGTTAAATGACCTGGCTCTGGTTAAATGATCTGGCTCTGGTTAAATGACCTGGCCCTGGTTAAATGACCTGGCCCTGGTTAAATGATCTGGTCCTGGTTAAATGACCTGGCTCTGGTTAAATGATCTGGCTCTGGTTAAATGACCTGGCTCTGGTTAAATGACCTGGTCCTAGTTAAATGACCTGGTCCTGGTTAAATGACCTGGCTCTGGTTAAATGACCTGGCTCTGGTTAAATGACCTGGCTCTGGTTAAATGATCTGGTCCTGGTTAAATGACCTGGCTCTGGTTAAATGACCTGGCTCTGGTTAAATGACCTGGCCCTGGTTAAATGACCTGGCTCTGGTTAAATGATCTGGCTCTGGTTAAATGACCTGGCTCTGGTTAAATGACCTGGCTCTGGTTAAATGACCTGGTCCTGGTTAAATGACCTGGCTCTGGTTAAATGACCTGGCTCTGGTTAAATGACCTGGTCCTGGTTAAATGACCTGGTCCTGGTTAAATGACCTGGTCCTGGTTAAATGACCTGGCTCTGGTTAAATGACCTGGCCCTGGTTAAATGACCTGGCTCTGGTTAAATGACCTGGCTCTGGTTAAATGACCTGGCTCTGGTTAAATGACCTGGTCCTGGTTAAATGACCTGGCTCTGGTTAAATGACCTGGCTCTGGTTAAATGACCTGGCTCTGGTTAAATGATCTGGTCCTGGTTAAATGACCTGGCCCTGGTTAAATGACCTGGCCCTGGTTAAATGACCTGGCCCTGACCACCACACACAGGATACTGTAGATGGTTTCAAACCCCCCTTTCTCTAAATGACTACCACGGATCTGGGCTGGTTTCCCAAAAAGCATCGTAGCACTATGATCATCTTTCATCCATTTAGTTTCAATGGAATTAAAGTTAGTGCTACGATGCTTTTAGGAAATCAGCCCTGGTATGTGACAAGACGTGATGTTCATATGGTTGAATGATAGCAATCTATGTCCTTCGTTGTCAGTAAATTATGCTAAAAAATATATTCTTGTAGAAAGGTATTTATTATCTGCTGACAGATTCCATTTTATATTTCTTATTTATAAAATTAGGATATGATTTATACAGTACTTCTATAATAAAAACATTTTATAAAGATAATTTAAAATGATAGTTCATGCTAAAACGTTAGCGTGTATAAACAGTACCAGGGAAACTAAACCAAATCATGAAGTGCTCTCATACCTTGTCCATAGGCCGCGGACAGGGTAAGGAAACCAATGTGTCATTTTGTAATTTGGGTCAACTATCCCTTTACTTATGTTTTGTAAGATGACTTTACATTTTTTCATGCCTTTTATTAATAAAATAAGATTGACAATGTGGGAGGAATTCGTTTGAATTATTTGTAGGTAAACAAACTATACTCCGCTTTCACTGTAATTTAGAACTATAATGGCGTTCATGATTTAAAATACGATGTTGTGGTATCTGGTAAGACGAATGATCACCAGATGAGACTCATCAAGCGGCACCTTACCCCCCAGGCCGGTAGGTGGCGCGCACATGATAGTTTTTTTTTAGGTTGCCTCGGAAAAAAAGCAAAAGCACTTCCGCTTTTCTACTTCCTCGTTTTTATGTCAGCCGTTAAAATTAAATTGACGCGCGAAATTGGCAAAACAAAACAGAAATGTCACATTCGGGGTGTCCTCTTGGTGACAGAATCCTAGTAGGTTACATTTTACCCGAAAAGAAGGTTAAAAACTCCGAAAATGACGACTCTGATTGGGAAGATGATGATGAGGAGGAAGACGATGCACAGCCGGAGTTTCTGGATATGAAAGAGATGGACAGCGTTAGTTTAGGAGGACATGTGTTTAATTCCTCCGTACCGGGCCGAAACGAAGGTGAGTGTTCGTTGACAGAGCATCATAGCTTTGATAAATTCACATGTATAAATTAACCTAACTAGCTAATGGGGTAGTCACTTGCAACAAAATAGGCATAATTATCTAGCAAGCAAGTTGCCAATCATTCGGTGTAAAGGGACTGCGACAGTGTCACTTGTCGGTCGAGCTTGCATTGATTGTAATTTCTCCTGTAGAGAGAGGAGCCTACTGTAATTTTATATAGTTTGTTCAATCTGGTTTATCTTTTGTTAGTGACACTAATACACCCACAGAAAGGTGGGTATAATTTGTGGGAAAGTTCCAACAGGAGGAATCTGTAACCAAAAACTTGGTAAAGTACAAGGTTGCCAACAAAACAGCGTAAACAAAGTTGTATAGCGGCAGAATAAGATACCGGGTAGAGAGGGTGGGTTATTTCATTACGTTTTTTCCACTCAGCATGTTTATTCCGTAAAACGTCTGTCCTCACTCTGGTAGCCTACGAACAAACATTAAGAATAAGCTACGTGGTGAGTTGATGCCTATTCGGCATTTAGTTAACGAGGTGAATTGATCATGCTACTTCTGTATGCGTTGTTTGTTGACAACCTTGTACTGTACCAAGTTTTTGTTACAGATTCCTGTTGGAACGTTCCCACAAATTATACTCCCCTCCCACACAACACTATCATACAATCCACCACGATGAATGCATGCTGATGATCTAGCTAGCTAACGTTAGTCAGCTCAATAACGAACTATCTTGTGTTTCATTTTCTATCCCGTGTCCGTTCTAGTTGATTTCCTGGACAGCGTGTCTGGTAAGAGATGCAGAGTACTGGGCCGGTTCAGTCTGAAGGACCCGTGGTGGGAGGCTACCTGCACGGCCCGCGCAGCCAGGGGCAAGCTGGTGCTGCGGGGCTACCCTGCCTACCGCCTTCGCTCAGACCTCCAGGGAGACCCGGACCACTCTGTCCTGTCTCTGTTCCTCACAGCCTGCGGCGTGGACGCACAGTTTGTCGTCCCCTTCTTTGCTTGGCTGCCGATGGGAAGGAAGGTGGAGTTTGCTAACTTGCAGGAAGTTCTGGCTGAGTTTGAGGAAGGAGAGCAGCACAGGGCTTTGGCACAGCAGATTAAAGCCTTGGTCTCTGTTTCAGGTAGGTGGATGTGGGGAAGAGATACATCTTGACCCTGATCTATAGGTGTTTTGGTAATATGAAGTGCTGTGAGTAAAGATCATAGCTGTGTTCGAATAGTCCTACCATACTATACCATACCATACTAACCATTCTATACCATACCATTCTATACCATACTAACCATTCTATACCATACCATACCAGTCTATACCGTACTAACCATTCTATACCATACTAACCATTCTATACCATACCATACCAGTCTATACCATACTAACCATTCTATACCATACTATACCATACCATTCTATACCATACTAACCATACTATTTGTGATGCAAATTGGGTATGTAGTATGCTTAAATTCGCTCTGGCTATCTACTCCGATTTCAGAGCACTCTCTGATGAATTTACAAACGCTCAACACCCGTTGAATGTGTCGGTCAATATTGGCAACAAAAAAAACGTATTTCAATTGTTTCCAGCAGCACAGTTCGTTACAAACGCTCAACACCCGTTGAATCTGACAACGCCCTGAATTTACAAACGCCCAGAGCGCACTCGGGCACTCACAGATCGAAGTTACGAACACACCCGAAGTCTAGCTAGTAATATGTTACGCTAACAAGCTAGCAATAGGTTGCATAGCAACAGCATCATCTTCCAGTAGACGTGTGAAGCGCTAGTGCGCTCAACTGGTTGGTTTACAGTATACTAACATACAGTGTGTTAGTATGGGTATCTGGAACACAGCTCATGTCATCGGTATGTCTGTCAGTTGCAGGGATGCGCGTGACGGCTGCCTCTCTGTACCCCCATGTGATGAGATACCTGCCTACCCTACTGCCAGGGCGCTTCACAGAGCTCCTGAGTCGGGGAAAGAAAAGCCAAAAACAGGGTGCTACACAGCTAGAGGAGGAAGGGGAGGATCTCAGCTTGCTGGCCAGAATAGAGGAGATTATCAAGACTGACGTCTGGAAGCTGGGCTTTAACTATGTAAGCGTAACCTCATGGCTGGTTGTGGACTGTGGTTGGTTAACATACTTTGTCAACAGTTTCTGTAGTCTTCGATCGGACCAATCCAGCAGTGAACTATCACATAGCATCCCTCCAATCTGCCATGAACGCTTTGTCATAAACTAAAATAAGAAAATAATTATCTTGAGTAATCGCTTCTCACTTTTCCTCTCTCCCTTTCTCTCCCCTCTCCTCCCTCTCCCCTCTCTCCCCCTCCCTTTCTCTCCCCTCTCCCCCTCCCTTCTCCCTCTCTTTCTCTCCCCTCTCCTCCCTCTCCCCTCTCTCCCCTCTCCCCCTCCCTTCTCCCTCTCTCTCTCCCCTCTCCCCCTCTCCCCCTCCCTTCTCCCTCTCCCTTTCTCTCCCCTCTCCTTCCTCTCCCCTCTCCCCCTCCCTTTCTCTCCCCTCCTCCCTCTCTTTCTCTCCCCTACTCCCTTCTCCCTCTCTTTCTCTCCCCTACTCCCCCCTCCCTCTCTCCCCTCTCTTTCCCTTTCTCTCCCCTCTCCTCCCCCCTTCTTTCTCTCCCCTCTCCCCCCCCCTCCCCTACTCCCCCCCCTCTCCCTTTCTCTCCCCCTCCCTCCCTCTCTCCCCTCTCCCCCTCCCTTCTCCCTCCCTTTCTCTCCCCTCTCCTCCCTCTCTCCTACTCCCCCTCCCTCTCTCCCCTAATCCCTCCTCCCTCTCTCCCCTACTCCCCCTCTCTCTAGGTTATGTACAAGGAGTTGAAGGTGGTCCATTGCGAGGCTCAGCTGAGATCCTTCCATGAGTGTAAACTCTTCCAAGAGATCCCTCTGAAGCAGCGTAATGCCCTGCGAGTCTACGACTCTCTGAAGAACCACTGCTACAGGACGGGCAGTACCTACATGGAGCTCCCCACCCTGTGTGACGAGGTCAGGAGAGGGTGTAGCTCCGTGGTGGAGGTGGAGGTACGAGGAACACCGAACAAATACGTCTGTCCACATTGTGTTTTATGTATTGTTTGTTGGTTCGCTTGCTGAGTATTGTTTTTGAATTTCAAATGTAGTTAATTAGTTCGTTCTTTCATTCAGGTGTGGGACGCAGTCCACTTCCTCAAAGAGCTGGGCGTAGTGGTACGGGATCGCCAGAAGGTGGCGCTGCAGAACCTGCATTCTTATGAGACTGGGATAGCGGAGTGTCTACGCTGTCTGGTGCAGGAAGAGCCCTGGGTTATACCTCTGGATGTCATAGAGGTGCTGACTGCTTCAGCTCTGCAGAGGCTGAGGAAGAAGGGAGGGGATGGAGGGAGTAGGGAGGATCAAGGTGAAGTGGACTCCGACGCAGAGCGGAAGGTTGATGAGTTGAATGGAAGGTGTGATATGGATGGCAGCGCTGCAGAGACAGACTGTACTAGTACTGCTGTTAGAACAGCAAGCGGATCCTCTGTCCAAGACTACATCACCCTTACAGACCAGGGCCCTCCAGTAGATTTAGGCCCAGACCAGGGCTCTCCCCCTCCAGTAGATTTAGACCCAGACCAGGGCCCTCCAGTAGATTTAGACCCAGACCAGGTACGTGCAGCGGAGATGATCTGCTTCAATCCGGTGACTGTGATCAGTGGTAAGGGGGCTGTGGTAAGACCACGGTGGTGAGTCTGGTGTTCAAGGCCGCCTTGCAGCAGAGCCCAGAGAAGGTCAGGAAGGCATGCTGGGACTTTGAGAATGACTCCTTGGGGTCTGAGGCGTGGGAGGAAGCCGACGCGTGGGAGGAGGAAGCCCTGTCGCAGAGTCTCCTCTCTCAGTTAGAGGACGAGGGGAAGGACGAGAAGAAGTCGTCGTCGTGGGTTTTACAGGGAGAGGACGAGGTGTTACTAACAGCACCCACAGGGAGAGCTGCGTCTCTGCTCACCAAGAGGACCTGCTTCAAGGCCTACACCCTGCACCAGGTTGGTACAGGAGACAGTTCTGCCCTTAGAATGACTTCTAGAATGGTTCTGACCCAGTTCTGACTATCTGCTATTAGCCGGGTCCAGAACAGGTTTCTGAATGGCAAACATTAGCCTGGGTAAAGCTAGAAGTCACGTTCTCTGTCCATGTAGGCTTTGTCTCTGTAATAGAAAGCTATCGGTGAGACCAAAATAATCAGCTGAAATGTTTTAGCACTTTCATGATTTACAAAGGATTATTTGTGTCATTTTGTAGGTCAAGTTTTCCACTTGTTTTCTGTAAGCGGTCACATTCACCGTCGGCGGCCATACTCACCGTCGGCGGCCATACTCACCGTCGGCGGCCATACTCACCGTCGGCGGCCATACTCACCGTCGGCGGCCATACTCACCGTCGGCGGCCATACTCACCGTCGGCGGCCATACTCACCGTCGGCGGCCATACTCACCGTCGGCGGCCATACTCACCGTCGGCGGCCACACTCACCGTCAGCGGCCACACTCACCGTCAGCAGTCACACTCACAGTCGGCGGTGAAGGGTAGCCTAGTGGTTAGAGCGTTGGACGAGTAACCGAAAGGTTGCAAGTTCAAATCCCCGAGCTGACGAGGTACAAATCTGTCGTTCTGCCCCTGAACAGGCAGTTAACCCACTGTTCCTAGGCCGTCATTGAAAATAAGAATTTGTTCTTAACTGACTTGCCTAGTTAAATAAAGATAAAATATTAAATAAAGGTAAAAAAAAAAAAAAAAACACTCACCGTCAGCGGTCACACTCACCGTCAGCGGTCACACTCACCGTCAGCGGTCACACTCACCGTCAGCGGTCACACTCACCGTCAGCGGTCACACTCACCGTCAGCGGTCACACTCACCGTCAGCGGTCACACTCACCGTCAGCGGTCACATTCACCGTCAGCGGTCACACTCACCGTCGGCAGCCATATTGTTCTAAATGAACCAGTTGAACATCAGTATTCAGGTTCCATGTGTTGTACAGTCGTGGCCAAAAGTTTTGAGAATGACACAAATTATTAATTTTCACAGTCTCCTGCCTCAGTTTGTATGATGGCAATTTGCATATACTCCAGGATGTTAAGAAGAGTGATCAGATGAATTGCAATTAATTGCAAAGTCCCTCTTTGCCATGCAAATGAACTGAAACCCCCCCCCAAAAAAACATTTCCACTGCATTTCAGCTCTGCCACAAAAGTACCAGCTGACATGCTAGTGATTCTCTCGTGCAAGGAAACAGGTGCCATCATTGCTTTGCACAAAAAGGACGACACAGGCAAGGATATTGTTGCCAGTAAGATTGCGCCTAAATCAACCATTTATCGAATCATCAAGAACTTCAAGGAGAGCGGTTCAATTGTTGTAAAGAAGGCTTCAGGGCACCCAAGAAAGTCCAGCAAGCGCCAGGACCATCTCCTAAAGTTGATTCAGCTGCGGGATCGGGGCACCACCAGTACAGAGCTTGCTCAGGAATGGCAGCAGGCAGGTGTGAGTGCATCTGCATGCACAGTGAGGCAAAGACTTTTGGAGGATGGCCTGGTGCCAAGAAGGGCAGCAAAGAAGCCACTTCTCTCCAGGAAAAACATCAGGGACAGACTGATATTCTGCAAAAGGTACAGGGATTGGACTGCTGAGGACTGGGGTGAAGTCATTTTCTCTGATGAATCTCCTTTCCAATTGTTTGGGGCATCCGAAAAAAAGCTTGTCCGGAGAAGACAAGGTGAGCGCTACCATCAGTCCTGTGTCATGCCAACAGTAAAGCATCCTGAGACCATTCATGTGTGGGGTTGCTTCTCAGCCAAGGGAGTGGGCTCACTCACAATGTTGCCTAAGATCACAGCCATGAATAAAGAATGGTATCAACACCTCCTCCAAGAGCAACTTCTCCCAACCATCCAGGAACAGTTTGGTGATGAACAATGCCTTTTCCAGCATGACGGAGCACCTTGCCATAAGACAAAAGTGGAACAAAACATTGATATTTTGGGTCCATGGCCAGGAAACTCCCCAGACCTTAATCCCATTGAGAACTTGTTGTCAATCCTCAAGAGGCGGGTGGACAAACAAAAACCCACAAATTCTGACAAACTCCAAGCATTGATTATGCAAGAATGGGCTGCCATCAGTCAGGATGTGGCCCAGAAGTTAATTGACAGCATGCCAGGGTGGATTGCAGAGGTCTTGAAAAAGAAGGGTCAACACTGCAAATATTGACTCTTTGCATCAATTTGTAATTGTCGATAAAAGCCTTTGACACTTATGAAATGCTTGTAATTATACTTCAGTATCCATAGTAACATCTGACAAAAATATCTAAAGACACTGAAGCAGGAGACTTTGTGGAAATTAATATTTGTGTCATTCTCATCTTTTGGCCACGACTGTACATGGTGCCACTTCCAGAGGTCACAGATACCTAACCCCTCCCTCCTGTTCACTCTTCCCTGTCACCCCTCCCTTTCAGGTGGTGTGGAGTTTCATGCAGGCCAAGAAAGACCCCAGCGGGGCTCCTGAGGAGTGGAAGTTTGCGTGTGTGCGTGTGTTGGTGGTGGACGAGGGCAGTCTGGTGTGTGTTCAGCTCCTCCACTCCGTCCTCACCATGCTCACCAAACACGCACAGCTCAGGAAGTTTGTCATCTTGGGTACGTTTCGTTTTTAAGTTCAGGTTTAAGGTGTGTGTGTGAAGGTGGAACAGAGTTAGGTAAGGTGAAGACTTCCTGTCCTATGCAATGGACTTCCTGTCCTACGCAATGGACTTTCTGTCCCACGCAATGGACTTCCTGTCCCACGCAATGGACTTTCTGTCCCACGCAATGGACTTCCTGTCCTACGCAATGGACTTCCTGTCCTACGCAATGGACTTCCTGTCCTACGCAATGGACTTCCTGTCCTACGCAATGGACTTCCTGTCCTACACAAGGGAAACACGATGTGGTCCACTCGACTGCCCGGAATCACTGATCTACAAATCACCTTGTATCCCAATAAACTCCTCCATTCTCTGAATGACATTAGACTACACTGCTTAACAACCCTGCTAGGACTTGAGGGTTGGCTGTTTGTCTAGGGGATGCTGTCAGCTGACCACTATCCAGCTGGCCAACTCCTTGTCAAATCAAAATCAAATGTTTTTAATCACATACACGTGGTTAGCAGATGTTAATGCAAGTGTAGCGAAATGCTTGTGCTTCTAGTTCCGACAGTGCAGTAATATCTAACAAGTAATCTAACAATTCCCCAACAACTACCTTTTTATAGGGATGGAATGAGATTATGTACATATATGGAGGAGCGATGGCATGATGCAATAGATGGTATAAAATACAGTATATACAGTTGAAGTTTACATACACTTAGGTTGGAGTCATTAAAACTAGTTTTTCAACCACTCCACACATTTCTTGTTAACAAACTATAGTTTTGGCAAGTTGGTTAGGACATCTACTTTGTGCATGACACAAGTAATTTTTCCAACAATTGTTTACAGACAGATTATTTCACTTATAATTCAATGTATCCCAATTCCAGTGGGTCAGAAGTTTACATACACTAAGTTGACTGCGCCTTTTAAACAGCTTGGAAAATTCCAGAAAATTATGTCATGGCTTTAGAAGCTTCTGATAGGCTAATTGACATCATTTGAGTCAATTGGAGGAGTACCTGTGGATGTATTTCAAGGCCTACCTTTGCTTGACATCATGGGGAAATCAAAAGAAATCAGCCAACCAATCAACCTCAGAAAATAAATTGTAGACCTCCACAAGTCTGGTTCATCCCTGGGAGAAATTTCTAAATATCTGAAGGTACCACATTCATCTGTACAAACAATAGTACGCAAGTATAAACACCATGGGACCACGCAGCCGTCATACCGCTCAGGAAGGAGTCGTGTTCTGTCTCCTAGAGATGAACGTACTTTGGTCTGAAAAGTGCAAATCAATCCCAGAACAACAGCAAAGGACCCTGTGAAGATGCTGGAGGAAACGGGTATAAAAGTATCTATATCCACAGTAAAATGAGTCCTATATTGACATAACCTGAAAGGCCACTCAGCAAGGAAGAAGCCACTGCTCCAAAATCGCCATTAAAAAAAGCCAGACTACGGTTTGCACATGGGGACAAAGATTGTACTTTTTGTCCTCTGGTCTGATGAAACAAAAATAGAACTGTTTGGCCATAATGACCATTTATGTTTGGAGGAAAAAAGGGGGAGGCTTGCAAGCTGAAGAACCCCATCCCAACTGTGAAGCACGGGGGTGGCAGCATCATGTTGTGGGGGTGCTTTGCTGCAGGAGGGACTGATGCACTTCACAAAATCGATGGCATCATGAGATAGGAAAATTGTGGATTATATTGAAGCAACATCTCAAGACATCAGTCAGGAAGTTAAAGCTTGGTCTCAAAGGGGTCTTCCAAATGGAAAATGACCCCAAGCATACTTCCAAAGTTGTGGCAAAATGGCTTAAGTCAAGGCACAAAGCCCTGACCTCAATCCCATAGAACATTTGTGGGCAGAACTGAAAAAGCGTGTGTGAGCAAAGAGGTCTACAAACCTGACTCCGTTACACCAGCTCTGTCAGGAGGAATGGGCCAAAATTCACCCAATTCATTGTGGGAAGATTGTGGAAGGCTACCCCAAACATTAGACCCAAGTTAAACCATTTAAAGGCAATGCTACCAAATACTAATTGAGTGTATATAAACTTCTGACCCACTGAGAATGTAATGAAAGAAATAGAAGCTGAAATAAATAATTCTCTCTACTATTATTCTGACATTTCACGTTCTTAAGATAAAGTTTGATCCTAACTGACCTAAAACAGGGACATTTTACTGGGATTAAATGTCAGGAATTGTGAAAAACTGAGTTTAAATGTACTTGGCTAAGGTGTATGTAAACTTCCGACTTCAACTGTACATATGAGATATGAGTAATGTAAGATATGTAAACATTGTTTAAAGTGACTAGTGACTAGTCTCAATGTAGGCAGCAGCCTCCGAGTTGGTGATGGCTGTTTATCAGTCTGATGGCCTTGAGATAGAAGCTGTTTTTCAGTCTCTTGGTCCCAGCTTTGATGCACCTGTAGTGACCTCGCCTTCTGGATGATAGCGGGGTGAACAGGCAGTGGCTCGGGTGGTTGTTGTCCTTGATGATCTTTATGGCCTTCCTGTGACATCGGGTGGTGTAGGTGTCCTGGAGGGCAGGGGATGTGTTGTACCTGGCGGTTGAGGGCGGTGCAGTTACTGTACCTGCCGGTGATACAGCCCGACAGGATGCTCTCAATTGTGAATATTTTAAAGTTTTGTCAGGGTTCTAGGTGACAAGCCACATTTTTTTCAGCCTCCTGCGGTTGAAGAGGCGCTGCTGCGCCTTCTTCACCACACTGTCTCTGTGGGTGGACCAATTCAGTTTGTCTGTGATGTGTATGCCTAGGAACTTTCCACCTTCTCTACTACTGCCCCGTTGATGTGGATAGGGGGGTGCTGCCTCTGCTGTTTCCTGAAGTCCACGATCATCTGTTTTGTTGACGTTGAGCGAGAGGTTGTTTTCCTGATACCACACTCCGAGTGCCCTCACCTCCTCCCTATAGGCTGTCTCGTTGTTGGTGGTGATCAAGCCCACTACTGTTGTGTCGTCTTCAAACTTGATGATTGAGTTGGAGGCGTGCATGGCCACTCAGTCATGGGTGAACAGAGAGTACAGGAAAGGGCTGAGCACGCATCCCTGTGGGGCCCCAGTGTTGAGGGTCAGCGACGTGGAAATGTTGTTTCCTACCTTCACCACCTGGGGGCAGCCCGTCAGAGAGTATGCCCTGTTCCACAGTCTGCCTGTTTGTCTAGGTGATGTGCGTCAGCTGCCCAGTTTCCAGCCAGGAAACACCTTGTATGGCCTGTTCCACAGTCTGCCTGTTTGTCTAGGTGATGTGCGTCAGCTGCCCAGTATCCAACCAGGAAACACCTTGTATGACCTGTTCCACAGTCTGGGCCGAGCCCATTGGGCCATCGAGATGAGGACCAATCACAGAGCTGAGTCTCAACTCATCGTCAACAACGCCGGACAGTAAATATGGCATTGGTTTTTGTCTTTTAGTTTTCAAACAAACATAAAAATACCACAGTGACTATTTGATAAAATAAAATAAAAAGAACCATGAATTAATTCAGCATGTAAATACAACTTTGCAAATCAGATATATTAAACTAATTTTCTAGATTATTATTTTTTTTAAATGACTAATTTTGTAAGATTGTTTTTTGACCTGTTTTTGTCTTGTCCTGATGTCCGACCGTGAGAAAAGTAAAATCCTGCGTCTGTCCTTTAAAAAAAAATAAAAAATCAGAATCGCAGAGATGGGGATGAATCATCGTTTCAGACCGCTCCACTACGACGCCATCTTGGATCTGAATGGAAGTTACACCATGCCCTCTGAAGACAAGAGGTTCATCCTCATCCTGCTGCCCAACACCCACGAGGTCTCTGACTATAGTGAGTGCACCCTGGACTCCATCTGAAAACACGGAACACTGCCGATATAATGCAACACAATGTGATGTTGTCTTTCAGACCTGCAGGTGGCTATCGAACTATTATTGGAAGCTGCTCCGGGACTGGAGAATGACGCCACGTCACAGTTCATTGCCTTCAGAAGGCAAGACACACATTACACAGTAGAGGTTCTCTATACTATAGGGACAGTAGAGGGGTTCTCTATACTATAGGGACAGTAGAGGGGTTCTCTATACTATAGGACAGTAGAGGGGTTCTCTACACCGTTGATACTATAGGGACAGTAGAGGGGTTCTCTATACTATAGGGACAGTAGAGGGGTTCTCTATACTATAGGGACAGTAGAGGGGTTCTCTATACTATAGGGACAGTAGAGGGGTTCTCTATACTATAGGGACAGTAGAGGGGTTCTCTATACTATAGGGACAGTAGAGGGGTTCTCTATACTACAGGGACAGTAGAGGGGTTCTCTATACTATAGGGACAGTAGAGGGGTTCTCTATACTATAGGGACAGTAGAGGGGTTCTCTATACTATAGGACAGTAGAGGGTTCTCTATACTATAGGGACAGTAGAGGGGTTCTCTATACTATAGGGACAGTAGAGGGGTTCTCTATACTATAGGACAGTAGAGGGTTCTCTATACTATAGGGACAGTAGAGGGGTTCTCTATACTATAGGGACAGTAGAGGGGTTCTCTATACTATAGGGACAGTAGAGGGGTTCTCTATACTATAGGACAGTAGAGGGTTCTCTACACCGTTGATACTATAGGGACAGTAGAGGGTTCTCTACACCATTGATACTATAGGGACAGTAGAGGGGTTCTCTACACCATTGATACTATAGGGACAGTAGAGGGGTTCTCTATACCATTGATACTATAGGGACAGGTTCTCTATAGGGACAGTAGAGGGTTCTCTATACTATAGGACAGTAGAGGGGTTCTCTACACTATAGGGACAGTAGAGGGGTTCTCTATACTATAGGGACAGTAGAGGGGTTCTCTATACTATAGGGACAGTAGAGGGGTTCTCTATAGGGACAGTAGAGAGGTTCTCTATACTACAGGGACAGTAGAGGGGTTCTCTATACTATAGGACAGTAGAGGGGTTCTCTATACTATAGGGACAGTAGAGGGTTCTCTACACCGTTGATACTATAGGGACAGTAGAGGGTTCTCTATACCATTGATACTATAGGGACAGTAGAGGGGTTTCTCACCATTGATACTATAGGGACAGTAGAGGGGTTCTCTACACCATTGATACTATAGGGACAGTAGAGGGTTCTCTACACCATTGATACTATAGGGACAGTAGAGGGGTTCTCTATACCATTGATACTATAGGGACAGTAGAGGGGTTCTCTATACCATTGATACTATAGGGACAGTAGAGGGGTTCTCTACACCGTTGATACTATAGGGACAGTAGAGGGGTTCTCTATACCATTGATCCTACAGGGACAGTAGAGAGGTTCTCTATACTATAGGGACAGTAGAGGGGTTCTCTATACTATAGGACAGTAGAGGGGTTCTCTACACCGTTGATACTATAGGACAGTAGAGGGGTTCTCTATACCATTGATCCTACAGGGACAGTAGAGAGGTTCTCTATACTATAGGGACAGTAGAGGGGTTCTCTATACTACAGGGACAGTAGAGGGGTTCTCTATACCATTGATACTATAGGGACAGTAGAGAGGTTCTCTATACTATAGGGACAGTAGAGGGGTTCTCTATACTACAGGGACAGTAGAGGGGTTCTCTATACCATTGATACTATAGGGACAGTAGAGAGGATCTCTATACTATAGGGACAGTAGAGGGGTTCTCTATACTACATGGACAGTAGAGGGGTTCTCTATACTATAGGACAGTAGAGGGGTTCTCTATACCATTGATACTATAGGGACAGTAGAGGGGTTCTCTATACTACATGGACAGTAGAGGGGTTCTCTATACTATAGGGACAGTAGAGGGGTTCTCTATACTACATGGACAGTAGAGGGGTTCTCTATACTACATGGACAGTAGAGGGGTTCTCTATACTACAGGGACAGTAGAGGGGCTCTCTATACTACAGGGACAGTAGAGGGGCTCTCTATACTACAGGGACAGTAGAGGGGTTCTCTATACCATTGATACTATAGGGACAGTAGAGAGGTTCTCTATACTATAGGGACAGTAGAGGGGTTCTCTATACTACATGGACAGTAGAGGGGTTCTCTATACTATAGGGACAGTAGAGAGGTTCTCTATACTACAGGGACAGTAGAGGGGTTCTCTATACTACAGGGACAGTAGAGGTTCTCTATACTACAGGGACAGTAGAGGGGTTCTCTATACTACAGGGACAGTAGAGGGGTTCTCTATACTACAGGGACAGTAGAGGGGTTCTCTATACTATAGGGACAGTAGAGGGGATCTCTATACTACAGGGACAGTAGAGGGGTTCTCTATACCATTGATACTACAGGGACAGTAGAGGGGTTCTCTATACTACAGGGACAGTAGAGGTTCTCTATACTACAGGGACAGTAGAGGGGTTCTCTATACCATTGATACTATAGGGACAGTAGAGGGGTTCTCTATACTACAGGGACAGTAGAGGGGATCTCTATACTACAGGGACAGTAGAGGTTCTCTATACTACAGGGACAGTAGAGGGGTTCTCTATACTACAGGGACAGTAGAGGGGTTCTCTATACTACAGGGACAGTAGAGGGGTTCTCTATACTATAGGGACAGTAGAGGGGATCTCTATACTACAGGGACAGTAGAGGGGTTCTCTATACCATTGATACTACAGGGACAGTAGAGGGTTCTCTATACTACAGGGACAGGTTCTCTATACTACAGGGACAGTAGAGGGTTCTCTATACCATTGATACTATAGGGACAGTAGAGGGTTCTCTATACTACAGGGACAGTAGAGGGGTTCTCTATACCATTGATACTACAGGGACAGTAGAGGGGTTCTCTATACCATTGATACTACAGGGACAGTAGGGGATCTCTATACCATTGATCCTACAGGGACAGTAGAGGGGTTCTCTATACCATTGATACTATAGGGACAGTAGAGGGTTCTCTATACTATAGGGACAGTAGAGGGGTTCTCTATACTATAGGGACAGTAGAGGGGTTCTCTATACTATAGGGACAGTAGAGGGGTTCTCTATACTATAGGGACAGTAGAGGGGTTTCTACCATTGATACTACAGGGACAGTAGAGGGGTTCTCTATACTACAGGGACAGTAGAGGGGTTCTCTATACCATTGATACTATAGGGACAGTAGAGGGTTCTCTATACTATAGGGACAGTAGAGAGGTTCTCTATACTATAGGGACAGTAGAGGTTCTCTATACTACAGGGACAGTAGAGGGGTTCTCTATACCATTGATACTACAGGGACAGTAGAGGGGTTCTCTATACTACAGGGACAGTAGAGGGTTCTCTATACCATTGATACTATAGGGACAGTAGAGGTTCTCTATACTATAGGGACAGTAGAGAGGTTCTCTATACTATAGGGACAGTAGAGGTTCTCTATACTACAGGGACAGTAGAGGGTTCTCTATACCATTGATACTACAGGGACAGTAGAGAGGTTATCTATACTATAGGGACAGTAGAGAGGTTCTCTATACTATAGGGACAGTAGAGGTTCTCTATACTACAGGGACAGTAGAGGGGTTCTCTATACCATTGATACTACAGGGACAGTAGAGAGGTTCTCTATACTATAGGGACAGTAGAGAGGTTCTCTATACTATAGGGACAGTAGAGGTTCTCTATACTACAGGGACAGTAGAGGGGTTCTCTATACCATTGATACTACAGGGACAGTAGAGAGGTTCTCTATACTAGAGGGACAGTAGAGAGGTTCTCTATACTACAGGGACAGTAGAGGGGTTCTCTATACTACAGGGACATTAGAGGGGTTCTCTACACCATTGATACTACAGGGACAGTAGAGGGGTTCTCTATACCATTGATACTATAGGGACAGTAGAGGGGTTCTCTATACTACAGGGACAGTAGAGGGGTTCTCTATACTATAGGGACAGTAGAGGGGTTCTCTATACTATAGGGACAGTAGAGGGGTTCTCTATACTATAGGGACAGTAGAGGGGTTCTCTATACTATAGGGACAGTAGAGGGGTTCTCTATACTATAGGGACAGTAGAGGGGTTCTCTATACTATAGGGACAGTAGAGGGTTCTCTATACTATAGGGACAGTAGAGGGGTTCTCTATACTATAGGGACAGTAGAGGGGTTCTCTATACTATAGGGACAGTAGAGGGGTTCTCTATACTATAGGGACAGTAGAGGGGTTCTCTATACTATAGGGGCAGTAGAGGGGTTCTCTATACTATAGGGGCAGTAGAGGGGTTCTCTATACTATAGGGGCAGTAGAGGGGTTCTCTATACTACAGGGACAGTAGAGGGGTTCTCTATACTATAGGGACAGAGGGGTTCTCTATACTATAGGGACAGTAGAGTGGTTCTCTATACTACAGGGACAGTAGAGGGGTTCTCTATACTACAGGGACAGTAGAGGGCTTCTCTATACTACAGGGACAGTAGAGGTTCTCTATACTACAGGGACAGTAGAGGTTCTCTATACTACAGGGACAGTAGAGGGGTTCTCTATACCATTGATACTACAGGGACAGTAGAGAGGTTATCTATACTATAGGGACAGTAGAGGTTCTCTATACTACAGGGACAGTAGAGGGGTTCTCTATACCATTGATACTATAGGGACAGTAGAGGGGTTCTCTATACCATTGATACTACAGGGACAGTAGAGGGGTTCTCTATACTACAGGGACAGTAGAGGTTCTCTATACTACAGGGACAGTAGACGGGTTCTCTATACCATTGATACTATAGGGACAGTAGAGGGGTTCTCTATACTACAGGGACAGTAGAGGGGATCTCTATACTATAGGGACAGTAGAGGGGTTCTCTATACTACAGGGACAGTAGAGGGGTTCTCTATACTATAGGGACAGTAGAGGTTCTCTATACTACAGGGACAGTAGAGGGTTCTCTATACCATTGATACTACAGGGACAGTAGAGAGGTTCTCTATACTATAGGGACAGTAGAGAGGTTCTCTATACTATAGGGACAGTAGAGGGGTTCTCTATACCATTGATACTATAGGGACAGTAGAGGTTCTCTATACTATAGGGACAGTAGAGGTTCTCTATACTACAGGGACAGTAGAGGGGTTCTCTATACCATTGATACTACAGGGACAGTAGAGAGGTTCTCTATACTATAGGGACAGTAGAGAGGTTCTCTATACTATAGGGACAGTAGAGGTTCTCTATACTACAGGGACAGTAGAGGGGTTCTCTATACCATTGATACTACAGGGACAGTAGAGAGGTTCTCTATACTATAGGGACAGTAGAGAGGTTCTCTATACTACAGGGACAGTAGAGGGGTTCTCTATACTACAGGGACAGTAGAGGGGTTCTCTACACCATTGATACTACAGGGACAGTAGAGGGGTTCTCTATACCATTGATACTATAGGGACAGTAGAGGGGTTCTCTATACCATTGATACTATAGGGACAGTAGAGGGGTTCTCTATACCATTGATACTATAGGGACAGTAGAGGGGTTCTCTATACTACAGGGACAGTAGAGGGGTTCTCTATACTATAGGGACAGTAGAGTGGTTCTCTATACTATAGGGACAGTAGAGGGGTTCTCTATACTATAGGGACAGTAGAGGGGTTCTCTATACTATAGGGACAGTAGAGGGGTTCTCTATACTATAGGGACAGTAGAGGGGTTCTCTATACTATAGGGACAGTAGAGGGGTTCTCTATACCATTGGTTCTACAGGGACAGTAGAGGGGTTCTCTATACCATTGATACTACAGGGACAGTAGAGGGGTTCTCTATACCATTGATACTACAGGGACAGTAGAGGGGTTCTCTATACTACAGGGACAGTAGAGGGGTTCTCTATACCATTGATACTATAGGGACAGTAGAGGTTCTCTATACTATAGGGACAGTAGAGAGGTTCTCTATACTATAGGGACAGTAGAGGTTCTCTATACTACAGGGACAGTAGAGGGGTTCTCTATACCATTGATACTACAGGGACAGTAGAGAGGTTATCTATACTATAGGGACAGTGTTCTCTATACTACAGGGACAGTAGAGGGTTCTCTATACCATTGATACTACAGGGACAGTAGAGAGGTTCTCTATACTATAGGGACAGTAGAGAGGTTCTCTATACTATAGGGACAGTAGAGGTTCTCTATACTACAGGGACAGTAGAGGGGTTCTCTATACCATTGATACTACAGGGACAGTAGAGAGGTTCTCTATACTAGAGGGACAGTAGAGAGGTTCTCTATACTACAGGGACAGTAGAGGGTTCTCTATACTACAGGGACATTAGAGGGGTTCTCTACACCATTGATACTACAGGGACAGTAGAGATGGGTTCTCTATACCATTGATACTATAGGGACAGTAGAGGGGTTCTCTATACTACAGGGACAGTAGAGGGGTTCTCTATACTATAGGGACAGTAGAGGGTTCTCTATACTATAGGGACAGTAGAGGGGTTCTCTATACTATAGGGACAGTAGAGGGGTTCTCTATACTATAGGGACAGTAGAGGGGTTCTCTATACTATAGGGACAGTAGAGGGGTTCTCTATACTATAGGGACAGTAGAGGGGTTCTCTATACTATAGGGACAGTAGAGGGGTTCTCTATACTATAGGGACAGTAGAGGGTTCTCTATACTATAGGGACTAGAGGGGTTCTCTATACTATAGGGACAGTAGAGGGGTTCTCTATACTATAGGGACAGTAGAGGGGTTCTCTATACTATAGGGGCAGTAGGGGTTCTCTATACTATAGGGGCAGTAGAGGGGTTCTCTATACTACAGGGACAGTAGAGGGGTTCTCTATACTATAGGGACAGAGGGGTTCTCTATACTATAGGGACAGTAGAGTGGTTCTCTATACTACAGGGACAGTAGAGGGGTTCTCTATACTACAGGGACAGTAGAGGGCTTCTCTATACTACAGGGACAGTAGAGGTTCTCTATACTACAGGGACAGTAGAGGTTCTCTATACTACAGGGACAGTAGAGGGGTTCTCTATACCATTGATACTACAGGGACAGTAGAGAGGTTATCTATACTATAGGGACAGTAGAGGTTCTCTATACTACAGGGACAGTAGAGGGTTCTCTATACCATTGATACTATAGGGACAGTAGAGGGGTTCTCTATACCATTGATACTACAGGGACAGTAGAGGGGTTCTCTATACTACAGGGACAGTAGAGGTTCTCTATACTACAGGGACAGTAGACGGGTTCTCTATACCATTGATACTATAGGGACAGTAGAGGGGTTCTCTATACTACAGGGACAGTAGAGGGGATCTCTATACTATAGGGACAGTAGAGGGGTTCTCTATACTACAGGGACAGTAGAGGGGTTCTCTATACTATAGGGACAGTAGAGGTTCTCTATACTACAGGGACAGTAGAGGGGTTCTCTATACCATTGATACTACAGGGACAGTAGAGAGGTTCTCTATACTATAGGGACAGTAGAGAGGTTCTCTATACTATAGGGACAGTAGAGGGGTTCTCTATACCATTGATACTATAGGGACAGTAGAGGTTCTCTATACTATAGGGACAGTAGAGGTTCTCTATACTACAGGGACAGTAGAGGGGTTTCTATACCATTGATACTACAGGGACAGTAGAGAGGTTCTCTATACTATAGGGACAGTAGAGAGGTTCTCTATACTATAGGGACAGTAGAGGTTCTCTATACTACAGGGACAGTGAGGGGTTCTCTATACCATTGATACTACAGGGACAGTAGAGAGGTTCTCTATACTATAGGGACAGTAGAGAGGTTCTCTATACTACAGGGACAGTAGAGGGTTCTCTATACTACAGGGACAGTAGAGGGGTTCTCTACACCATTGATACTACAGGGACAGTAGAGGGGTTCTCTATACCATTGATACTATAGGGACAGTAGAGGGTTCTCTATACCATTGATACTATAGGGACAGTAGAGGGGTTCTCTATACCATTGATACTATAGGGACAGTAGAGGGGTTCTCTATACTACAGGGACAGTAGAGGGGTTCTCTATACTATAGGGACAGTAGAGTGGTTCTCTATACTATAGGGACAGTAGAGGGGTTCTCTATACTATAGGGACAGTAGAGGGGTTCTCTATACTATAGGGACAGTAGAGGGGTTCTCTATACTATAGGGACAGGAGGGGTTCTCTATACTATAGGGACAGTAGAGGGGTTCTCTATACCATTGGTTCTACAGGGACAGTAGAGGGGTTCTCTATCATTGATACTACAGGGACAGTAGAGGGGTTCTCTATACTACAGGGACAGTAGAGGGGTTCTCTATACCATTGATACTATAGGGACAGTAGAGAGGTTCTCTATACTATAGGGACAGAGAGAGGTTCTCTATACTATAGGGACAGTAGAGGTTCTCTATACTACAGGGACAGTAGAGGGGTTCTCTATACCATTGATACTACAGGGACAGTAGAGGGGTTCTCTATACTACAGGGACAGTAGAGGGGTTCTCTATACCATTGATACTATAGGGACAGTAGAGGTTCTCTATACTATAGGGACAGTAGAGAGGTTCTCTATACTATAGGGACAGTAGAGGTTCTCTATACTACAGGGACAGTAGAGGGGTTCTCTATACCATTGATACTACAGGGACAGTAGAGAGGTTATCTATACTATAGGGACAGTAGAGAGGTTCTCTATACTATAGGGACAGTAGAGGTTCTCTATACTACAGGGACAGTAGAGGGGTTCTCTATACCATTGATACTACAGGGACAGTAGAGAGGTTCTCTATACTATAGGGACAGTAGAGAGGTTCTCTATACTATAGGGACAGTAGAGAGGTTCTCTATACTATAGGGACAGTAGAGGTTCTCTATACTACAGGGACAGTAGAGGGGTTCTCTATACCATTGATACTACAGGGACAGTAGAGAGGTTCTCTATACTATAGGGGTAGGGGGTTCTCTATACTACAGGGACAGTAGAGGGGTTCTCTATACCATTGATACTACAGGGACAGTAGAGAGGTTCTCTATACTATAGGGACAGTAGAGAGGTTCTCTATACTACAGGGACAGTAGAGGGGTTCTCTATACTACAGGGACAGTAGAGGGTTCTCTATACTATAGGGACAGTAGAGGGGTTCTCTATACCATTGATACTATAGGGACAGTAGAGGGGTTCTCTATACTACAGGGACAGTAGAGGGGTTCTCTATACCATTGATACTATAGGGACAGTAGAGGGGTTCTCTATACCATTGATACTATAGGGACAGTAGAGGGGTTCTCTATACCATTGATACTACAGGGATAGTAGAGGGGTTCTCTATACCATTGATACTACAGGGACAGTAGAGGGGTTCTCTATACCATTGATACTACAGGGACAGTAGAGGGGATCTCTATACCATTGATACTACAGGGACAGTAGAGGGGTTCTCTATACCATTGATACTATAGGGACAGTAGAGAGGTTCTCTATACTATAGGGACAGTAGAGGTTCTCTATACTATAGGGACAGTAGAGAGGTTCTCTATACTATAGGGACAGTAGAGGTTCTCTATACTACAGGGACAGTAGAGGGGTTCTCTATACCATTGATACTACAGGGACAGTAGAGGGGTTCTCTATACCATTGATACTACAGGGACAGTAGAGGGGTTCTCTATACCATTGATACTATAGGGACAGTAGAGAGGTTCTCTATACTATAGGGACAGTAGAGGTTCTCTATACTACAGGGACAGTAGAGGGGTTCTCTATACCATTGATACTACAGGGACAGTAGAGGGGATCTCTATACCATTGATACTACAGGGACAGTAGAGGGGTTCTCTATACTATAGGGACAGTAGAGAGGTTCTCTATACTATAGGGACAGTAGAGGTTCTCTATACTACAGGGACAGTAGAGGGGTTCTCTATACCATTGATACTACAGGGACAGTAGAGAGGTTATCTATACTATAGGGACAGTAGAGAGGTTCTCTATACTATAGGGACAGTAGAGGTTCTCTATACTACAGGGACAGTAGAGGGGTTCTCTATACCATTGATACTATAGGGACAGTAGAGGGGTTCTCTATACCATTGATACTACAGGGACAGTAGAGGGGTTCTCTATACTACAGGGACAGTAGAGGTTCTCTATACTACAGGGACAGTAGAGGGGTTCTCTATACCATTGATACTACAGGGACAGTAGAGAGGTTATCTATACTATAGGGACAGTAGAGAGGTTCTCTATAGTATAGGGACAGTAGAGGTTCTCTATACTACAGGGACAGTAGAGGGGTTCTCTATACCATTGATACTATAGGGACAGTAGAGGGGTTCTCTATACCATTGATACTACAGGGACAGTAGAGGGGATCTCTATACCATTGATCCTACAGGGACAGTAGAGGGGTTCTCTATACCATTGATACTATAGGGACAGTGGTTCTCTATACTATAGGGACAGTAGAGGGGTTCTCTATACTATAGGGACAGTAGAGGGGTTCTCTATACTATAGGGACAGTAGAGGGGTTCTCTATACTATAGGGACAGTAGAGGGGTTCTCTATACTATAGGGACAGTAGAGGGGTTCTCTATACCATTGATACTACAGGGACAGTAGAGGGGTTCTCTATACCATTGATACTACAGGGACAGTAGAGAGGTTCTCTATACTATAGGGACAGTAGAGAGGTTCTCTATACTATAGGGACAGTAGAGGTTCTCTATACTACAGGGACAGTAGAGGGGTTCTCTATACCATTGATACTACAGGGACAGTAGAGGGGTTCTCTATACTACAGGGACAGTAGAGGGGTTCTCTATACCATTGATACTATAGGGACAGTAGAGAGGTTCTCTATACTATAGGGACAGTAGAGGTTCTCTATACTACAGGGACAGTAGAGGGGTTCTCTATACCATTGATACTACAGTGACAGTAGAGAGGTTCTCTATACTATAGGGACAGTAGAGAGGTTCTCTATACTATAGGGACAGTAGAGGTTCTCTATACTACAGGGACAGTAGAGGGGTTCTCTATACCATTGATACTACAGGGACAGTAGAGAGGTTCTCTATACTATAGGGACAGTAGAGAGGTTCTCTATACTACAGGGACAGTAGAGGGGTTCTCTATACTACAGGGACAGTAGAGGGGTTCTCTACACCATTGATACTATAGGGACAGTAGAGAGGTTCTCTATACCATTGATACTACAGGGACAGTAGAGGGGTTCTCTATACCATTGATACTATAGGGACAGTAGAGGGGTTCTCTATACCATTGATACTATAGGGACAGTAGAGGGGTTCTCTATACCATTGATACTATAGGGACAGTAGAGGGGTTCTCTATACTACAGGGACAGTAGAGGGGTTCTCTATACTATAGGGACAGTAGAGGGGTTCTCTATACTATAGGGACAGTAGAGGGGTTCTCTATACTATAGGGACAGTAGAGGGGTTCTCTATACTATAGGGACAGTAGAGGGGTTCTCTATACTATAGGGACAGTAGAGGGGTTCTCTATACTATAGGGACAGTAGAGGGGTTCTCTATACTATAGGGACAGTAGAGGGGTTCTCTATACTATAGGGACAGTAGAGGGGTTCTCTATACTATAGGGACAGTAGAGGGGTTCTCTATACTATAGGGACAGTAGAGGGGTTCTCTATACTATAGGGACAGTAGAGGGGTTCTCTATACTACAGGGACAGTAGAGGGGTTCTCTATACTACAGGGACAGTAGAGGGGTTCTCTATACTACAGGGACAGTAGAGGGGTTCTCTATACTACAGGGACAGTAGAGGGGTCCTCTATACTATAGGGACAGAGGGGTTCTCTATACTATAGGGACAGTAGAGGGGTTCTCTATACTACAGGGACAGTAGAGGGCTTCTCTATACTACAGGGACAGTAGAGGTTCTCTATACTACAGGGACAGTAGAGGGGTTCTCTATACTACAGGGACAGTAGAGGGGTTCTCTATACTACAGGGACAGTAGAGGGGTTCTCTATACTACAGGGACAGTAGAGGGGTTCTCTATACTACAGGGACAGTAGAGGGGTTCTCTATACTACAGGGACAGTAGAGGGGTTCTCTATACTACAGGGACAGTAGAGGGGTTCTCTATACTACAGGGACAGTAGAGGGGTTCTCTATACTACAGGGACAGTAGAGGGGTTCTCTATACTACAGGGACAGTAGAGGGGTTCTCTATACTACAGGGACAGTAGAGGGGTTCTCTATACTACAGGGACAGTAGAGGGGTTCTCTATACTACAGGGACAGTAGAGGGGTTCTCTATACTACAGGGACAGTAGAGGGGTTCTCTATACTACAGGGACAGTAGAGGGGTTCTCTATACTACAGGGACAGTAGAGGGGTTCTCTATACTACAGGGACAGTAGAGGGGTTCTCTATACTACAGGGACAGTAGAGGGGTTCTCTATACTATAGGGACAGTAGAGGGGTTCTCTATACTACAGGGACAGTAGAGGGGTTCTCTATACTACAGGGACAGTAGAGGGGTTCTCTATTAAGACCTGTATCTGAACTGTAGATGTTTGTTTTTCAGGAAGGAGTGTGCCTTGATCAATGAGCTTTGCTGCAAACATTACTGCAACCACCGCACCAAGTAAGTTACTGTACTGCTATAGGAAGTGATGCTGTTTCTACTGCTGTAGGAAGAGATGCTGGTTCTACTGCTATAGGAAGTGATGCCGTTACTACCGCTGTAGGAAGAGATGCCGTCTCTACTGCTATAGGAAGTGATGCTGTTTCTACTGCTGTAGGAAGTGATGCTGTTTCTACTGCTGTAGGGAGAGATGCTGTCTCTACTGCTGTAGGACGAGATGCTGTTTCTACTGCTGTAGGACGAGATGCCGTCTCTACTGCTGTAGGAAGAGATGCTGTTTCTACTGCTGTAGGAAGTGATGCTGTTTCTACTGCTGTAGGAAGTGATGCTGTTACTACTGCTGTAGGAAGAGATGCTGTTTCTATTGCTGTAGGAAGAGATGCTGTTTCTACTGCTGTAGGAAGAGATGCTGTCTCTACTGCTGTAGGAAGTGATGCTGTCTCTACTGCTATAGGAAGTGATGCTGTTACTACTGCTGTAGGAAGTGATGCTGTTTCTACTGCTGTAGGAAGAGATGCTGTTTCTACTGCTGTAGGAAGAGATGCTGTCTCTACTGCTGTAGGAAGTGATGCTGTCTCTACTGCTATAGGAAGTGATGCTGTTACTAATGCTGTAGGAAGTGATGCTGTCTCTACTGCTATAGGAAGAGATGCTGTTTCTGCTGCTATAGGAAGAGATGCTGTTTCTGCTGCTATAGGAAGAGATGCTGTTTCTGCTGCTATAGGAAGAGATGCTGTAGGGAGAGATGCCGTTTCTGCCACTGTGAAGGGGGGGGGTTAGAAGAGAAATTGGTTTTACTGCTGTGTCATGAATGGACCACCAGATAGAGCTGTTGTACCAGTTGTAAAAAGGAAGAATGTGCAATGTGAGGAGGCCTCGTCTCCTCGTCCTCGTTTGTTTCTGTTAGAAATCCCAGCTGGCCTCCTTATCTGTCGATAGATAAATAATTTGGGTTTGATGTGTCGATCTTTTACCTCAGAAACAACAAGAACCGACTAGCTTTCCAGCCGAGAGATAAAGTCTGCTGTACAAAGAACGGCTACGTCACAGACAGGAACAAGGAAGTGTCTCCTGAAGCAGAGGACCTGGAGAACAGCTGTATCTGACCGGGCCAGGACCAAGCAGAGACTTCCTGGTCTGGACGGAGGGGAGAGACGGAGAGGGAACGGGGCCACACAGAGAGACGGAAGTGGTGACAAAATGAAAAGCAAAGAGAAGAATAAAGAGCGTCTTTGTAACGGAGAGATATTCTTTATTAAACATGTAACTATTGGTCCTCTCATTTCTCACATTCTCATATTCTGTAAGCTGCTCAATTCTAATTGGCTGAGCCGTGCTCTTTGGTTGTCTCCTCCTATGACAGGACGTGACAGAGGAGGAGGCGGGCTCACAGCGGAACAGGAAGCAGAGGTACTTGACTCTGGATGATGGTGACGGACGGACGCTGTGTGTTTCCTTCAGGGAGCTGCAGAGAGAATGTAAACTGCAACACGCCTGGGCTAGGACCATACACACCTTCCAGGTGTGTGGGAGTGTGTGTGTGTGTGTGTGTGTGGGAGTGTGTGTGTTCTCTCTGTCTCCATTCATAAACCGACGAGCGAATGATTTAAACTAAGCAATTCAGTAGATTCTAACCCGTTAGACATTTTCTCTGATGGAATTCTTCAGTTGTACTGCACCTTCCTTCTCTGTGCGTCAGGGGTCGGAGACCGAGACCATTGTGTACGTGCTGGGAAACGGCAGCGTCCAGACGTGGAAGCACGTGTACACGGCTGTGACACGGGGACAGAAGCGTGTATATGTCATAGCCAAGCAGGGGGGCATGGCCTCGGCCATTAGGAGACGCATCATCCCACGTAACACCCGGCTGGGAACCCTGGTCAAAGAGCTGCTGGTCCAGCCTGGGGGGCACGACCAACCAGACCAGAACCAACCCCCTCCGGGTACACCTCGCAGGGCAGCCCCAGGCTTCGGGCCTACACAGACCACTCCTCTGGCCTCACAGACACCGAGCTGGTCTCTAAGGACCCCCTACAAAACCCCTATAGCAGCACCCAGACTCTTCTCTACGCCCAGCCGAGCAGTCCCACTTCACGCCAATCGTGTCCAGTCCCACTCTACGTCGGTCCTACCCAGGGAGCTGTGGAGAAATGAGCCTCCAACAGCTCCTCAGGCAGATGCCTCAGACACCTCTCTAATGGACGACATCACTTTCAGTCAGGCATATACCTGGTCGCCTATGAACAGCAGCTCTGAGGACCCCTCTCAGGAGCAGCCCGGGTCGTGTGAGGAGGAGGA
The DNA here is from genome assembly GCF_036934945.1 of Oncorhynchus masou masou. Taxonomy (NCBI): domain Eukaryota; kingdom Metazoa; phylum Chordata; class Actinopteri; order Salmoniformes; family Salmonidae; genus Oncorhynchus; species Oncorhynchus masou. The sequence goes on along the minus strand of NC_088238.1, from coordinate 7,958,233 downwards.
GGAGGAAGGGATCAAGATGGAGGCTAGCAGCAGCGCTGTAGAGGATGGACACATGGGGAAGGCTTCACATTTAGCTGCTCGTTCTGGGGTTGAGAGCACCCCTCCCAAGAGGACGCTCGGTCCTGACAGTGAGAAACAGAATGGGACTCCTCATAAACAGATCAAGGTGAGAGAAAGAGGACTTGGCGTCTCGTCAGGCAGATTTTCAGTTGTTTTTTTTGTGGTGGAAGCAGTACATTTTCTCACATGACTCGGGCACATCTGAAGAACTATTTGTGGTGAGGAGGGGTTATTGTAGTAGAAGTGGTGGAGGAGGAGGAGGGGTTATTGTAGTAGAAGTGGTGGAGGAGGAGGAGGGGTTATTGTAGTAGAAGTGGTGGAGGAGGAGGAGGGGTTATTGTAGTAGAAGTGGTGGAGGAGGAGGAGGGGTTATTGTAGTAGAAGTGGTTGAGGAGGAGGAGGGGTTATTGTAGTAGAAGTGGTTGAGGAGGAGGAGGGGTTATTGTAGTAGAAGTGGTTGAGGAGGAGGAGGGGCTATTTTAGTAGAAGTGGTTGAGGAGGAGGAGGGGTTATTGTAGTAGAAGTGGTTGAGGAGGAGGAGGGGTTATTGTAGTAGAAGTGGTTGAGGAGGAGGAGGGGTTATTGTAGTAGAAGTGGTTGAGGAGGAGGAGGGTTATTGTAGTAGATGTGGTTGAGGAGGAGGAGGGGTTATTGTAGTAGAAGTGGTTGAGGAGGAGGAGGGGTTATTGTAGTAGAAGTGGTTGAGGAGGAGGAGGGGTTATTGTAGTAGAAGTGGTTGAGGAGGAGGAGGGGTTATTGTAGTAGAAGTGGTTGAGGTGAGGAGGAGGGGTTATTGTAGTAGAAGTGGTTGAGGAGGAGGAGGGGTTATTGTAGTAGAAGTGGTTGAGGAGGAGGAGGGGTTATTGTAGTAGAAGTGGTTGTGGAGGAGGAGGGGTTATTGTAGTAGAAGTGGTTGAGGAGGAGGAGGAGTTATTGTAGTAGAAGTGGTGGAGGAGGAGGAGGGGTTATTGTAGTAGAAGTGGTGGAGGAGGAGGAGGGGTTATTGTAGTAGAAGTGGTTGAGGAGGAGGAGGAGTTATTGTAGTAGTGGTTGAGGAGGAGGAGGGGTTATTGTAGTAGAAGTGGTGGAGGAGGAGGAGGGGTTATTGTAGTAGAAGTGGTGGAGGAGGAGGAGGGGTTATTGTAGTAGAAGTGGTGGAGGAGGAGGAGGGGTTATTGTAGTAGAAGTGGTTGAGGAGGAGGAGGGGTTATTGTAGTAGAAGTGGTTGAGGAGGAGGAGGGGTTATTGTAGTAGAAGTGGTTGAGGAGGAGGGGTTATTGTAGTAGAAGTGGTTGAGGAGGAGGAGGGGTTATTGTAGTAGAAGTGGTTGAGGTGAGGAGGGGTTATTGTAGTAGAAGTGGTTGAGGTGAGGAAGGGTTATTGTAGTAGAAGTGGTTGAGGTGAGGAAGGGTTATTGTAGTAGAAGTGGTTGAGGTGAGGAAGGGTTATTGTAGTAGAAGTGGTGGAGGAGGAGGAGGGGTTATTTTAGTAGAAGTGGTGGAGGAGGAGGGGTTATTGTAGTAGAAGTGGTTGAGGTGGAGGAGGGGTTATTGTAGTAGAAGTGGTTGAGGTGAGGAAGGGTTATTGTAGTAGAAGTGGTTGAGGAGGAGGAGGGGTTATTGTAGTAGAAGTGGTTGAGGAGGAGGAGGAGGGGTTATTGTAGTAGAAGTGGTTGAGGAGGAGGAGGGGTTATTTTAGTAGAAGTGGTTGAGGAGGAGGAGGGGTTATTGTAGTAGAAGTGGTTGAGGTGAGGAGGAGGGGTTATTGTAGTAGAAGTGGTTGTGGAGGAGGAGGGGTTATTGTAGTAGAAGTGGTTGAGGAGGAGGAGGGGTTATTGTAGTAGAAGTGGTTGAGGAGGAGGAGGGGTTATTGTAGTAGAAGTGGTTGAGGAGGAGGAGGGGTTATTGTAGTAGAAGTGGTTGAGGAGGAGGAGGGGTTATTGTAGTAGAAGTGGTTGAGGAGGAGGAGGGGTTATTGTAGTAGAAGTGGTTGAGGAGGAGGAGGGGTTATTGTAGTAGAAGTGGTTGAGGAGGAGGAGGGGTTATTGTAGTAGAAGTGGTTGAGGAGGAGGAGGAGGGGTTATTGTAGTAGAAGTGGTTGAGGAGGAGGAGGGGTTATTGTAGTAGAAGTGGTTGAGGAGGAGGAGGGGTTATTGTAGTAGAAGTGGTTGAGGAGGAGGAGGGGTTATTGTAGTAGAAGTGGTTGAGGAGGAGGAGGGGTTATTTTAGTAGAAGTGGTTGAGGAGGAGGAGGGGTTATTGTAGTAGAAGTGGTTGAGGAGGAGGAGGGGTTATTGTAGTAGAAGTGGTGGAGGAGGAGGAGGGGTTATTGTAGTAGAAGTGGTGGAGGAGGAGGAGGGGTTATTGTAGTAGAAGTGGTTGAGGTGAGGAGGAGGAGTTATTGTAGTAGAAGTGGTTGAGGAGGAGGAGGGGTTATTGTAGTAGAAGTGGTTGAGGAGGAGGAGGGGTTATTGTAGTAGAAGTGGTTGAGGAGGAGGAGGGGTTATTGTAGTAGAAGTGGTTGAGGTGAGGAGGAGGAGTTATTGTAGTAGAAGTGGTTGAGGTGAGGAGGAGGGGTTATTGTAGTAGAAGTGGTTGAGGAGGAGGAGGGGTTATTGTAGTAGAAGTGGTTGAGGAGGAGGAGGGGTTATTGTAGTAGAAGTGGTTGAGGAGGAGGGGTTATTGTAGTAGAAGTGGTTGAGGAGGAGGAGGGGTTATTGTAGTAGAAGTGGTTGAGGAGGAGGAGGGGTTATTGTAGTAGAAGTGGTTGAGGTGAGGAGGAGGGGTTATTGTAGTAGAAGTGGTTGAGGAGGAGGAGGGGTTATTGTAGTAGAAGTGGTTGAGGAGGAGGAGGGGTTATTGTAGTAGAAGTGGTTGAGGAGGAGGAGGGGTTATTGTAGTAGAAGTGGTTGAGGAGGAGGAGGGGTTATTGTAGTAGAAGTGGTGGAGGAGGAGGGGTTATTGTAGTAGAAGTGGTTGAGGAGGAGGAGGGGTTATTGTAGTAGAAGTGGTTGAGGAGTAGGAGGGGTTATTGGAGGAGGAGGAGGGGTTATTGTAGTAGAAATGGTTGAGGAGGAGGAGGGGTTATTGTAGTAGAAGTGGTGGAGGAGGAGGGGGTTATTGTAGTAGAAGTGGTTGAGGAGGAGGAGGGGTTATTGTAGTAGAAGTGGTTGAGGGAGGAGGGGTTATTGTAGTAGAAGTGGTTGAGGAGGAGGAGGGGTTATTGTAGTAGAAGTGGTTGAGGAGGAGGAGGGGTTATTGTAGTAGAAGTGGTTGAGGAGGAGGAGGGGTTATTGTAGTAGAAGTGGTTGAGGAGGAGGAGGGGTTATTGTAGTAGAAGTGGTTGAGGTGAGGAGGAGGGGTTATTGTAGTAGAAGTGGTTGAGGAGGAGGAGGGGTTATTGTAGTAGAAGTGGTTGAGGTGAGGAGGAGGGGTTATTGTAGTAGAAGTGGTTGAGGAGGAGGAGGGGCTATTTTAGTAGAAGTGGTTGAGGGGGTTATTGTAGTAGAAGTGGTTGAGAGGAGGGGTTATTGTAGTAGAAGTGGTTGAGGAGGAGGAGGGGTTATTGTAGTAGAAGTGGTTGAGGAGGAGGAGGGGTTATTGTAGTAGAAGTGGTTGAGGAGGAGGAGGGGTTATTGTAGTAGAAGTGGAGGAGGAGGAGGGGTTATTGTAGTAGAAGTGGTTGAGGAGCAGGAGGGGTTATTGTAGTAGAAGTGGTTGAGGAGGAGGAGGGGTTATTGTAGTAGAAGTGGTTGAGGAGGAGGAGGGGTTATTGTAGTAGAAGTGGTTGAGGAGGAGGAGGGGTTATCGTAGTAGAAGTGGTTGAGGAGGAGGAGGGGTTATTGTAGTAGAAGTGGTTGAGGAGGAGGAGGGGTTATTGTAGTAGAAGTGGGAGGAGGAGGAGGGGTTATTGTAGTAGAAGTGGAGGAGGAGGAGGAGGGGTTATTGTAGTAGAAGTGGTTGAGGTGAGGAGGAGGGGTTATTGTAGTAGAAGTGGTGGAGGAGGAGGGGTTATTGTAGTAGAAGTGGTTGAGGAGGAGGAGGGGTTATTGTAGTAGAAGTGGTTGAGGAGGAGGAGGGGTTATTGTAGTAGAAGTGGTTGAGGTGAGGAGGAGGGGTTATTGTAGTAGAAGTGGTTGAGGAGGAGGAGGGGTTATTGTAGTAGAAGTGGTTGAGGAGGAGGAGGGGTTATTGTAGTAGAAGTGGTTGAGGAGGAGGAGGGGTTATTGTAGTAGAAGTGGTTGAGGGAGGAGGAGGGGTTATTGTAGTAGAAGTGGTTGAGGAGGAGGAGGGGTTATTGTAGTAGAAGTGGTTGAGGGAGGAGGAGGGGTTATTGTAGTAGAAGTGGTTGAGGTGAGGAGGAGGGGTTATTGTAGTAGATTTAGTGGTGGAGGAGGAGGGGTTATTGTAGTAGAAGTGGTTGAGGAGGAGGAGGGGTTATTGTAGTAGAAGTGGTTGAGGTGAGGAGGGGTTATTTTAGTAGAAGTGGTTGAGGTGAGGAGGGGTTATTTTAGTAGAAGTGGTTGAGGTGAGGAGGGGTTATTTTAGTAGAAGTGGTTGAGGAGGAGGAGGGGTTATTGTAGTAGAAGTGGTTGAGGAGGAGGAGGGGTTATTGTAATAGAAGTGGTGAGGAGGAGGAGGGGTTATTGTAGTAGAAGTGGTTGAGGAGGAGGAGGGGTTATTGTAGTAGAAGTGGTTGAGGGGTTATTGTAGTAGAAGTGGTTGAGGGGTTATTGTAGTAGAAGTGGTGGAGGAGGAGGAGGGGTTATTGTAGTAGAAGTGGTTGAGGAGGAGGAGGGGTTATTGTAGTAGAAGTGGTTGAGGAGGAGGGGTTATTGTAGTAGAAGTGGTTGAGGAGGAGGAGGGGTTATTGTAGTAGAAGTGGTTGAGGAGGAGGAGGCTATTTTAGGAGGGGTTATTGTAGTAGAAGTGGTTGAGGAGGAGGAGGGGTTATTGTGGTAGAAGTGGTGGAGGAGGAGGAGGGGTTATTGTAGTAGAAGTGGAGGAGGAGGAGGGGGTTATTGTAGTAGAAGTGGTTGAGGGGTTATTGTAGTAGAAGTGGTTGAGGAGGAGGAGGGGTTATTGTAGTAGAAGTGGTTGAGGAGGAGGAGGGGTTATTGTAGTAGAAGTGGTTGAGGTGATGAGGGGTTATTTTAGTAGAAGTGGTTGAGGGAGGAGGGGTTATTTTAGTAGAAGTGGTTGAGGAGGAGGAGGGGTTATTGTAGTAGAAGTGGTTGAGGAGGAGGAGGGGTTATTGTAGTAGAAGTGGTTGAGGAGGAGGAGGGGTTATTTTAGTAGAAGTGGTTGAGGTGAGGAGGAGGGGTTATTGTAGTAGAAGTGGTTGAGGAGGAGGAGGGGTTATTGTAGTAGAAGTGGTTGAGGAGGAGGAGGGGTTATTGTAGTAGAAGCGGTTGAGGAGGAGGAGGGGCTATTTTAGTAGAAGTGGTTGAGGAGGAGGAGGGGTTATTGTAGTAGAAGTGGTGGAGGAGGAGGAGGGGTTATTGTAGTAGAAGTGGTTGAGGAGGAGGAGGGGTTATTGTAGTAGAAGTGGTTGAGGAGGAGGAGGGGTTATTGTAGTAGAAGTGGTTGAGGAGGAGGAGGGGTTATTGTAGTAGAAGTGGTGGAGGAGGAGGAGGGGTTATTGTAGTAGAAGTGGTTGAGGAGGAGGAGGGGTTATTGTAGTAGAAGTGGTTGAGGAGGAGGAGGGGTTATTGTAGTAGAAGTGGTTGAGGAGGAGGAGGGGTTATTGTAGTAGAAGTGGTTGAGGTGAGGAGGAGGGGTTATTGTAGTAGAAGTGGTTGAGGAGGAGGAGGGGTTATTGTAGTAGAAGTGGTTGAGGAGGAGGAGGGGTTATTGTAGTAGAAGTGGTTGAGGAGGAGGAGGGGTTATTTTAGTAGAAGTGGTTGAGGGGTTATTGTAGTAGAAGTGGTTGAGGAGGAGGGGTTATTGTAGTAGAAGTGGTTGAGGAGGAGGAGGGGTTATTGTAGTAGAAGTGGTTGAGGAGGAGGAGGGGTTATTGTAGTAGAAGTGGTTGAGGAGGAGGAGGGGTTATTGTAGTAGAAGTGGAGGAGGAGGAGGGGTTATTGTAGTAGAAGTGGTTGAGGAGGAGGAGGGGTTATTGTAGTAGAAGTGGTTGAGGAGGAGGAGGGGTTATTGTAGTAGAAGTGGTTGAGGAGGAGGAGGGGTTATCGTAGTAGAAGTGGTTGAGGAGGAGGAGGGGTTATTGTAGTAGAAGTGGTTGAGGAGGAGGAGGGGTTATTGTAGTAGAAGTGGAGGAGGAGGAGGGGTTATTGTAGTAGAAGTGGAGGAGGAGGAGGAGGGGTTATTGTAGTAGAAGTGGTTGAGGTGAGGAGGAGGGGTTATTGTAGTAGAAGTGGTGGAGGAGGAGGGGTTATTGTAGTAGAAGTGGTTGAGGAGGAGGAGGGGTTATTGTAGTAGAAGTGGTTGAGGAGGAGGAGGGGTTATTGTAGTAGAAGTGGTTGAGGGAGGAGGAGGGGTTATTGTAGTAGAAGTGGTTGAGGAGGAGGAGGGGTTATTGTAGTAGAAGTGGTTGAGGAGGAGGAGGGGTTATTGTAGTAGAAGTGGTTGAGGAGGAGGAGGGGTTATTGTAGTAGAAGTGGTTGAGGAGGAGGAGGGGTTATTGTAGTAGAAGTGGTTGAGGTGAGGAGGAGGGGTTATTGTAGTAGAAGTGGTTGAGGAGGAGGAGGGGTTATTGTAGTAGAAGTGGTTGAGGTGAGGAGGAGGGGTTATTGTAGTAGAAGTGGTTGAGGTGAGGAGGAGGGGTTATTGTAGTAGAAGTGGTTGAGGGAGGAGGAGGGGTTATTGTAGTAGAAGTGGTTGAGGAGGAGGAGGGGTTATTGTAGTAGAAGTGGTTGAGGTGAGGAGGGGTTATTTTAGTAGAAGTGGTTGAGGTGAGGAGGGGTTATTTTAGTAGAAGTGGTTGAGGTGAGGAGGGGTTATTTTAGTAGAAGTGGTTGAGGAGGAGGAGGGGTTATTGTAGTAGAAGTGGTTGAGGAGGAGGAGGGGTTATTGTAATAGAAGTGGTGGAGGAGGAGGAGGGGTTATTGTAGTAGAAGTGGTTGAGGAGGAGGAGGGGTTATTGTAGTAGAAGTGGTTGAGGGGTTATTGTAGTAGAAGTGGTTGAGGGGTTATTGTAGTAGAAGTGGTGGAGGAGGAGGAGGGGTTATTGTAGTAGAAGTGGTTGAGGAGGAGGAGGGGTTATTGTAGTAGAAGTGGTTGAGGAGGAGGAGGGGTTATTGTAGTAGAAGTGGTTGAGGAGGAGGAGGGGTTATTGTAGTAGAAGTGGTTGAGGAGGAGGAGGGGCTATTTTAGTAGAAGTGGTTGAGGGGTTATTGTAGTAGAAGTGGTTGAGGAGGAGGAGGGGTTATTGTGGTAGAAGTGGTGGAGGAGGAGGAGGGGTTATTGTAGTAGAAGTGGAGGAGGAGGAGGGGTTATTGTAGTAGAAGTGGTTGAGGGGTTATTGTAGTAGAAGTGGTGGAGGAGGAGGAGGGGTTATTGTAGTAGAAGTGGTTGAGGAGGAGGAGGGGTTATTGTAGTAGAAGTGGTTGAGGAGGAGGAGGGGTTATTGTAGTAGAAGTGGTTGAGGAGGAGGAGGGGCTATTTTAGTAGAAGTGGTTGAGGGGTTATTGTAGTAGAAGTGGTTGAGGAGGAGGAGGGGTTATTGTGGTAGAAGTGGTGGAGGAGGAGGAGGGGTTATTGTAGTAGAAGTGGTTGAGGAGGAGGAGGGGTTATTGTAGTAGAAGTGGTTGAGGGAGGAGGAGGGGTTATTGTAGTAGAAGTGGTTGAGGAGGAGGAGGGGTTATTGTAGTAGAAGTGGTGGAGGAGGAGGAGGGGTTATTGTAGTAGAAGTGGTTGAGGTGATGAGGGGTTATTTTAGTAGAAGTGGTTGAGGTGAGGAGGGGTTATTTTAGTAGAAGTGGTTGAGGAGGGGTTATTGTAGTAGAAGTGGTTGAGGTGAGGAGGGGTTATTGTAGTAGAAGTGGTTGAGGAGGAGGAGGGGTTATTTTAGTAGAAGTGGTTGAGGAGGAGGAGGGGTTATTGTAGTAGAAGTGGTTGAGGAGGAGGAGGGGTTATTGTAGTAGAAGTGGTTGAGGAGGAGGAGGGGTTATTGTAGTAGAAGTGGTTGAGGAGGAGGAGGGGCTATTTTAGTAGAAGTGGTTGAGGAGGAGGAGGGGCTATTTTAGTAGAAGTGGTTGAGGAGGAGGAGGGGTTATTGTAGTAGAAGTGGTTGAGGTGAGGAGGGGCTATTTTAGTAGAAGTGGTTGAGGAGGAGGAGGGGTTATTGTAGTAGAAGTGGTTGAGGAGGAGGAGGGGTTATTGTAGTACAAGTGGTTGAGGAGGAGGAGGGGTTATTGTAGTAGAAGTGGTTGAGGAGGAGGAGGGGTTATTGTAGTAGAAGTGGTTGAGGAGGAGGAGGGGTTATTGTAGTAGAAGTGGTTGAGGAGGAGGAGGGGTTATTGTAGTAGAAGTGGTTGAGGAGGAGGAGGGGTTATTGTAGTAGAAGTGGTTGAGGAGGAGGAGGGGTTATTGTAGTAGAAGTGGTTGAGGAGGAGGAGGGGGTTATTGTAGTAGAAGTGGTTGAGGAGGAGGAGGGGTTATTGTAGTAGAAGTGGTTGAGGAGGAGGAGGGGTTATTGTAGTAGAAGTGGTTGAGGAGGAGGAGGGGTTATTGTAGTAGAAGTGGTTGAGGAGGAGGAGGGGTTATTGTAGTAGAAGTGGTTGAGGAGGAGGAGGGGTTATTGTAGTAGAAGTGGTTGAGGAGGAGGAGGGGTTATTGTAGTAGAAGTGGTTGAGGAGGAGGAGGGGTTATTGTAGTAGAAGTGGTAGTAGAAGGAGGAGGAGGAGGGGTTATTGTAGTAGAAGTGGTGGAGGAGGAGGAGGGGGTTATTGTAGTAGAAGTGGTTGAGGAGGAGGAGGGGTTATTGTAGTAGAAGTGGTGGAGGAGGAGGAGGAGGAGGTAGTTATTGTAGTAGAAGTGGTTGAGGAGGAGGAGGGGTTATTGTAGTAGAAGTGGTTGAGGAGGAGGAGGAGGGGTTATTGTAGTAGAAGTGGTGGAGGAGGAGGAGGGGTTATTGTAGTAGAAGTGGTTGAGGAGGAGGAGGGGTTATTGTAGTAGAAGTGGTGGAGGAGGAGGAGGGGTTATTGTAGTAGAAGTGGTTGAGGAGGAGGAGGGGTTATTGTAGTAGAAGTGGTTGAGGAGGAGGAGGGGTTATTGTAGTAGAAGTGGTTGAGGAGGAGGAGGGGTTATTGTAGTAGAAGTGGTGGAGGAGGAGGAGGAGGAGGTAGTTATTGTAGTAGAAGTGGTTGAGGAGGAGGAGGGGTTATTGTAGTAGAAGTGGTTGAGGAGGAGGAGGAGGAGGGGTTATTGTAGTAGAAGTGGTTGAGGAGGAGGAGTGGTGGAGGAGGAGGAGGGGTTATTAGAAGTAGTTGAGGAGGAGGAGGGGTTATTGTAGTAGAAGTGGTTGAGGAGGAGGAGGGGTTATTGTAGTAGAAGTGGTGAGGAGGAGGGGGGGTTATTGTAGTAGAAGTGGTTGAGGAGGAGGAGGGGTTATTGTAGTAGAAGTGGTGGAGGAGGAGGAGGGGTTATTGTAGTAGAAGTGGTTGAGGAGGAGGGGTTATTGTAGTAGAAGTGGTTGTGGAGGAGGAGGGGTTATTGTAGTAGAAGTGGTTGAGGAGGAGGAGGGGTTATTGTAGTAGAAGTGGTTGAGGAGGAGGAGGGGTTATTGTAGTAGAAGTGGTTGAGGAGGAGGAGGGGTTATTGTAGTAGAAGTGGTGGAGGAGGAGGAGGGGTTATTGTAGTAGAAGTGGTTGAGGAGGAGGAGGGGTTATTGTAGTAGAAGTGGTTGAGGAGGAGGAGGGGTTATTGTAGTAGAAGTGGTTGAGGAGGAGGAGGGGTTATTGTAGTAGAAGTGGTTGAGGAGGAGGAGGGGTTATTGTAGTAGAAGTGGTTGAGGAGGAGGAGGAGGAGGGTTATTGTAGTAGAAGTGGTTGAGGAGGAGGGAGGAGGGTTATTGTAGTAGAAGTGGTTGAGGAGGAGGAGGTAGGGGTTATTGTAGTAGAAGTGGTTGAGGAGGAGGAGGGGTTATTGTAGTAGAAGTGGTAGTGAGGAGGAGGAGGGGTTATTGTAGTAGAAGTGGTGGAGGAGGAGGAGGGGTTATTGTAGTAGAAGTGGTTGAGGAGGAGGAGGAGGGGTTATTGTAGTAGAAGTGGTTGAGGAGGAGGAGGGGTTATTGTAGTAGAAGTGGTGGAGGAGGAGGAGGAGGAGTTATTGTAGTAGAAGTGGTTGAGGAGGAGGAGGGGTTATTGTAGTAGAAGTGGTTGAGGAGGAGGAGGAGGAGGGGTTATTGTAGTAGAAGTGGTGAGGAGGAGGAGGGGTTATTGTAGTAGAAGTGGTTGAGGAGGAGGAGGGGTTATTGTAGTAGAAGTGGTTGAGGGGTTATTGGAGTGGGAGGAGGAGGGGTTATTGTAGTAGAAGTGGTTGAGGAGGAGGAGGGGTTATTGTAGTAGAAGTGGTTGAGGAGGAGGAGGGGTTATTGTAGTAGAAGTGGTTGAGGAGGAGGAGGGGGTTATTGTGGAGGAGGAGGAGGGGTTATTGTAGTAGAAGTGGTTGAGGAGGAGGAGGGGTTATTGTTGTGGAGGAGGAGGGGTTATTGTAGTAGAAGTGGTGGAGGAGGAGGGGTTATTGTAGTAGAAGTGGTTGAGGAGGAGGAGGGGTTATTGTAGTAGAAGTGGTTGAGGAGGAGGAGGAGGAGGGGTTATTGTAGTAGAAGTGGTGGAGGAGGAGGAGGGGTTATTGTAGTAGAAGTGGTTGAGGAGGAGGAGGAGGAGGGGTTATTGTAGTAGAAGTGGTGGAGGAGGAGGGGTTATTGTAGTAGAAGTGGTTGAGGAGGAGGAGGGGTTATTGTAGTAGAAGTGGTTGAGGTGAGGAGGAGGGGTTATTGTAGTAGAAGTGGTTGAGGAGGAGGCGTTATTGTAGTAGAAGTGGTTGAGGTAGTTATTCTAAGAGAGTCCGTTGGGAAGAGGTGTCACGTTTCTCCGACTCCATCTTGTTGTTGTTGTCATCTGTGTAGGTGGAGCCATTCGAATCACCGCTGGGCTGTTCCAGACTGCAGCAGCTCGCCCTCTGCACGCCCACCTCCCACGGCAAACGGCTCTTCCAAGGTCCACCCTCCGATCAGGACTGAACGTCTTCTCTCCCTGACCCAGGATATCTTATGATTGATGGCCACTACTGCATTGATACCAGGATATCTTATGATTGATGGCCACTACTGCATTGATACCAGGATATCTTACGATTGATGGCCACTACTGCATTGATACCAGGATATCTTATGATTGATGGCCACTACTGCATTGATACCAGGATATCTTACGATTGATGGCCACTACTGCATTGATACCAGGATATCTTACGATTGATGGCCACTACTGCATTGATACCAGGATATCTTACGATTGATGGCCACTACTGCATTGATACCAGGATATCTTACGATTGATGGCCACTACTGCATTGATACCAGGATATCTTACGATTGATGGCCACTACTGCATTGATACCAGGATATCTTATGATTGATGGCCACTACTGCATTGATACCAGGATATTTGAATCAAATCATATTTTAAATGTCATATGCACGGAATACAAGTGTAGATCTTACCAATAATGCAATTTTAATTAAAAATAAGACTTAAGAATGATATTTACTAAATAAACTTTTTTTTTTTTTTTAGTAACACAATAAAATAACAATAATGAGGTTATATACAGGGGGTACCGGTACCGAGACAATGTGTGGGGGGTAGAGGTTAGTCGAGGTGATTGAGGTAGGTAAGGGTAACGTGACTATGCACGGAGTAGCAGTAGTGATGTACTGGGCTAGGTAGCTCGGGTGACACGTGACCCTCTATAGCATCTATAGCACCTGGTATAGAGGTCCTGGATTCAAGTAAAAGCTGGCCCCAGTGATGTACTGGGCTGTACACACTACCCTCTATAGCATCTATAGCACCTGGTATAGAGGTCCTGGATGGCAGGAAGCTCCGGCCCCAGTGATGTACTGGGCTGTACACACTACCCTCTATAGCATCTATAGCACCTGGTAGAGTGGTCCTGGATGGCAGCTCGGCCCCAGTGATGTACTTGGGTGGCTAGCATCTATAGCACCTGGTATAGAGGTCCTGGACCAGCCCCAGTGATGTAGCATCTATAGCATCCGCCTGGTATAGAGGTCCTGGATGGCAGGAAGCTCGGCCCCCAGTGATGTACTGGGCTGGTTGAGGAGGAGGACAGGGGTTACCCTCTATAGCATCTATAGCACCTGGTATAGAGGTCCTGGATGGCAGGAAGCTCGGCCCCAGTGATGTACTGGGCTGTACACACTACCCTCTATAGCATCTATAGCACCTGGTAGAGAGGTCCTGGATGGCAGGAAGCTCAAGGCCCCAGTGATGTACTGGGCTGTGACACACTACAGGATATCCTCTATAGCATCTATAGCACCTGGTATAGAGGTCCTGGATGGCAGGGATTGATGGCCACTCATTGCCCCAGTGATGTACTGGGCTGTACACACATTGATACCCAGGATATCTATAGCATCTATAGCACCTGTCATATAGAATACAAGGTCCTGGATGGTAACACAATAAAATAACAATAATGAGGAAGGGGTACCGGTACCCAATGTGTGGGGATGTACAGTGATGTACTGGGGGCTGTACACACAGTGATGTACCCTCTATAGCATCTATAGCACCTGGTATAGAGGTCCTGGATGGCAGGAAGCTCGGCCCCAGTGATGTACTGGGCTGTACACACTACCCTCTATAGCATCTATAGCACCTGGTATAGAGGTCCTGGATGGCAGGAAGCTCGGCCCCAGTGATGTACTGGGCTGTACACACTACCCTCTATAGCATCTATAGCACCTGGTCTAGAGGTCCTGGATGGCAGGAAGCTCGGCCCCAGTGATGTACTGGGCTGTACACACTACCCTCTATAGCATCTATAGCACCTGGTATAGAGGTCCTGGATGGCAGGAAGCTCGGCCCCAGTGATGTACTGGGCTGTACACACTACACTAGCACCTGGTATAGAGGTCTGGATGGCAGGAAGCGCCTATAGCATCCGGCGCCATCATTAGACAGGAAACTCTGCATTACTATCTGTTTATTTTAAATGTTTTAATTGCTATACGTCTGGGCTTGTATCATTTTATTGATCAAAGGTAAGTGCCTCAGATGAGATTGTGATCATTTCCTCAGTATGTTGCAATCACCTCAGCCATGTTGTTGTTTATTTCTCCACTCTGTAAATCACCTCAGCCATGTTGTTGTTGTGTTTTTCCACTCTCTAAATCACCTCAGCCATGTTGTTGTTTATTTCTCCACTCTGTAAATCACCTCAGCCATGTTGTTGTTGTTTATTTCTCCACTCTGTAAATCACCTCAGCCATGTTGTTGTTTATTTCTCCACTCTGTAAATCACCTCAGCCATGTTGTTGTTGTTTATTTTTCCACTCTGTAAATCACCTCAGCCATGTTGTTGTTTTTCCACTCTGTAAATCACCTCAGCCATGTTGTTGTTGTTTATTTTTCCACTCTGTAAATCACCTCAGCCATGTTGTTGTTGTTTATTTTTCCACTCTGTAAATCACCTCAGCCATGTTGTTGTTTTTCCACTCTGTAAATCACCTCAGCCATGTTGTTGTTGTTGTGTTTTTCCACTCTGTAAATCACCTCAGCCATGTTGTTGTTTTTCCACTCTCTAAATCACCTCAGCCATGTTGTTGTTGTGTTTTTCCACTCTGTAAATCACCTCAGCCATGTTGTTGTTTATTTCTCCACTCTGTAAATCACCTCAGCCATGTTGTTGTTTATTTCTCCACTCTGTAAATCACCTCAGCCATGTTGTTGTTTATTTCTCCACTCTGTAAATCACCTCAGCCATGTTGTTGTTTATTTCTCCACTCTGTAAATCACCTCAGCCATGTTGTTGTTTATTTCTCCACTCTAAATCACCTCAGCCATGTTGTTGTTTATTTTTCCACTCTGTAAATCACCTCAGCCATGTTGTTGTTTATTTCCACTCTGTAAATCACCTCAGCCATGTTTGTTTCCACTCTGTAAATCACCTCAGCCATGTTGTTGTTTATTTCTCCACTCTGTAAATCACCTCAGCCATGTTGTTGTTTGTTTTTCCACTCTGTAAATCACCTCAGCCATGTTGTTGTTTATTTCTCCACTCTGTAAATCACCTCAGCCATGTTGTTGTTTATTTCTCCACTCTAAATCACCTCAGCCATGTTGTTGTTGTGTTTTTCCACTCTGTAAATCACCTCAGCCATGTTGTTGTTTATTTCTCCACTCTGTAAATCACCTCAGCCATGTTGTTGTTTATTTCTCCACTCTGTAAATCACCTCAGCCATGTTGTTGTTTATTTCTCCACTCTGTAAATCACCTCAGCCATGTTGTTGTTTATTTTTCCACTCTGTAAATCACCTCAGCCATGTTGTTGTTTGTTTCCACTCTCTAAATCACCTCAGCCATGTTGTTGTTTGTTTTTCCACTCTGTAAATCACCTCAGCCATGTTGTTGTTTTTTCCACTCTGTAAATCACCTCAGCCAAGTTGTTGTTTATTTTTCCACTCTAAATCACCTCAGCCATGTTGTTGTTGTTTTTCCACTCTGTAAATCACCTCAGCCATGTTGTTGTGTTTTTCCACTCTAAATCACCTCAGCCATGTTGTTGTTGTGTTTTTCCACTCTAAATCACCTCAGCCATGTTGTTGTTGTGTTTTTCCACTCTAAATCACCTCAGCCATGTTGTTGTTGTGTTTTTCCACTCTAAATCACCTCAGCCATGTTGTTTATTTTTCCACTCTGTAAATCTTTTTTTATTGTTTCTCTTTTCTCGGCCATACAAAGGTTTACAGCTGGAGGAATTCCCAAAGTTCTACATAGACGATAAATATCATGCTACCAAAGTATTAAATTTGTACAAAAATACTTTTACAGGTCATAATACCGGTCCATTAGAAATAAAAAATAAAAATTTTCAGGGACTTAAACAGTGAGTTTGATCCTTTTAAATGTATCATACATTGAAGGTGGTTGACCCCCACTATGGTAATTGGTGGTGTATACTCCATTATTAAGAACAGAAAAATGACCACTCCACCTGAGCCTCTTTTTCTATTTAACTCAAGGCTTCGTCTGCATAAGTCCCAAAGCTTGTTCTCTGTAGCGTTGAGGTCAATTGTAAAAGAAACCTAAGGTGCAAATGTCTGCAATGAATTGTATCTGTGGTTAAATAAACCACTTTTTTTTTTTGACACAGCGAATGGCTTGATTCAACTGAACTCTTATTAAAAGACAACAAATAGTAGCAGTGACTGAAGGAGTCAATTATTACTGTTTGGATACTACGGTTGAACTGTGTGTAGTCATTTCAGTTGCTGAGAAGTCAGTGCATTTCAGTAGCTGAGATGTCAGCGCATTTCAGTAGCTGAGATGGCAGCGCATTTCAGTAGCTGAGATGGCAGTGCATTTCAGTAGCTGAGATGGCAGTGCATTTCAGTAGCTGAGATGGCAGCGCATTTCAGTAGCTGAGATGGCAGCGCATTTCAGTAGCTGAGATGGCAGTGCATTTGATGTCAGCGCATTTCAGTAGTTGAGTATCCAGTGTTGTCAATGTATAAATACAGCACTTGAAAATGAACATGTGAGACGACATGGCTTTTCCAACAGTCTCTATGGCGCACGTGAGAGAGATCGTTGTCTAAATAAGAGATTGAGTGGTTGGTTGTATAGTGGGACGGATAATGCTGTCGTACGTGAGCCATTTTCCACACAACAACGAAGAAAAAAAAAATAGTGAGACCATAGAAATAGAAATCCTAGAATGGGATTTTTTTTTTTTTTTTCTTCCCCCATTTCAAGTCGATCCTCCTATTTCAAGTCTGATCGAGTTCTATAAGCAAGAGACTGTGTTCTGCGAGCACTGAAGACAGCGGTGATGTCACTCGTCCAGAAGAAGCCACTAGTTTACATGAAGAACACGGCTGGGAGCGCCTGTTTTTGAACAGACCTCTTTTCTGGTGTCATTGTTTTGTTTAGTTTTTTTTATGAAGTGAAAATCTACTGGAATTACATCTTGTTGCCTTACCATTATAGGGTAAGACATTACACTGGGCCCTTCAACATACACCTCATCATCATCGTCAAACAAGTGTCATTTTCTATAATACCAATTCATTGTTATTATTTGAAGCCTTTGGTGGGGGGGGGGGGGGGCAAACCTCAAAAACAATGAACCGTACAAAAAACACACTTTAAAAAAAGCCAGTATCACACAGATTAGCATATTAGTTGTTTACTCAAATAGGGTACAGGGATGGTGGGATACAAAATAGAAAAGCTGTTTTTGAATTACTTGGGTTGTTTTAGATTTTACCTCATGCTCCCCCCCCCCCTCCCCTTAAATCAATGTGTCATTTTGATTGGATGGTAGAAATTAAATCTGTAACGTTACTATTCCGGGTGGGATATTTTAAGGTTGATTTGATATCTGGTTGGTTTGGCGCTCTTTTCAGAACGTCGTTTTAAAAGGATAAACGACTGCTATAATAAGGAAGTAGTTTTTCTAAACCCAGTTTTATAGGTGCCTCTTCCTAACTAGTAGTTAGTTTCAGTAGCGATGAAACTACCTGCTGTCCAATGTTCTGAAGTAGGACTTTCTCTCTGGGGCCTCCCGTAGTGGCTCAGCGGTCTAAGGTACTGCATCGCAGGGCTCGAGGCGTCACTACAGCCCCGGGTTCCATCCCAGACTGTGTTACAGCCGGGCCGTGACCAGGAGCCCCATGACCATTGGCCGAGCGTTGTCCTGGTTAGGGGAGTGGTTTGGCCCGGCCGGGATTTCCTTGTCCCATTGCGCTCTAGCGACTCCTTGTGGCGGGTTGAGCGCCTGCAAGCTGACTTCGGTCGCCATTTGTATGGTGTTTCCTCCCACACATTGGTGCGGATGGCTTCGGGGTTAAGCGAGCAGTGTGTCAAGAAGCAGTGCGGCTTGCCAGGGTCGTGTTTCGGAGGACGCATGGCTCTCGACCTTCACCTCTCCCTGTACGGGAGTCGCAGCGATGGGGCAAGAAACTACTAATTGGATATCACAATTCTTTTTAAACTCTCTCTATCTCTGGTTCCTGTAACAGCACAGTGTTAGCATACCTATTTCACTCATACTGTATGCAGGCAAGTCAGACTCAGGACCACAGTCAGTTCTTCCTCCTTTACTAGTGCAGCTGTAAGGGAGCACATTGCATATATCACCTCCTCGTACAGTAAAAACATCTCTTCTGCATCTATTTATGAAAATAGATCTATGTCCAAATGAATGATAAGGTGCTTCAGGGAAATGGGCGATCCAGTATTCTAGGATTCAGAGAAGTCGCCATTTTGTTTCTGGGAATTGCAGATTGTATTTTGTTGTTTGTTTGTTTCTAATTGCGCGTAGCCTAGATAAAGCTGCTTCTTCATTCTCCTCCCCAAAGCAAAGCTTTTTTAAATCCTTTTCTAAAGGGTTTCATATATTATGCTTCTAGGTCAACCAGTGTGCTTGGTGACATGCACGTCTTGTCTCATCTGCCAAACGCATTGTGATGAAGCCTAAGGGGATGACTGACTGTCCTGGTTCCATTTCAACTTCCTCCTCCTCAGTCTTGTCTACGAGAGGCAGGACTACAGTACAGAGGCTTCAGAAAATAAATGGGGCGAACGTTTACAATAGTGTGCTATTTTCCAGATGTTTATTTATTTATTTTTTCTTCCCCAAGTCAAATAGTCTACTTAAAAATCATCGGGAAGAAGTGAGACGCGGTACTGATGTTTTCTCTGTAAAAACCATTCGAAATCACAAGGGGGAGGGACAGAGAGCTAGGTAGACCCAGCTATGACAGATGAAGGAGGACAAGGAGGACAGAGCGAAGCTAAGTGTGAACGAGAGAGACCAAGAGAGAGAGAGAGGGAAGGAAGGACTCCCTAGAATAACTAGATCGAGGGTTTGTATCACTCTGGCCTTGTTTCCGTCACAACGCTACACAGCAGTGGTGCAGCAACACAAACACACACGTACAGAGTGGCCAGGCCAGAATCACATGTAAACGGTTCAGCAAATGTTATTGTGTTTTCTTTTGTCTTTTTTTGTTTTAAACAACAGAACTGTGTGTTACTGTTTTATTGTCCAGCTGCAGTAATAAGAAGGAGAGGATCGGTCGGATGGCACTATTGTTTCAGTTCATCGCTGTTATTATTTTTGTCTCGGGTATTTTCCAAGAGGTCAGTGTGGTCGACGTTGCCCTCCATCTTTGTAGTTCACCTCCATCTTTGTAGTCCTTGGGTAGTGGTGCGTACCGTACTCGATAGTCCCCGGTGTGAGGGAGGTAGAGGAGGAAACCTCTTGTGATTGTGGCTCATGCTCTGGCTCAGAGGAAGGAGTTTAGTTTTGTCAGTGTGCTTTGACTTAGAGGCCCAGGACCCCACCGTCCACCTAGGAACACTGTCTGCCTATCTGTGTCCTTAATAGCACCCTATTCCCTAGGTAGTGCACTACTTTTAGCCAGAGCTGTGAGGGGTTAGCCTGCAAAAGAGGTTCTGGACAGAAGTAGTGCCCTACACGTGCAATAAGGCTCCATTTTAGATTGGCTTCCTGTCTCATCAGAGTGGTTTTCTACAGTAGCACCAGGGGGAGGGCAACTCACAGGGGAAGGAGAGAGAGAGAGAGAGAGCCTTGGGCCTTCAGACTACCACTCTGATATAAGGTCTTAGTGAGACAGACAGAGGTCTTAGTGGGACAGATCAGAAAGAGAGAGCCTTGGGCCTTCAGACCTCCAGTCTGCTATAAGGTCTTAGTGGGGTCTCTCTCATCTAGCCCAGCCCCGGCCAGCGCCGCCCCGATCCCAGTCACCCCGATTCCAGCAGCCATCCTGGACAAGGAATGGTGGTTCTGGTTGGGTGGAGGGCCAGAGAGGCTGTCCCCCGGCTCGGTCCAGTTGATAACGGGCTCCTCGGCGGGTAGCTGGTTCAGTTCTGACTGGGACCCGGTTCTGGAGGAAGCAGGGTTCCTGCTGATCACCAGGTCCAGTTTGTTTCCTGACTCGGCGATCAGAGGGACCACCAGACAGCAGTCGAAGTCTCTGGTCCTCACGTGGTTGATCTGAGAAACGAAAAGACGAGAGAGAGAGAGAGAGAGAGAGAGTTATATAGATTTGGTTTAAAAAGCTTTTGATTGGTCCTTTGAATGAATGTTTCAACTCGGATGTTAAAGAGGCAACAAAAGGAAGTGATTTGAGTTAGGA
The DNA here is from genome assembly GCF_036934945.1 of Oncorhynchus masou masou. Classification (NCBI taxonomy): domain Eukaryota; kingdom Metazoa; phylum Chordata; class Actinopteri; order Salmoniformes; family Salmonidae; genus Oncorhynchus; species Oncorhynchus masou. The sequence continues at coordinate 7,938,796 of NC_088238.1, read as the reverse complement.
GTTTCCAGCTAGCAGACTGGAGGTCCGTCGTGGCACATCTCTGTTTGACCATCATCTGGTGAGCAGAGGTTTGCCACAATGCTGGTTTATATCTGGTTTAAAAGCCAAACAAACAAACAAATATGTAATATTTGTATTTCCTGAGACTGAAAGTGTAACTTCAGGCTTTGCCTCTGAGCGGTTTCCTTTCATTTCAGTTAGAAGCCGACAAGATCAATACATCTACTCTGTTTAAACCTTCAGGTGAACCGTTTGTAAAACCCAGTCCTGTTCTTCAAACAGGAAGTCAGAACACTTACGTTCTCTCTCTGCTCCTGTGTTCGGCTGATTTAATATTTGCTGATGTACCCGTCAATTACAACCACAGTAAACATACAAGCTGAATAATGTATCATCTTGGCTATCGGAATAAACTGTAGTTCATTTCCTTGAGCACCTTTGTGTTTGTGCTTTTAAAAACAACATTGTCAGCGACTGGGGAAAAAAATAAAAGTTGAATAACGTCCCGGGTTGAAGTTCACCTGTCAAAAGACTAAATTGTAGTTGAGTTCCTTGTTTGTGCTTTTAAAAAACAACAACAGTGACCTGAGGGAAGCTGATAAGGAAGACAGTCTCTCTCTCTGAGCAGCGAATAATGAGAAAACCTTTCTTTTCATATGTTAATGACACGTTCACTAGATTGACAGCTTCCCTGGAGAGGGATTCATCTCTCCATCAACACGACTCTCTCTGCCAAGTCAGCCTCACTTAGACCAGCAGGAAATTAGGCCAATGTTATGTATCAATTTGGGCCCCCAAAAAATGACAAAAAATCCTTTGACGTTCTATGAACTGTGTAGATCTGCTCTACTTCCTGTCTTTAGCTACATGGAGGAAATAGAAACTTTTGGAAGGGTCAAATGATCTAACTGTTGAAAGTGCTTGTGGGCGACGGAGAGAAGCAAAATGGTGCAGTTTGAGGCCATGTGGCGGAGTGAGTGTGTGTGTGTGTGTGTGTACCTGTAGCAGCCTGTCGTAGGACTTCAGCCCCCCGACCTCTGCAGGTCCACCTGGGCGGATGTTGTTGACATAGACACCTTTCTCCAGGAGGCCATCCGACACACTGAAGCCAAAGTCTTCAAGGTCCGACTCCTTCAACAGACTCACCTGCACAATCAATCAACAATGTCCTCAACCAATCAATCAATAATGTTCTCAACCAATCAATCAATATTGTCCTCAACCAATCAATAATGTCCTCAACCAATCAATCAATAATGTTCTCAACCAATCAATCAATATTGTCCTCAACCAATCAATAATGTCCTCAACCAATCAATCAATAATGTCCTCAACCAATCAATCACTAATGTCCTCAACTATCAATTAATCATTTAACCTGGTGTAAATAATGCAGTTTATTGATAGACTGGATGACAGGCTGTGTCCGCTGACAGTCATAACGTGATTGATAGACTGGATGACAGGCTGTGTCCGCTGACAGTCATAACGTGATTGATAGACTGGATGACAGGCTGTGTCCGCTGACAGTCATAACGTGATTGATAGACTGGATGACTGGCTGTGTGCTGACAGTCATAACGTGATTGATAGACTGGATGACAGGCTGTGTCCGCTGACAGTCTTAACGTGATTGATAGACTGGATGACTGGCTGTGTCCGCTGACAGTCTTAACGTGATTGATAGACTGGATGACAGGCTGTGTCCGCTGACAGTCATAACGTGATTGATAGACTGGATGACAGGCTGTGTCCGCTGACAGTCATAACGTGATTGATAGACTGGATGACAGGCTGTGTCCGCTGACAGTCATAACGTGATTGATAGACTGGATGACAGGCTGTGTCCGCTGACAGTCATAACGTGATTGATAGACTGGATGACAGGCTGTGTCCGCTGACAGTCATAACGTGATTGATAGACTGGATGACAGGCTGTGTCTGCTGACAGTCATAACGTGATTGATAGACTGGATGACAGGCTGTGTCCGCTGACAGTCATAACGTGATTGATAGACTGGATGACAGGCTGTGTCCGCTGACAGTCATAACGTGATTGATAGACTGGATGACAGGCTGTGTCCGCTGACAGTCATAACGTGATTGATAGACTGGATGACTGGCTGTGTCCGCTGACAGTCATAACGTGATTGATAGACTGGATGACAGGCTGTGTCTGCTGACAGTCTTAACATGCCAGTACCAGAGCTTCATCATAACTGAAGTTGTCAAAAAGCTCAAGTTGAAGACACGCAGACACTTAAGATGCGTCAGCACGTTCTTACCTTCACAGGGTTTTTAACCCCTCTGACGTTCCATGAAATGAATTAAACAGTTGTAAAGAAAAGTAGCAGTACTCTGGCCCTGGAGGGCCTTGGTGGGCCCCGGGGGGCTTTGGAGGGCTCCGGAGGGCCTTGGTGGTGGTTTATCATCGTTACCTTGTGCAGCTCCACGGGGGTGGGCGACATGACGTCATTCATCTCCTGCTTCATCTTCCTCATGGCGAAGGCCTTGCGCCCCCCGTCGCTGGGCAGGGTGTTGGAGCGCGAGGACTGGTTGCACTGCGGCCGGGCTGCGCTGCGCTCCTGGAAGCTGGCCTGCCGACCCAGGTGGCTCCTCAGAGGAGCAGGGTCATGGTTCAGACTCAGACTACTGCCTGACATAATGGTGGCCTGGAGGGGGGGGGACACCGGGGGAGGAGATGAGGGAGGGAACCCAGAGAAAAAGAGAGGGGGGAGGGAGAGAGGAAGGGGAGATGGGGAGGGAGAGAGGAAGGGGAGAGGGGGAGGGAGAGAGGAAGGGGAGAGGGGGGAGAAGAGAGGGGGGAGATGGAGAGGAGGGAGGGAGGGAGAAGAGAGACGGAGGAGATGAAGGAGGGGGAGGAGAGGGGAAATGAGAGGATAGAGGAGGGGGAGAGGCCAGAGAGGGAGAAAAGGGGGTTATGGTGATGAACTTCCAAAGTGAGATATGAAGTACAAGGTACGCTCGTGGACATGAGAATTGCTCCAGGTGTAGAATGTGTTCAAGCAGTATGTCAAAGAGAAATGGTTTGATTGTAGAATAATAACATAGACAGTTCCTGTCAGAGGAGATGGTTGGATCATCATCATTATGACCCAATAAACAAACAAACAAAGACAGAAAAACTTCAAAACCCAAGACGCCTTGCGGCAACCGTCCCATCATGCTTTGCTCACACCGCCATGCCCATTGCCACATCATCATCACTCTTCCCACTGATTGGACAGGAATGAGTGATGTCACTCCAACCACCAGACGTGGAAGTCTCATGTTTGTGACAAACAAGTGAAACTGAACACTGTTTCACCCAAGCTGAAGCATAGAGGTGCTGCAGAAACCCAACCAGTTTGGCCAACAACACACTGTCACAGTCTCCATGCACCAAGACACAAGGTACAGCGCTTTGACTCGAAATGGAAGATGTGTGATTCATTCCAACATACAATTTGCCAGTTTTCATGTTGACAAATGCAACATGCTCTTCAATACTGACATTAATTAACAGACATGTTCATTTAAAGCCAATGAGGAGCCGCAGGGTATGTTCAATCCAAGTTGAGGTGGCATTTAATTCAGTCAAGCCTCCTTGATTTAATGTCTCCGAACCCGAAAGGATAATTATTTCTCTTCATTCCAAACTAACCTCTGTGATTCACACGGTGTCACTTACTTCCTGCATTGGCACTTAATTTCAGGGTTCATTTACAATGTATTGCTGAGCGTCAACACACCTCCAGGCAGCACTACGGATGCATCCCAAATGGCCCACTATTCCCTTCATAGTACAGGGCCCATGTAGTGTATAATATAGGGAATAGGGCCCAATGTAGTGTATAATATAGGGAATAGGGCCCATGTAGTGTATAATATAGGGAATAGGGCCCATGTAGTGTATAATATAGGGATTAGGGCCCATGTAGTGTATAATATAGGGAATAGGGCCCATGTAGTGTATAATATAGGGAATAGGGCCCATGTAGTGTATAATATAGGGAATAGGGCCCATGTAGTGTATAATATAGGGAATAGGGCCCATGTAGTGTATACTATAGGGAATAGGGCCCATGTAGTGTATAATATAGGGAATAGGGCCCATGTAGTGTATACTATAGGGAATAGGGCCCATGTAGTGTATAATATAAGGAATAGGGTGCTATATAGTGTATAATATAGGGAATAGGGCCCATGTAGTGTATAATATAGGGAATAGGGCCCATGTAGTGTATACTATAGGGAATAGGGCCCATGTAGTGTATAATATAGGGAATAGGGCCCATGTAGTGTATAATATAGGGACTAGGGCCCATGTAGTGTATAATATAGGGAATAGGGTCCATGTAGTGTATAATATAGGGAATAGGGTGCTATGTAGTGTATAATATAGGGAATAGGGCCCATGTAGTGTATAATATAGGGAATAGGGTCCATGTAGTGTATAATATAGGGAATAGGGTGCTATGTGAGAGTCCTGTGTGGCTCAGTCGGTAGAGCATGGCGCTTGCAACGCCAAGCGTCGTGGGTTCGATTCCCACTGGGGCCACCCATATGTAAAAGTAGTGGCCCCAGCCGACTTGTAAGTCGCTTTGGACAAAAGCGTCTGCTAAATGGGATATATTATTAAATGGGATATATTATGTAGTGTATAATATAGGGAATAGGGTGCTATGTAGTGTATACTATAGGGAATAGGGCCCATGTAGTGTATAATATAGGGAATAGGGTCCATGTAGTGTATAATATAGGGAATAGGGTGCTATGTAGTGTATAATATAGGGAATAGGGCCCATGTAGTGTATAATATAGGGAATAGGCTGCTATGTAGTGTATAATATAGGGACTAGGGCCCATGTAGTGTATAATATAGGGAATAGGGTGCTATGATGTAGTGTATAATATAGGGAAAAGGGTGCTATGTAGTGTATAATATAGGGATTAGGGTGCTATGTAGTGTATAATATAGGGATTAGGCTGCTATGTAGTGTATAATATAGGGAATAGGCTGCTATGTAGTGTATAATATAGGGAATAGGGTGCTATGTAGTGTATAATATAGGGAATAGGCTGCTATGTAGTGTATAATATAGGGAATAGGGTGCTATGTAGTGTATAATATAGGGAATAGGGTGCTATGTAGTGTATAATATAGGGAATAGGGTGCTATGTAGTGTATAATATAGGGAATAGGGTGCTATGTAGTGTATAATATAGGGATTAGGGTGCTATGTAGTGTATAATATAGGGAATAGGGCCCATGTAGTGTATAATATAGGGAATAGGGCCCAATGTAGTGTATAATATAGGGAATAGGCTGCCATGTAGTGTATAATATAGGGAATAGGGTGCTATGTAGTGTATAATATAGGAAATAGGGTGCTATGTAGTGTATAATATAGGGAATAGGACCCATGTAGTGTATAATATAGGGAATAGGGCCCATGTAGTGTATAATATAGGGAATAGGGCCCATGTAGTGTATAATATAGGGAATAGGGCCCATTTAGTGTATAATAGGGAATAGGGCCCAATGTAGTGTATAATATAGGGAATAGGCTGCTATGTAGTGTATAATATAGGGAATAGGGTGCTATATAGTGTATAATATAGGGAATAGGGTGCTATGTAGTGTATAATATAGGGAATAGGGTGCTATGTAGTGTATAATATAGGGATTAGGGCCCATGTAGTGTATAATATAGGGAATAGGGCCCATGTAGTGTATAATATAGGGATTAGGGCCCATGTAGTGTATAATATAGGGAATAGGGTGCTATGTAGTGTATAATATAGGGACTAGGGCCCATGTAGTGTATAATATAGGGAATAGGGCCCATGTAGTGTATAATATAGGGATTAGGGTGCCATTAGGGACATATCCAATGAGTTTAAATATGCCAAACAACGTCTAAATGAGTAATGACCTCACCTTCGTCAATGACAACATATGGTGCCGTATTGAGGTTTCGCTGGCTCGTCTGACTCACAATCAACGATGCAATATTTCAACCTTGATAAATTTGTTTTACAAAGGAAAAAAATGCGTACGATTGCCTCTACGTAAAAATTAACAATGTTTCCTAGTTTCGTGCCTTAAATACACAGGGATATATTTGTAGTTAGATTGCCCTTCGTGTCTAGGCTTGACTTGAGGACAGAACAGGGAGTGTTCAGCCTGTGGTTGGCCGTGGTTCTATAGCCAGGGTAGATGGGTTTAAATCTATAACCAGGATAGATGGGTTTAAATCTATAACCAGGGTAGATGGGTTTAAATCTATAACCAGGGTAGATGGGTTTAAATCTATAGCCAGGGTAGATGGGTTTGAATGTATAGCCAGGGTAGATGGGTTTAAATCTATAACCAGGATAGATGGGTTTAAATCTATAACCAGGGTAGATGGGTTTAAATCTATAACCAGGGTAGATGGGTTTAAATCTATAACCAGGGTAGATGGGTTTAAATCTATAACCAGGGTAGATGGGTTTAAATCTATAACCAGGGTAGATGGGTTTAAATCTATAGCCAGGGTAGATGGGTTTGAATGTATAGCCAGGGTAGATGGGTTTAAATCTATAACCAGGGTAGATCGGTTTAAATCTATAACCAGGGTAGATGGGTTTAAATCTATAACCAGGGTAGATGGGTTTAAATCTATAACCAGGGTAGATCGGTTTAAATCTATAACCAGGGTAGATGGGTTTAAATCTATAACCAGGGTAGATTGGTTTAAATCTATAACCAGGGTAGATGGGTTTAAATCTATAACCAGGGTAGATGGGTTTAAATCTATAACCAGGGTAGATGGACCTCTATGGATGTCCGACCATAGAGTTAGGGTTTAAATCTATAACCAGGGTAGATGGTTTTGAATCTATAGCCAGGGTAGATGGGTTTTTATCTATAACCAGGGTAGATGGGTTTTTATCTATAACCAGGGTAGATGGGTTTGAATCTATAGCCAGGGTAGATGGGTTTTTATCTATAACCAGGGTAGATGGACCTCTATGGATGTCCGACCATAGAGTTAGGGTTTAAATCTATAACCAGGGTAGATGGTTTTGAATCTATAACCAGGGTAGTTGGTCCTCTATGGATGTCTGACCATAGAGGTAGGGTTTAAATCTATAACCAGGATAGATGGGTTTGAATCTATAGCCAGGGTAGATGGGTTTGAATCTATAGCCAGGGTAGATGGGTTTGAATCTATAGCCAGGGTAGATGGGTTTGAATCTGTAGCCAGGGTAGATGGGTTTGAATCTATAACCAGGATAGATGGGTTTGAATCTATAGCCAGGGTAGATGGGTTTGAATCTATAGCCAGGGTAGATGGATTTGAATCTATAACCAGGGAAGATGGGTTTGAATCTATAGCCAGGGTAGATGGGTTTGAATCTATAACCAGGATAGATGGGTTTGAATCTATAGCCAGGGTAGATGGGTTTGAATCTATAGCCAGGGTAGATGGGTTTGAATCTATAGCCAGGATAGATGGGTTTGAATCTATAACCAGGATAGATGGGTTTGAATTTATAGCCAGGGTAGATGGGTTTGAATCTATAGCCAGGGTAGATGGGTTTGAATCTGTAGCCAGGGTAGATGGGTTTGAATCTATAGCCAGGGTAGATGGGTTTGAATCTATAACCAGGGAAGATGGGTTTGAATCTATAACCAGGGTAGATGGTCCTCTATGGATGTCCGACCATAGAGTTAGGGTTTGAATGGACCCCCAGGATCTGAGACAAGCTGCACTGGTGATCATCAGAGGCTACAGAGCACCCCCCGCAGCCCACTAGCATGAGAGTAGGAGAGAGAGAGAGAGAACGAGAGTGATAGTGTGTGTGTGAGAGAGAGAGAGAAAGAGAGAGAGACAGAGAGAGAGAGACAGAGAGAGAGACAGAGAGTGTGAGAGAGAGAGAGAGAGAGAGAGAGAGAGAGAGAGAGAGAGAGAGAGAGAGAGGTCAGCAGTACAGGGACAGCACCAGAGTGTCAGCTACAAGCAGAGAGGAAGCCCCAAAAAGGAAAAGGGTGTACCAAGTTTCTCTTATTCAGAAGCCTGTCTGGCTCGTCCTGGAAAGAGAAGGAGCGGTTACACACATCCACAGGAAGTGACATCATGCGATTGAAAAAAAACAACAACTCCAAAACAGGAAGTGGAAGGGATGGGGACAGAAGAGGTGAAAGGTGAGAGTTGAGAGCTTTTCTTCACTAATATGTTACTGCATAAGTAAAGCCACTGGTCTAGAAGATACGTAGGTTTGTCAGCGTTGTGTTTGTATTGTACTGTGATGAATGAAACTGTTCATGACCTCAGACATTTTAAATCTACTGTGATGAATGAAACTGTGGATGCCAGACTGGCAGCAGGTCTCCCGATCTTCCAGGGCCTGAGACCAGAAGTTTACTTCCTGGTCCGGCTCGGTTAGTATTGCACTGTGATGAATGAAACTGTACATGTATTCGGCCATTTTGGCTCCTTGTTTACCTCCAGTTCCCTCAGGATGCCAGACTGGCCACAGGTCTCCAGATCTTCCAGGGCCTGAGACCAGAAGTTCTCTTCCTGGTCCGGCTCGGTCCCGTCATGACCCACAGTGAACCTAGAGGGGGGAGAGGTCAGAGGTTAATACCCCCAGTCAGCCAATCAGTGAACAGTCAGGGCAGGCGACCACACTGATGAGGGCTGGTGACCACAACGTGTGGGAAGGGTGTCAATGGGCTGTGCAGGCAGAGAGAGTGGAACAGTAAGTAGGTAGCTAGGCAGGTAGGATAGGGAAGTAGGTAGGATAGGGAAGTAGGTAATATGGGGAAGTAGGTAGGTTAGGATTGGGAAGTAGGTGGGTAGGTAGGAAGGATAGGGAAGTAGGTAGGTAGGATAGGGAAGTAGGTAGGTAGGATAGGGAAGTAGGTAGGATAGGGAAGTAGGTAGGTGGGATAGGGCAGTAGGTAGGTGGGATACGGAAGTAGGTAGGTAGGTAGGCAGGTGGGTAGGTAGGTAGGAAGGATAGGGAAGAAGGTAGAATAGGATTGGGAAGTAGGTAGGTGGGATAGGGAAGTAGGTAGGTAGGATAGGGAAGTAGGTAGGTGGGATAGGGAAGTAGGTAGGTGGGATAGGGAAGTAGGTAGGTAGGTAGGCAGGTGGGTAGGTAGGAAGGATAGGGAAGAAGGTAGGATAGGATAGGGAAGTAGGTAGGTAGGATAGGGAAGTAGGTGGGATAGGGAAGTAGGTAGGTAGGTAGGCAGGTGGGTAGGTAGGAAGGATAGGGAAGAAGGTAGGATAGGATAGGGAAGTAGGTAGGTAGGATAGGGAAGTAGGTGGGATAGGGAAGTAGGTAGGTAGGTAGGCAGGTGGGTAGGTAGGAAGGATAGGGAAGAAGGTAGGATAGGATAGGGAAGTAGGTAGGTAGGATAGGGAAGTAGGTAGGTGGGATAGGGAAGTAGGTAGGTAGGTAGGTGGGTAGGTAGGAAGGATAGGGAAGTAGGTAGGATAAGATTGGGAAGTAGGTAGGTGGGATAGGGAAGTAGGTAGGTGGGACAGGGAAGTAGGTAGGTAGGTAGGTAAGAAGGATAGGGAAGTAGGTAGGTGGGTGGGTAGGTAGGTAGGTAGGTAGGTAGGTAGGTAGGTAGGTAGGAAGGAAGGATAGGGAAGTAGGTAGGATAGGATCGGGAAGTAGGTAGGATAGGATCGGGAAGTAGGTAGGTGGGATCGGGAAGTAGGTAGGTAGGATAGGTAGGTAGGTAGGTAGGTGGTAGGTAGGTAGGTAGGTAGGTAGGTAGCTAGCTAGGTAGGTAGGTAGCTAGGTAAGGAGCTAGGTAGGTAGGTAATTATGTAGGTAAGTAGCTAGGTAGGTAGGTAATTAGGTAGGTAGGTAAGTAGCTAGGTAGGTAGGTAGGTAGGTAAGTAGGTAGGTAGGTAGGTAAGTAGCTAGGTAGGTAGGTTGGTAGGTAGGTAGGTTGGTAGGTAGGTAGGTAGGTAGGTAGGAGAGGGCTGAGATATAGACACCGCCCAGACAGATGGATGTGGACACAAGGAGATGGATGTGGACACAAGGAGGTGGATGTGGACACAAGGAGGTGGATGTGGACACAAGGAGATGGATGTGGACACAAGGAGATGGATGTGGACACAAGGAGATGGATGTGGACACAGGGAGGTGGATGTGGACACAGGGAGGTGGATGTGGACACAGGGAGGTGGATGTGGACACAGGGAGATGGATGTGGACACAGGGAGATGGATGTGGACACAGGGAGATGGATGTGGACACAAGGAGATGGATGTGGACACAAGGAGATGGATGTGGACACAGGGAGATGGATGTGGACACAAGGAGATGGATGTGGACACAGGGAGATGGATGTGGACACAAGGAGGTGGATGTTGACACAAGGAGATGGATGTGGACACAGGGAGATGGATGTGGACACAAGGAGATGGATGTGGACACAGGGAGATGGATGTGGACACAAGGAGGTGGATGTGGACACAAGGAGATGGATGTGGACACAAGGAGATGGATGTGGACACAGGGAGGTGGATGTGGACACAGGGAGGTGGATGTGGACACAGGGAGATGGATGTGGACACAGGGAGATGGATGTGGACACGGAGATGGATGTGGACACAAGGAGATGGATGTGGACACAGGGAGATGGATGTGGACACAAGGAGATGGATGTGGACACAAGGAGGTGGATGTGGACACAAGGAGGTGGATGTGGACACAAGGAGGTGGATGTGGACACAAGGAGGTGGATGTGGACACAAGGAGATGGATGTGGACACAAGGAGGTGGATGTGGACACAAGGAGATGGATGTGGACACAGGGAGATGGATGTGGACACAAGGAGGTGGATGTGGACACAAGGAGATGGATGTGGACACAGGGAGATGGATGTGGACACAGGGAGATGGATGTGGACACAGGGAGGTGGATGTGGACACAAGGAGATGGATGTGGACACAAGGAGATGGATGTGCCATGCTGGATCGAGGGAGATCCAGCTGAGAGGTGTGTTTCCGAGACAGTTTGTTGAGGCTAAGTGGAGCGACCAGAAGGGGGTTAGGGTTGGTTTGGGTTGAGAACGTTAGTGTTGTGAGGGAACAGCCATGCCTTGTGCCATTCAAGTGAAGGTGGGGTCAGGTGTTGGGGTACAGGTGAGTGTGTGTAGTGTTGAGGTTAGGAGAGAGACATGGTGGCTTGCCTGGTTTAAGTGGGAGACTGGGAGGTCTCAGTGAGAGGATTGGGTTTGGGTTGGGAACAGTAGCGGTGCGAGGATACATCCTTGCCCTGTGCCACCCAGATTAGGGTTAGGTGGGGTTAGGGTTGGGTTGGTTTGAGAACTAAAGGGGTATAAGGAGGCAGCCCTGCCCTGTGCCACCCAGGTTAGGGTTTGGTGGGGTTAGGGTTGGGTTGGTTTGAGAACTAAAGGGGTATAAGGAGGCAGCCCTGCCCTGTGCCACCCAGGTTAGGGTTTGGTGGGGTTAGGGTTGGGTTGGTTTGAGAACTAAAGGGGTATAAGGAGGCAGCCCTGCCCTGTGCCACCCAGGTTAGGGTTTGGTGGGGTTAGGGTTGGGTTGGTTTGAGAACTAAAGGGGTATAAGGAGGCAGCCCTGCCCTGTGCCTCACCTGCTGTCAGTGATTAGACCAGTGGGCAGTGTAGAAGCTCTGTCGAACGTCAAGGAAGAGAGGTACTTCAACAATATATCAAGAACACCAAGACACCAATTTGGTTCCCTTTGACACCCTTTTCTGATGACGGTTAACCGATGAGCAATTCTGGTGAATCTTTGTACCTCGTTGATGATCATCAAATCAAATCAAATTTTATTTGTCACATACACATGGTTAGCAGATGTTAATGCGAGTGGAGCGAAATGCTTGTGCTTCCAGTTCATCTTTGAGAAATAGAGGAGAACCCCCCCATGTATCTATTAACACACTAGTTATGAACCAGGAACACGTATCTATTAACACACTAGTTATGAACCAGGAACACGTATCTATTAACACACTAGTTATGAACCAGGAACACGTATCTATTAACACACTAGTTATGAACCAGGAACACGTATCTATTAACACACTAGTTATGAACCAGGAACACGTATCTATTAACACACTAGTTATGAACCAGGAACACGTATCTATTAGCACACTAGTTATGAACCAGGAACACGTATCTATTAACACACTAGTTATGAACCAGGAACACGTATCTATTAACACACTAGTTATGAACCAGGAACACGTATCTATTAACACACTAGTTATGAACCAGGAACACGTATCTATTAGCACACTAGTTATGAACCAGGAACACGTATCTATTAACACACTAGTTATGAACCAGGAACACGTATCTATTAACACACTAGTTATGAACCAGGAACACGTATCTATTAGCACACTAGTTATGAACCAGGAACACGTATCTATTAACACACTAGTTATGAACCAGGAACACGTATCTATTAACACACTAGTTATGAACCAGGAACACGTATCTATTAGCACACTAGTTATGAACCAGGAACAGGTATCTATTAGCACACTAGTTATGAACCAGGAACACGTATCTATTAACACACTAGTTATGAACCAGGAACACGTATCTATTAACACACTAGTTATGAACCAGGAACACGCATCTATTAACACACTAGTTATGAACCAGGAACACGTATCTATTAGCACACTAGTTATGAACCAGGAACACGTATCTATTAGCACACTAGTTATGAACCAGGAACACGCATCTATTAACACACTAGTTATGAACCAGGAACACGTATCTATTAACACACTAGTTATGAACCAGGAACATGCATCCTTTAGGTCATGTGAGGAGTTTTTCTGTTCCACTCCTTGCGGAATATGTTTTTTTGTGTAAATGTGATTCTTCAAGAAAAACCAATACCCCCCCCCCCCCCCCGGGGATCAATACACTATTCTACCACTGGACCTATTTGACCAGAGCTCAAAGGGAATTCTGTAAGGACGCCTTGCTTACATTTACACTTGAATCTTTTTCAAGATTTCAATACTGCCTAAAGTGATCATTTCCCCCCCCACTCTGCTAAGCCACATCCTCAGCTGTGGTTATTCTAAAGTGATGGTTCCCCCCACTCTGCTAAGCCACATCCTCAGCTGTGGTTATTCTAAAGTGATGGTTCCCCCCACTCTGCTAAGCCACATCCTCAGCTGTGGTTATTCTAAAGTGATGTTCCCCCCCCCCCCCCCCCCACTCTGCTAAGCCACATCCTCAGCTGTGATTATTCTAAAGTGATGGTTCCCCCCCCACTCTGCTAAGCCACATCCTCAGCTGTAATTATTCTAAAGTGATGGTTCCCCCCACTCTGCCAAGCCACATCCTCAGCTGTGGTTATTCTAAAGTGATGGTTCCCCCCCCCCCCCCCCCCACTCTGCTAAGCCACATCCTCAGCTGTGATTATTCTAAAGTGAACCCCCCCCACTCTGCTAAGCCACATCCTCAGCTGTGATTATTCTAAAGTGATGGTTCCCCCCCACTCTGCCAAGCCACATCCTCAGCTGTGGTTATTCTAAAGTGATGGTTCCCCCCCCACTCTGCTAAGCCACATCCTCAGCTGTGGTTATTCTAAAGTGATGGTTCCCCCCCCACTCTGCCAAGCCACATCCTCAGCTGTGATTATTCTAAAGTGATCATTCCCCCCCCCCACTCTGCTAAGCCACATCCTCAGCTGTGATTATTCTAAAGTGATGGTTCCCCCCACTCTGCTAAGCCACATCCTCAGCTGTGGTTATTCTAAAGTGATGGTTCCCCCACTCTGCTAAGCCACATCCTCAGCTGTGATTATTCTAAAGTGATGGTTCCCCCCACTCTGCTAAGCCACATCCTCAGCTGTGATTATTCTAAAGTGATGGTTCCCCCCACTCTGCTAAGCCACATCCTCAGCTGTGATTATTCTTCATTGGACACGGAGGGATCATGTTAGCCCTGATATGTTCCATGTAGAACTAGATGAACTGAGGGTACGTCTGAGGTCAGAGGGGAAACCAGAAACAGAGAACAGCTTTGATATCGGTCCACAGGAACAAGAACAAATCTGTGTTCTGTACTTCCTGTCCCAAATCTGTGTTCTGTCCTTCCTGTCCCAAATCTGTGTTCTGTACTTCCTGTCCCAAATCTGTGTTCTGTACTTCCTGTCCCAAATCTGTGTTCTATACTTCCTGTCCCAAATCTGTGTTCTGTCCCTTTTGTACTTCATTCAAAAGCTTAAAAGGGATTTATGATAGAAGATATGCTAATGAATTAATTTATAAAGAGCTTCTTTATCAAACACAAACAGCCGTTAGCCAAAAGTCAAGTTCAAATATCAGCTCTATGTGTGTGATCCAGCTCTACCTGTGGAAACATCTACGATTTATGCTAGAGCTGCGTCCACATGGGAGCCAATAAGGGAGCCACACACACACACACACACACACACACACACACACACACTGGGGCAGCAACACCTCTAGACCTGCCAATGCCACAAACAGCCGTTAGCCAAGGTCAAGTTCAAATAGCAGCTCTATGTGTGTGATCCAGCTCTACCTGTGGCTCTCTATCATCAGGAGCATGTACAGCAATATTTCACTAATAAAACTTTAAAGTTGTAGTGTTTCTGGGCTGTCGTTGTATACGGCGTGGGTGTTGTAGTGTTTCTGGGCTGTCGTTGTATACGGCGTGGGTGTTGTAGTGTTTCTGGGCTGTCGTTGTATACGGTGTGGGTGTAGTAGTGTTTCTGGGCTGTCGTTGTACACGGTGTGGGTGTTGTAGTGTTTCTGGGCTGTCGTTGTATACGGTGTGGGTGTTGTAGTGTTTCTGGGCTGTCGTTGTATACGGTGTGGGTGTTGTGGTGTTTCTGGGCTGTCGTTGTCACGGTGTGGGTGTTGTAGTGTTTCTGGGCTGTCGTTGTATACGGTGTGGGTGTTGTAGTGTTTCTGGGCTGTCGTTGTATACGGTGTGGGTGTTGTAGTGTTTCTGGGCTGTCGTTGTATACGGTGTGGGTGTTGTAGTGTTTCTGGGCTGTCGTTGTATACGGTGTGGGTGTTGTAGTGTTTCTGGGCTGTCGTTGTATACGGTGTGGGTGTTGTGGTGTTTCTGGGCTGTCGTTGTCTACGGTGTGGGTGTTGTAGTGTTTCTGGGCTGTCGTTGTACACGGTGTGGGTGTTGTAGTGTTTCTGGGCTGTCGTTGTATACGGTGTGGGTGTTGTAGTGTTTCTGGGCTGTCGTTGTACACGGTGTGGGTGTTGTAGTGTTTCTGGGCTGTCGTTGTATACGGTGTGGGTGTTGTGGTGTTTCTGGGCTGTCGTTGTATACGGTGTGGGTGTTGTGGTGTTTCTGGGCTGTCGTTGTATACGGTGTGGGTGTGGGTGTGTTTCTGGGCTGTCGTTGTATACGGTGTGGGTGTTGTAGTGTTTCTGGGCTGTCGTTGTACAGGGTGTGGGTGTGTTTCTGGGCTGTCGTTGTGTACGGTGTGGGTGTTGTAGTGTTTCTGGGCTGTCGTTGTACACGGTGTGGGTGTTGTAGTGTTTCTGGGCTGTCGTTGTGTACGGTGTGGGTGTTGTAGTGTTTCTGGGCTGTCGTTGTATACGGTGTGGGTGTTGTGGTGTTTCTGGGCTGTCGTTGTCTACGGTGTGGGTGTTGTAGTGTTTCTGGGCTGTCGTTGTCTACGGTGTGGGTGTTGTAGTGTTTCTGGGCTGTCGTTGTGTACGGTGTGGGTGTTGTAGTGTTTCTGGGCTGTTGTTGTATACGGTGTGGGTGTTGTAGTGTTTCTGGGCTGTCGTTGTGTACGGTGTGGGTGTTGTAGTGTTTCTGGGCTGTCGTTGTATACGGCGTGGGTGTTGTAGTGTTTCTGGGCTGTCGTTGTATACGGCGTGGGTGTTGTAGTGTTTCTGGGCTGTCGTTGTATACGGTGTGGGTGTAGTAGTGTTTCTGGGCTGTCGTTGTACACGGTGTGGGTGTTGTAGTGTTTCTGGGCTGTCGTTGTATACGGTGTGGGTGTTGTAGTGTTTCTGGGCTGTCGTTGTATACGGTGTGGGTGTTGTGGTGTTTCTGGGCTGTCGTTGTCTACGGTGTGGGTGTTGTAGTGTTTCTGGGCTGTCGTTGTATACGGTGTGGGTGTTGTAGTGTTTCTGGGCTGTCGTTGTATACGGTGTGGGTGTTGTAGTGTTTCTGGGCTGTCGTTGTATACGGTGTGGGTGTTGTAGTGTTTCTGGGCTGTCGTTGTATACGGTGTGGGTGTTGTAGTGTTTCTGGGCTGTCGTTGTATACGGTGTGGGTGTTGTGGTGTTTCTGGGCTGTCGTTGTCTACGGTGTGGGTGTTGTAGTGTTTCTGGGCTGTCGTTGTACACGGTGTGGGTGTTGTAGTGTTTCTGGGCTGTCGTTGTATACGGTGTGGGTGTTGTAGTGTTTCTGGGCTGTCGTTGTATATGGTGTGGGTGTTGTGGTGTTTCTGGGCTGTCGTTGTATACGGTGTGGGTGTTGTAGTGTTTCTGGGCTGTCGTTGTATACGGTGTGGGTGTTGTGGTGTTTCTGGGCTGTCGTTGTATACGGTGTGGGTGTTGTGGTGTTTCTGGGCTGTCGTTGTATACGGTGTGGGTGTTGTGGTGTTTCTGGGCTGTCGTTGTATACGGTGTGGGTGTGTGTGTGTTTAGGGAATGCAGAACGATCACTAAAACAATCACTGAGCTGTTTGACAGTTAGTTGCAAGATTTTATTTTTCCTTTATTTAACTGGGCAAGTGAGTGAAGAACAAATTCTTATTTTCAATGACGGCCTGGGAACAGTGGGTTAACTGCCTGTTCAGGGGAACAGTGGGTTAACTGCCTGTTCAGGGGAACAGTGGGTTAACTGCCTGTTCAGGGGAACAGTGGGTTAACTGCCTGTTCAGGGGAACAGTGGGTTAACTGCCTGTTCAGGGGCAGAACGACAGATTTGTACCTTGTCAGCTCAGGGATTTGATCCTGCAACCTTTGGGTTACTAGTCCAACACCTGTCTCTAACCACTAGGCAACCTGTCTCTAACCACTAGGCAACCTGCCTCTAACCACTAGGCTACCTGCCTCTAACCACTAGGCTACCTGCCTCTAACCACTAGGCTACCTGCCTCTAACCACTAGGCTACCTGCCTCTAACCACTAGGCTACCTGCCTCTAACCACTATGCTACCTGCCTCTAAGCACTAGGCTACCTGCCTCTAACCACTAGGCTACCCTGCCTTTAACCACTAGGCTAACTGCCTCTAACCACTAGGCTACCTGTCTCTAACCACTAGGCAACCTGCCTCTAACCACTATGCTACCTGCCTCTAAGCACTAGGCTACCTGCCTCTAACCACTAGGCTACCTGCCTCTAACCACTAGGCTACCTGCCTCTAACCACTAGGCTATGCTGCCTTTAACCACTAGGCTACCTGCCTCTAACCACTAGGCTACCTGCCTCTAACCACTAGGCTACCTGCCTCTAACCACTAGGCTCCCTACCTTTAACCACTAGGCTACTTGCCTCTAACCACTAGGCTACCTGCCTCTAACCACTAGGCTCCCTGCCTTTAACCACTAGGCTACCTGCGCTAGGCTACCTGCCTCTAACCACTAGGCTACCTGCCTCTAACCACTAGGCTACCTGCCTCTAACCACTAGGCTCCCTGCCTCTAACCACTAGGCTCCCTGCCTCTAACCACTAGGCTCCCTGCCTATAACCACTAGGCTCCCTGCCTCTAACCACTAGGCTCCCTGCCTCTAACCACTAGGCTCCCTGCCTCTAACCACTAGGCTACCTGCCTCTAACCACTAGGCTCCCTGCCTATAACCACTAGGCTCCCTGCCTCTAACCACTAGGCTCCCTGCCTCTAACCACTAGGCTCCCTGCCTCTAACCACTAGGCTCCCTGCCTCTAACCACTAGGCTACCCTGCCTTTAACCACTAGGCTCCCTGCCTCTAACCACTAGGCTACCTGCCTCTAACCACTAGGCTCCCTGCCTCTAACCACTAGGCTACCCTGCCTTTAACCACTAGGCTCCCTGCCTCTAACCACTAGGCTCCCTGCCTCTAACCACTAGGCTACCCTGCCTTTAACCACTAGGCTCCCTGCCTATAACCACTAGGCTACCTGCCTCTAACCACTAGGCTCCCTGCCTCTAACCACTAGGCTCCCTGCCTCTAACCACTAGGCTACCTGCCTCTAACCACTAGGCTACCTGCCTCTAACCACTAGGCTCCCTGCCTCTAACCACTAGGCTCCCTGCCTCTAACCACTAGGCTCCCTGCCTCTAACCACTAGGCTCCCTGCCTCCCCAGACAAAGGGCCAGAGGTAGTGTCGCTGAGAGGTCAAAGGTTAGCGGTTCAGGGAGTTAATGGTGAGTACAGGGCTGTACGTACCCTCCGGTGGTGGGTGTGTCCCA
>NC_088238.1:7910347-7915347 GCF_036934945.1 Oncorhynchus masou masou | reverse complement strand
AATCTCCTAATAGCACCAGCATGGTTCTCCTCATAGTAAATCTCCTAATAGGACCAGCATGGTTCTCCTCATAGTAAATCTCCCAATAGGACCAGCATGGTTCTCCTCATAGTTAATCTCCCAGTAGGACCAGCATGGTTCTCCTCATAGTAAATCTCCCAATAGGACCAGCATGGTTCTCCTCATAGTAAATCTCCCAATAGGACCAGCATGGTTCTCCTCATAGTAAATCTCCCAATAGGACCTGCATGGTTCTCCTCATAGTCAATCTCCTAAAACAACCAGCATGGTTCTCCTCATAGTAAATATCCTAATAGGACCAGCATGGTTCTCCACATAGTTAATCTCCTAATAGGACCTGCATGGTTCTCCTCATAGTCAATCTCCTAAAACAACCAGCATGGTTCTCCTCATAGTAAATCTCCCAATAGGACCAGCATGGTTCTCCTCATAGTAAATCTCCTAATAGCACCAGCATGGTTCTCCTCATAGTAAATCTCCTAATGGGACCAGCATGGTTCTCCTCATAGTAAATCTCCAATTAGGACCAGCATGGTTCTCCTCATAGTAAATCTCCCAATAGGACCAGCATGGTTCTCCTCATAGTAAATCTCCCAATAGGACCAGCATGGTTCTCCTCATAGTAAATCTCACCATTAGGACCAGCATGGTTCTCCTCATAGTAAATCTCCCAATAGGACCAGCATGGTTCTCCTCATAGTAAATCTCCCAAAAGGACCAGCATGGTTCTCCTCATAGTAAATCTCCTAATGGGACCAGCATGGTTCTCCTCGTAGTAAATCTCCTAATAGGACCAGCATGGTTCTCCTCATAGTAAATCTCCTAATAGGACCAGCATGGTTCTCCTCATAGTAAATCTCCTAATAGGACCAGCATGGTTCTCCTCATAGTACATCTCCTAATGGGACCAGCATGGTTCTCCTCATAGTAAATCTCCTAATAGGACCAGCATGGTTCTCCTCATAGTACATCTCCTAATGGGACCAGCATGGTTCTCCTCATAGTAAATCTCCTAATAGGACCAGCATGGTTCTCCTCATAGTAAATCTCCTAATAGCACCAGCATGGTTCTCCTCATAGTAAATCTCCTAATGGGACCAGCATGGTTCTCCTCATAGTAAATCTCCTAATAGCACCAGCATGGTTCTCCTCATAGTTAATCTCCCAGTAGGACCTGCATGGTTCTCCTCATAGTCAATCTCCTAAAACAACCAGCATGGTTCTCCTCATAGTAAATCTCCCAATAGGACCAGCATGGTTCTCCTCACAGTAAATCTCCTAATAGCACCAGCATGGTTCTCCTCATAGTAAATCTCCTAATGGGACCAGCATGGTTCTCCTCATAGTAAATCTCCAATTAGGACCAGCATGGTTCTCCTCATAGTAAATCTCCCAATAGGACCAGCATGGTTCTCCTCATAGTAAATCTCCCAATAGGACCAGCATGGTTCTCCTCATAGTAAATCTTCCAATAGGACCAGCATGGTTCTCCTCATAGTAAATCTCCCAATAGGACCAGCATGGTTCTCCTCATAGTAAATCTCCCAAAAGGACCAGCATGGTTCTCCTCATAGTACATCTCCTAATGGGACCAGCATGGTTCTCTTCATAGTAAATCTCCCAATAGGACCCGCATGGCTCTCCTCATAGTAAATCTCCTAATGGGACCAGCATGGTTCTCCTTGTAGTAAATCTCCTAATAGGACCAGCATGGTTCTCCTCATAGTAAATCTCCTAATAGGACCAGCATGGTTCTCCTCATAGTAAATCTCCTAATAGGACCTGCATGGTTCTCCTCATAGTACATCTCCTAATGGGACCAGCATGGTTCTCCTCATAGTAAATCTCCTAATAGCACCAGCATGGTTCTCCTCATAGTAAATCTCCTAATGGGACCAGCATGGTTCTCCTCATAGTAAATCTCCTAATAGCACCAGCATGGTTCTCCTCATAGTAAATCTCCTAATGGGACCAGCATGGTTCTCCTCATAGTAAATCTCCAATTAGGACCAGCATGGTTCTCCTCATAGTAAATCTCCCAATAGGACCAGCATGGTTCTCCTCATAGTAAATCTCCCAATAGGACCAGCATGGTTCTCCTCATAGTAAATCTCACCATTAGGACCAGCATGGTTCTCCTCATAGTAAATCTCCCAATAGGACCAGCATGGTTCTCCTCATAGTAAATCTCCCAAAAGGACCAGCATGGTTCTCCTCATAGTAAATCTCCTAATGGGACCAGCATGGTTCTCCTCGTAGTAAATCTCCTAATAGGACCAGCATGGTTCTCCTCATAGTAAATCTCCTAATAGGACCAGCATGGTTCTCCTCATAGTAAATCTCCTAATAGGACCAGCATGGTTCTCCTCATAGTACATCTCCTAATGGGACCAGCATGGTTCTCCTCATAGTAAATCTCCTAATAGGACCAGCATGGTTCTCCTCATAGTACATCTCCTAATGGGACCAGCATGGTTCTCCTCATAGTAAATCTCCTAATAGGACCAGCATGGTTCTCCTCATAGTAAATCTCCTAATAGCACCAGCATGGTTCTCCTCATAGTAAATCTCCTAATGGGACCAGCATGGTTCTCCTCATAGTAAATCTCCTAATAGCACCAGCATGGTTCTCCTCATAGTAAATCTCCTAATAGGACCAGCATGGTTCTCCTCATAGTAAATCTCCTAATAGCACCAGCATGGTTCTCCTCATAGTCAATCTCCTAAAACAACCAGCATGGTTCTCCTCATAGTAAATATCCTAATAGGACCAGCATGGTTCTCCACATAGTTAATCTCCCAGTAGGACCTGCATGGTTCTCCTCATAGTCAATCTCCTAAAACAACCAGCATGGTTCTCCTCATAGTAAATCTCCCAATAGGACCAGCATGGTTCTCCTCATAGTAAATCTCCTAATAGCACCAGCATGGTTCTCCTCATAGTAAATCTCCTAATGGGACCAGCATGGTTCTCCTCATAGTAAATCTCCAATTAGGACCAGCATGGTTCTCCTCATAGTACATCTCCTAATAGCACCAGCATGGTTCTCCTCATAGTAAATCTCCCAATAGGACCAGCATGGTTCTCCTCATAGTAAATCTCCCAAAAGGACCAGCATGGTTCTCCTCATAGTACATCTCCTAATGGGACCAGCATGGTTCTCTTCATAGTAAATCTCCCAATAGGACCCGCATGGCTCTCCTCATAGTAAATCTCCTAATGGGACCAGCATGGTTCTCCTTGTAGTAAATCTCCTAATAGGACCAGCATGGTTCTCCTCATAGTAAATCTCCTAATAGGACCAGCATGGTTCTCCTCATAGTAAATCTCCTAATAGGACCTGCATGGTTCTCCTCATAGTACATCTCCTAATGGGACCAGCATGGTTCTCCTCATAGTAAATCTCCTAATAGGACCAGCATGGTTCTCCTCATAGTACATCTCCTAATGGGACCAGCATGGTTCTCCTCATAGTAAATCTCCTAATAGCACCAGCATGGTTCTCCTCATAGTAAATCTCCTAATGGGACCAGCATGGTTCTCCTCATAGTAAATCTCCTAATGGGACCAGCATGGTTCTCCTCATAGTAAATCTCCTAATAGCACCAGCATGGTTCTCCTCATAGTAAATCTCCTAATGGGACCAGCATGGTTCTCCTCATAGTAAATCTCCTAATAGCACCAGCATGGTTCTCCTCATAGTAAATCTCCTAATAGGACCAGCATGGTTCTCCTCATAGTAAATCTCCTAATAGCACCAGCATGGTTCTCCTCATAGTAAATCTCCCAGTAGGACCTGCATGGTTCTCCTCATAGTCAATCTCCTAAAACAACCAGCATGGTTCTCCTCATAGTAAATCTCCCAATAGGACCAGCATGGTTCTCCTCATAGTAAATCTCCTAATAGCACCAGCATGGTTCTCCTCATAGTAAATCTCCTAATGGGACCAGCATGGTTCTCCTCATAGTAAATCTCCAATTAGGACCAGCATGGTTCTCCTCATAGTAAATCTCCCAATAGGACCAGCATGGTTCTCCTCATAGTAAATCTCCCAATAGGACCAGCATGGTTCTCCTCATAGTAAATCTCCCAATAGGACCAGCATGGTTCTCCTCATAGTAAATCTCCCAATAGGACCAGCATGGTTCTCCTCATAGTAAATCTCCCAAAAGGACCAGCATGGTTCTCCTCATAGTACATCTCCTAATGGGACCAGCATGGTTCTCTTCATAGTAAATCTCCCAATAGGACCCGCATGGCTCTCCTCATAGTAAATCTCCTAATGGGACCAGCATGGTTCTCCTCGTAGTAAATCTCCTAATAGGACCAGCATGGTTCTCCTCATAGTAAATCTCCTAATAGGACCAGCATGGTTCTCCTCATAGTAAAT
The DNA here is from genome assembly GCF_036934945.1 of Oncorhynchus masou masou. Classification (NCBI taxonomy): domain Eukaryota; kingdom Metazoa; phylum Chordata; class Actinopteri; order Salmoniformes; family Salmonidae; genus Oncorhynchus; species Oncorhynchus masou. The sequence continues at coordinate 7,910,934 of NC_088238.1, read as the reverse complement.
CTCCTAATAGGACCAGCATGGTTCTCCTCATAGTACATCTCCTAATGGGACCAGCATGGTTCTCCTCATAGTAAATCTCCTAATAGGACCAGCATGGTTCTCCTCATAGTACATTTCCTAATGGGACCAGCATGGTTCTCCTCATAGTAAATCTCCTAATAGCACCAGCATGGTTCTCCTCATAGTAAATCTCCTAATGGGACCAGCATGGTTCTCCTCATAGTAAATCTCCTAATAGGACCAGCATGGTTCTCCTCATAGTAAATCTCCTAATAGCACCAGCATGGTTCTCCTCATAGTAAATCTCCTAATGGGACCAGCATGGTTCTCCTCATAGTAAATCTCCTAATAGCACCAGCATGGTTCTCCTCATAGTAAATCTCCCAATAGGACCAGCATGGTTCTCCTCATAGTAAAAATCCTAATAGGACCAGCATGGTTCTCCACATAGTTAATTTCCCAGTAGGACCTGCATGGTTCTCCTCATAGTCAATCTCCTAAAACAACCAGCATGGTTCTCCTCATAGTAAATCTCCCAATAGGACCAGCATGGTTCTCCTCATAGTAAATCTCCTAATAGCACCAGC
>NC_088238.1:7862847-7900347 GCF_036934945.1 Oncorhynchus masou masou | reverse complement strand
CCCTGTCTCTACCAGCTACCCACACCTCATTCCCTGTCCCCTGTCCCTGCCAGCTACCCACACCCTATTCCCCTGTCCCCTGTCTCTGCCAGCTACCCCCACCCCATTCCCCTGTCTCTACCAGCTACCCACACCCCATTCCCCTGTCTCTGCCAGCTACCCACACCCCATTCCCCTGTCCCCTGTCTCTACCAGCTACCCACACCTCATTCCCCTGTCCCCTGTCTCTACCAGCTACCCACACCTCATTCCCCTATCCCCTGTCTCTACCAGCTACCCACACCCCATTCCCCTGTCTCTGCCAGCTACCCACACCCCATTCCCCTGTCCCCTGTCTCTGCCAGCTACCCACACCCCATTCCCCTGTCCCCTGTCTCTACCAGCTACCCACACCCCATTCCCCTGTCCCCTGTCTCTACCAGCTACCCACACCCCATTCCCCAGTCCCCTGTCTCTACCAGCTACCCACACCCCATTCCCCTGTCCCCTGTCTCTACCAGCTACCCACACCCCATTCCCCTGTCCCCTGTCTCTGCCAGCGACCCCCACCCCCTAGCTCTCTCACCTCTCGGCCCCCACCCCTAGCTCTCTCACCTCTCGACCCCCACCCCCTAGCTCTCTCACCTCTCGGCCCCCACCCCCTAGCTCTCTCACCTCTCGACCCCCACCCCCTAGCTCTCTCACCTCTCGACCCCCACCCCCTAGCTCTCTCACCTCTCGGCCCCCACCCCCTAGCTCTCTCACCTCTCGGCCCCCACCCCTAGCTCTCTCACCTCTCGACCCCCCACCCCCTAGCTCTCTCACCTCTCGGCCCCCAATCCCTAGCTCTCTCACCTCTCGGCCCCCACCCCTAGCTCTCTCACCTCTCGACCCCCACCCCCTAGCTCTCTCACCTCTCGACCCCCACCCCCTAGCTCTCTCACCTCTCGGCCCCCACCCCCTAGCTCTCTCACCTCTCGGCCCCCACCCCCTAGCTCTCTCACCTCTCGGCCCCCACCCCCTAGCTCTCTCACCTCTCGGCCCCCACCCCCTAGCTCTCTCACCTCTCGGCCAGTCCTCCCTTGGTGAGGCTGGAGATGACGATGGGGTCAAAGGGCTCCTCTGTGCCTGAGATGGTGATCCCCAGCGGGCCTCCATATCTCTTCAGCTCCACCGTGTAGATGATGGATCCAGACAGCTCCTGTTCGTCTGGAACACAGGACAGCACAGTGTCTACCTCCGTCCCTTGGCTTTACAACTCTGTCCCCATGCTGGGACAAGCACTGGTCAGGGTTAGGACCAGGGTTAGGGCCAGGGTTAGGGCCAGGGTTAGGGCCAGGGTTAGGACCAGGGTTAGGAACAGGGTTAAGACCAGGGTTAGGACCAGGGTTAGGACCAGGGTTAGGGCCAGGGTTAGGACCAGGGTTAGGACCAGGGTCAGGGCCAGGGTTAGGACCAGGGTTAGGACCAGGGTTAGGGCCAGGGTTAGGACCAGGGTTAGGACCAGGGTTAGGAACAGGGTTAAGACCAGGGTTAGGACCAGGGTTAGGACCAGGGTTAGGGCCAGGGTTGGGACCAGGGTTAGGACCAGGGTTAGGAACAGGGTTAGGGCCAGGGTTAGGGCCAGGGTTAAGACCAGGGTTAGGACCAGGGTTAGGACCAGGGTTAGGACCAGGGTTAGGGCCAGGGTTAGGAACAGGGTTAGGGCCAGGGTTAGGGCCAGGGTTAAGACCAGGGTTAGGACCAGGGTTAGGGCCAGGGTCAGGTTCAGGGTTAGGACCAGGGTTAGGACCAGGGTTAGGAACAGGGTTAGGGCCAGGGTTAGGGCCAGGGTTAAGACCAGGGTTAGGACCAGGGTTAGGACCAGGGTTAGGGCCAGGGTCAGGTTCAGGGTTAGGACCAGGGTTAGGACCAGGGTTAGGGCCAGGGTCAGGTTCAGGGTTAGGACCAGGGTTAGGACCAGGGTCAGGACCAGGGTCAGGTTCAGGGTTAGGACCAGGGTTAGGACCAAGGTTAGGACCAGGGTTAGGGCCAGGGTTAGGACCAGGGTTAAGACCAGGGTTAGGGCCAGGGTTAGGACCAGGGTCAGGTTCAGGGTCAGGACCAGGGTTAGGACCAGGGTCAGGTACAGGGTCAGGACCAGGGTCAGGTTCAGGGTTAGGACCAGGGTTAGGACCAGGGTCAGGTTCAGGGTCAGGACCAGGGTTAGGACCAGGGTTAGGACCAGGGTCAGGTTCAGGGTTAGGACCAGGGTTAGGACCAGGGTTAGGACCAGGGTTAGGACCAGGGTTAGGGCCAGGGTCAGGTTCAGGGTTAGGACCAGGGTCAGGACCAGGGTTAGGGCCAGGGTCAGGTTCAGGGTTAGGAACAGGGTTAGGGCCAGGGTTAGGGCCAGGGTTAAGACCAGGGTTAGGACCAGGGTTAGGGCCAGGGTCAGGTTCAGGGTTAGGACCAGGGTTAGGACCAGGGTTAGGGCCAGGGTTAGGGCCAGGGTTAGGGCCAGGGTTAAGACCAGGGTTAGGACCAGGGTTAGGACCAGGGTTAGGGCCAGGGTCAGGTTCAGGGTTAGGACCAGGGTTAGGACCAGGGTTAGGGCCAGGGTCAGGTTCAGGGTTAGGACCAGGGTTAGGACCAGGGTCAGGACCAGGGTCAGGTTCAGGGTTAGGACCAGGGTTAGGACCAAGGTTAGGACCAGGGTTAGGGCCAGGGTTAGGACCAGGGTTAAGACCAGGGTTAGGGCCAGGGTTAGGACCAGGGTCAGGTTCAGGGTCAGGACCAGGGTTAGGACCAGGGTCAGGTTCAGGGTCAGGACCAGGGTCAGGTTCAGGGTTAGGACCAGGGTTAGGACCAGGGTCAGGTTCAGGGTCAGGACCAGGGTTAGGACCAGGGTTAGGACCAGGGTCAGGTTCAGGGTTAGGACCAGGGTTAGGACCAGGGTTAGGACCAGGGTTAGGACCAGGGTCAGGTTCAGGGTCAGGACCAGGGTTAGGACCAGGGTTAGGACCAGGGTCAGGTTCAGGGTTAGGACCAGGGTTAGGACCAGGGTTAGGTTCAGGGTCAGGACCAGGGTCAGGTTCAGGGTTAGGACCAGGGTCAGGTTCAGGGTTAGGACCAGGGTTAGGACCAAGGTTAGGACCAGGGTTAAGACCAGGGTTAGGACCAGGGTTAGGGCCAGGGTTAGGACCAGGGTTAGGACCAGGGTTAGGACCAGGGTTAGGACCAGGGTTAGGACCAGGGTCAGGACCAGGGTTAGGACCAGGGTTAGGACCAGGGTCAGGACCAGGGTTAGGACCAGGGTTAGGACCAGGGTTAGGACCAGGGTCAGGTTCAGGGTCAGGACCAGGGTTAGGACCAGGGTTAGGACCAGGGTCAGGTTCAGGGTTAGGACCAGGGTTAGGACCAGGGTTAGGACCAGGGTTAGGACCAGGGTCAGGTTCAGGGTCAGGACCAGGGTTAGGACCAGGGTTAGGACCAGGGTCAGGTTCAGGGTTAGGACCAGGGTTAGGACCAGGGTTAGGTTCAGGGTCAGGACCAGGGTCAGGTTCAGGGTCAGGACCAGGGTTAGGACCAGGGTCAGGACCAGGGTCAGGTTCAGGGTTAGGACCAGGGTTAGGACCAAGGTTAGGACCAGGGTTAAGACCAGGGTTAGGGCCAGGGTTAGGGCCAAGGTTAGGACCTGGGTTAGGACCAGGGTTAGGACCAGGGTTAGGACCAGGGTCAGGTTCAGGGTCAGGACCAGGGTCAGGTTCAGGGTTAGGACCAGGGTTAGGACCAGGGTTAGGACCAGGGTTAAGACCAGGGTTAATACCAGGGTTACGACCAGGGTTAGGACCAGGGTTAGGACCAGGTTTAAGACCAGGGTTAAGGCCAGGGTTAGGACCAGGGTTAAGACCAGGGTTAGGACCAGGGTTAGGACCGGGGTTAAGACCGGGGTTAGGACCAGGGTTAGGACCAGGGTCAGGTTCAGGGTCAGGACCAGGGTTAGGGCCAGGGTTAGGACCAGGGTTAGGACCAGGGTTAGGACCAGGGTTAAGACCAGGGTTAGGGTCAGGTTTAAGACCAGGGTTAAGACCAGGGTTAAGACCAGGGTTAGGACCAGGGTTAGGACCAGGGTTAGGACCAGGGTTAGGACCAGGGTTAGGACCAGGTTCAGGGTTAGGACCAGGGTTAGGACCAGGGTTAAGACCATCGACCATATAGGGTTAGGACCAGGGTTAAGACCAGGGTTAAGACCAGGGTTAAGACCATAGACCATATAGGGTTAGGACCAGGGTTAGGACCAGGGTTAAGACCAGGGTTAAGACCAGGGTTAGGGTTAGGACCAGGGTTAAGACCAGGGTTAAGACCATAGACCATATAGGGTTAGGACCGTTTAGAAATTACAGCATTTTTTGTACATAATCCCCCCATTTTAAGGGACCAAAAGTATTGGGACAAGTTCACTATTCACAGAAGTAGTAAAAAGTGAAGTATTTAGTCCCGTATCCATAGCAACGACAACATCAAGCTTGTGCCTCAAAGTGGTTGGATGCATTTCCTGTTTGTTTTGGTTGTGTTTCAGATTATTTTGTGCCCAATAGAAATGAACGTTAAATAATGTATCGTGTGATTTCGGAGTCACTTTTAATTGTAAATAAGAATAGAATATCTTTCTAAACACGTCTAAATTCATGTGGACGTTACCATGGTTACGGACCGTCTTGAAAATTAATCTCGAAATAATGATGAGTGAAAAACTCATTCAACCTCAGTCATTGTATCATTTCAAATACAAAGTGCTGGAGAACAGAGCCAGAACAACAACAATGAGCTCTTTTGGAGCTCGCTGTACGAAAGCGTAGAGCTAGATAACAGGGTAGAGCTAGATAACAATGTAGAGCTAGATAACAGTGTAGAGCTAGATAATAGGGTTGAGCTAGATAACAATGTAGAGCTAGATAACAGTGTAGAGCTAGATAACAGTGTAGAGCTAGATAACAGTGTAGAGCTAGATAACAGTGTGGAGCTAGATAACAGTGTGGAGCTAGATAATAGGGTAGAGCTAGATAACAGTGTAGAGCTAGATAACAGGGTAGAGCTAGATAACAGTGTAAAGCTAGATAACAGTGTGGAGCTAGATAACAGCGTGGAGCTAGATAACAGCGTGGAGCTAGATAACAGCGTGGAGCTAGATAACAGCGTGGAGCGAGATAACAGAGTAGAGCTAGGACAGGGAGGACCTAGAGATTGTGAGAGGACCAAAAGAGAGAGAGGGGACCTAGAGAGAGAGAGGACATAGAGAGAGAGAGGGAGGACCTAGAGAGCGAGAGGAAGGAATAGAGAGAGAGAGGGAGGATCCAGAGAGAGAGAGAGGACCTAGAGAGAGAGAGGACCTAGAGAGAGAGAGGACCTAGAGAGAGAGAGGACCTAGAGAGAGAGAGATGACCTAGAGAGAGAGATGACCTAGAGAGAGAGAGGACCTAGAGAGAGAGAGAGGACCTAGAGAGAGAGGACCTAGATAGAGAGGACTTAGAGAGAGAGCGAGGACCTAGAGAGAGAGAGAGGACCTAGAGAGAGAGGACTTAGAGAGAGAGCGAGGACCTAGAGAGAGAGCGAGGACCTAGAGAGAGAGAGATGACCTAGAGAGAGAGAGGACCTAGAGAGAGAGAGGACCTAGAGAGAGAGAGAGAGAGAGGACCTAGAGAGAGAGGACTTCGATAGAGAGGACTTAGAGAAAGAGCGAGGACCTAGAGAGAGAGAGAGAGGACCTAGAGAGAGAGAGGACTTAAAGAGAGAGAGGACTTAAAGAGAGAGAGGACCTAGAGAGAGAGAGATGACCTAGAGAGAGAGAGGACCTAGAGAGAGAGAGGACTTAGAGAGAGAGGACCTAGAGAGAGAGAGATGACCTAGAGAGAGAGAGAGGACCTAGAGAGAGAGGACCTAGATAGAGAGGACTTAGAGAGAGAGGACCTAGAGAGAGAGAGAGGACTTAAAGAGAGAGAGAGGACCTAGATAGAGAGGACTTAGAGAGAGAGAGGACCTTGAGAGATAGAGAGGACCTTGAGAGAGAGAGGACCTTGAGAGAGAGAGGACCTAGAGAGAGAGAGGACCTAGAGAGAGAGAGGACCTAGAGAGAGAGAGGACCTAGAGAGAGAGAGGACTTAGAGAGAGAGGACTTAGAGAGAGGACTTAGAGAGAGAGGGAGGACCTAGAGAGAGAGAGAGGACTTAGAGAGAGAGAGGGAGTGGAGAACTATCTCTCCGTGTTGAGAGGGCATCCCACTTCAGACGGACTGTAGCCCAGCCGCGAGTTCCTCTCCATCAGACCAGGAGCGTTAAAAGAGAAGCCCTGCTCATTTGAAACTCAGAGGGTCTTCGCTACAGTTTCCTCACACATTCAGATCAGATCAGGGCAGCTGCTGAGAGCTGGAGACTCTTTGAGGAAGAAGAACCGACTGAGCGTCTGAATAAAGTAGAACAAATCTACAATCCCTACTTGGTTTAACTACTTGGAGAGTTGAATATTGGTTAATATAACACATGAAGATGTTTCCCCTGTTGAAAGCTGACCAGGGCTGTTTCCTCAAAGCATCTCAGAGTGCGAGTGCTGAACCAGGATCTGAACTCTTATTCATTATGATTTAGTAGGATTTAATTTGTATTTTTAATTTAACATTTATTTAACTAGAAAAGTTAGTTTAAGAATAAATTCTGTTTTACAATGACGGCCTACACCGGCCAAGCCTGGAATGAAGGGAGCCAGAGGAGAAACCCTTAACTCTCCTCCCAGTGACTATGGGTGGTGGGAGGAGCCAGAGGAGAAACCCTTAACTCTCCTCCCAGTGACTATGGGTGGTGGGAGGAGCCAGAGGAGAAACCCTTAACTCTCCTCCCAGTGACTATGGGTGGTGGGAGGAGCCAGAGGAGAAACGCTTAACTCTCCTCCCAGTGACTATGGGTGGTGGGAGGAGCCAGAGGAGAAACCCTTAACTCTCGTCCCAGTGACTATGGGTGGTGGGAGGAGCCAGAGGAGAAACCCTTAACTCTCCTCCCAGTGACTATGGGTGGTGGGAGGAGCCAGAGGAGAAACCCTTAACTCTCCTCCCAGTGACTATGGGTGGTGGGAGAAGCCAGAGGAGAAACCCTTAACTCTCCTCCCAGTGACTATGGGTGGTGGGAGAAGCCAGAGGAGAAACCCTTAACTCTCCTCCCAGTGACTATGGGTGGTGGGAGGAGCCAGAGGAGAAACCCTTAACTCTCCTCCCAGTGACTATGGGTGGTGGGAGAAGCCAGAGGAGAAACCCTTAACTCTCCTCCCAGTGACTATGGGTGGTGGGAGGAGCCAGGAGGAGAAACCCTTAACTCTCCTCCCAGTGACTATGGGTGGTGGGAGGAGCCAGGAGGAGAAACCCTTAACTCTCCTCCCAGTGACTATGGGTGGTGGGAGGAGCCAGAGGAGAAACCCTTCACTCTCCTCCCAGTGACTATGGGTGGTGGGAGGAGCCAGAGGAGAAACCCTTAACTCTCCTCCCAGTGACTATGGGTGGTGGGAGGAGCCAGAGGAGAAACCCTTAACTCTGCTCCCAGTGACTATGGGTGGTGGGAGGAGCCAGAGGAGAAACCCTTAACTCTCCTCCCAGTGACTATGGGTGGAGGGAGGAGCCAGAGGAGAAACGCTTAACTCTCCTCCCAGTGACTATGGGTGGTGGGAGGAGCCAGAGGAGAAACCCTTAACTCTCCTCCCAGTGACTATGGGTGGAGGGAGGAGCCAGAGGAGAAACCCTTAACTCTCCTCCCAGTGACTATGGGTGGAGGGAGGAGCCAGAGGAGAAACGCTTAACTCTCCTCCCAGTGACTATGGGTGGTGGGAGGAGCCAGAGGAGAAACGCTTAACTCTCCTCCCAGTGACTATGGGTGGTGGGAGGAGCCAGAGGAGAAACTCTTAACTCTCCTCCCAGTGACTATGGGTGGTGGGAGGAGCCAGAGGAGAAACTCTTAACTCTCCTCCCAGTGACTATGGGTGGTGGGAGGGGGCCAGAGGAGAAACCCTTAACTCTGCTCCCAGTGACTATGGGTGGTGGGAGGAGCCAGAGGAGAAACTCTTAACTCTCCTCCCAGTGACTATGGGTGGTGGGAGGAGCCAGAGGAGAAACGCTTAACTCTCCTCCCAGTGACTATGGGTGGTGGGAGGAGCCAGAGGAGAAACTCTTAACTCTCCTCCCAGTGACTATGGGTGGTGGGAGGAGCCAAGCTTAACTCTCGTCCCAGTGACTATGGGTGGTGGGAGGAGCCAGGAGGAGAAACCCTTAACTCTCCTCCCAGTGACTATGGGTGGTGGGAGGAGCCAGAGGAGAAACGCTTAACTCTCCTCCCAGTGACTATGGGTGGTGGGAGGAGCCAGAGGAGAAACTCTTAACTCTCCTCCCAGTGACTATGGGTGGTGGGAGGAGCCAAGCTTAACTCTCGTCCCAGTGACTATGGGTGGTGGGAGGAGCCAGGAGGAGAAACCCTTAACTCTCCTCCCAGTGACTATGGGTGGTGGGAGGAGCCAGAGGAGAAACGCTTAACTCTCCTCCCAGTGACTATGGGTGGTGGGAGGAGCCAGAGGAGAACCCCTTAACTCTCCTCCCAGTGACTATGGGTGGTGGGAGGAGCCAGAGGAGAAACGCTTAACTCTCCTCCCAGTGACTATGGGTGGTGGGAGGAGCCAGAGGAGAACCCCTTAACTCTCCTCCCAGTGACTATGGGTGGTGGGAGGAGCCAGGAGGAGAACCCCTTAACTCTCCTCCCAGTGACTATGTGTGGTGGGAGGAGCCAGGGGGAGAAACCCTTGACTCTCCTCCCAGTGACTATGGGTGGTGGGAGGAGCCAGGAGGAGAAACCCTTAACTCTCCTCCCAGTGACTATGGGTGGTGGGAGGAGCCAGAGGAGAACCCCTTAACTCTCCTCCCAGTGACTATGGGTGGTGGGAGGAGCCAGAGGAGAACCCCTTGACTCTCCTCCCAGTGACTATGGGTGGTGGGAGGAGCCAGAGGAGAAACGCTTAACTCTCCTCCCAGTGACTATGGGTGGTGGGAGGAGCCAGAGGAGAACCCCTTAACTCTCCTCCCAGTGACTATGGGTGGTGGGAGGAGCCAGAGGAGAAATGCTTAACTCTCCTCCCAGTGACTATGTGTGGTGGGAGGAGCCAGGGGGAGAAACCCTTGACTCTCCTCCCAGTGACTATGGGTGGTGGGAGGAGCCAGGAGGAGAAACCCTTAACTCTCCTCCCAGTGACTATGGGTGGTGGGAGGAGCCAGAGGAGAACCCCTTAACTCTCCTCCCAGTGACTATGGGTGGTGGGAGGAGCCAGAGGAGAACCCCTTGACTCTCCTCCCAGTGACTATGGGTGGTGGGAGGAGCCAGGAGGAGAAACCCTTAACTCTCCTCCCAGTGACTATGGGTGGTGGGAGGAGCCAGAGGAGAACCCCTTAACTCTCCTCCCAGTGACTATGGGTGGTGGGAGGAGCCAGAGGAGAACCCCTTAACTCTCCTCCCAGTGACTATGGGTGGTGGGAGGAGCCAGAGGAGAACCCCTTGACTCTCCTCCCAGTGACTATGGGTGGTGGGAGGAGCCAGAGGAGAAACGCTTAACTCTCCTCCCAGTGACTATGGGTGGTGGGAGGAGCCAGAGGAGAACCCCTTAACTCTCCTCCCAGTGACTATGGGTGGTGGGAGGAGCCAGAGGAGAAATGCTTAACTCTCCTCCCAGTGACTATGGGTGGTGGGAGGAGCCAGAGGAGAAATGCTTAACTCTCGTCCCAGTGACTATGGGTGGTGGGAGGAGCCAGGAGGAGAAACCCTTAACTCTCCTCCCAGTGACTATGGGTGGTGGGAGGAGCCAGAGGAGAACCCCTTAACTCTCCTCCCAGTGACTATGGGTGGTGGGAGGAGCCAGAGGAGAACCCCTTAACTCTCCTCCCAGTGACTATGGGTGGTGGGAGGAGCCAGGAGGAGAACCCCTTAACTCTCCTCCCAGTGACTATGTGTGGTGGGAGGAGCCAGGGGGAGAAACCCTTGACTCTCCTCCCAGTGACTATGGGTGGTGGGAGGAGCCAGGAGGAGAAACCCTTAACTCTCCTCCCAGTGACTATGGGTGGTGGGAGGAGCCAGAGGAGAACCCCTTAACTCTCCTCCCAGTGACTATGGGTGGTGGGAGGAGCCAGAGGAGAACCCCTTGACTCTCCTCCCAGTGACTATGGGTGGTGGGAGGAGCCAGGAGGAGAAACCCTTAACTCTCCTCCCAGTGACTATGGGTGGTGGGAGGAGCCAGAGGAGAACCCCTTAACTCTCCTCCCAGTGACTATGGGTGGTGGGAGGAGCCAGAGGAGAACCCCTTAACTCTCCTCCCAGTGACTATGGGTGGTGGGAGGAGCCAGGAGGAGAAACCCTTAACTCTCCTCCCAGTGACTATGGGTGGTGGGAGGAGCCAGAGGAGAACCTCTTAACTCTCCTCCCAGTGACTATGGGTGGTGGGAGGAGCCAGGAGGAGACGCGTAGCTAAAGTGACAGATACACTCTGCTTGCAACACATTAATATGGGAAGCTCTTCGAGTGTGTGTGTGTGTGTGTGTGTGTGTGTGTGTGTGTGTGTGTGTGTGTGTGTGTGTGTGTGTGTGTGTGTGGGTGTGTTGTTTAAACACTCTGACTACATTAGTAATAACAGTGAAGGAACCTGATTATCTCTGTTTCATTACAACTTCAATTAGAAATATTTAGTTCCTCGTTCAAACAAATAATTAACGGAACCAAACAGACACTAGACACATAGGGCGCATCCCAAATTACACCCCCCTTTTCCCCTTTCTAGTGCACTACTTTTGACCAGGTAGGCCCATCTAAAGGGAATAGGGGGCCATTTGAGAGACATGGAAACAGATGAATCAGTAAACATGGAGGCCTGATGTCAGTTTGAACCCCCCCCCCCTCCCTCCCCCCCACTCTGTGAGCCGATTGGTTCATCACGTCCTCGGGGGGGGGGTGGGGACGCGTTGGTTGTTAAATGGTCTGATTGAACAAACAAAGCGTTTCATTTGTTCCAATTAAACTAATCTCAGCCTAATATGCGTTCAGAGTAGTAGCTCTGTGATGATTGGCCGTGGGGTCTCCTGCTGCATTGCACTAGTTGAAGGGAGAGAACTCTTTCAGGACACAGAGTGGTGAGAAGGACTGTGTTATCTCCAGTGGCCTGGGTTTACACAGGAAGCACAATTCTTTTGGAAGGTCCGTCTTTTGACCAATCCCATCACATCTTTTCACATTCAATTATTTTTCAGCTCTGATCTGATTGGTCAAAAGATAAATTAGTGAGAAGGAAAAAAAAAAGAGATTTGGGCTGTCTGTGTTTTAACCCAAACATTCTGTTGTAGTTCTAATTCTACATTAAAAATTCTACTCATTTTTAATTAGTACCAGTCAAGCCCATAGAGGCTTGGATCTGTCTCCATGTGCTGTTCTGTCAGACTTCATTCTGACTACAACTCCATCATCCAGTCAGTGGGACTGGGAGGAATGAATCAACCATGTGCTGTTCTGTCAGACATCAACTCCATCATCCAGTCAGTGGGACTGGGAGGAATGAATCAACCATGTGCTGTTCTGTCAGACATCAACTCCATCATCCAGTCAGTGAGACTGGGAGGAATGAATCAACCATGTGCTGTTCTGTCAGACATCAACTCCATCATCCAGTCAGTGGGACTGGGAGGAATGAATCAACCATGTGCTGTTCTGTCAGACATCAACTCCATCATCCAGTCAGTGAGACTGGGAGGAATGAATCAACCATGTGCTGTTCTGTCAGACATCAACTCCATCATCCAGTCAGTGGGACTGGGAGGAATGAATCAACCATGTGCTGTTCTGTCAGACATCAACTCCATCATTCAGTCAGTGGGACTGGGAGGAATGAATCAACCATGTGCTGTTCTGTCAGACATCAACTCCATCATCCAGTCAGTGAGACTGGGAGGAATGAATCAACCATGTGCTGTTCTGTCAGACATCAACTCCATCATCCAGTCAGTGAGACTGGGAGGAAGGAATCAACCATGTGCTGTTCTGTCAGACATCAACCCCATCATCCAGTCAGTGAGACTGGGAGGAATGAATCAACCATGTGCTGTTCTGTCAGACATCAACTCCATCATCCAGTCAGTGGGACTGGGAGGAATGAATCAACCATGTGCTGTTCTGTCAGACATCAACTCCATCATCCAGTCAGTGGGACTGGGAGGAATGAATCATTGAATACGTCTCGCAATTGAAGCTGAATTATTTTTTTTAAAATTTCTGTCGCTATTTTTGATAAATGATTAATGTAATTCCATTTCCTGGAAATGTAAGGAACATGTGTATTGATAATGACTAACCGACTAACGAAGAGGTTGATTCAGTGTTTTTCACTAGCAGAGAGGTTGGGTCAGTGGTTTTGACTAGCAGAGAGGTTGGTATAGTGGTTTTGACTAACATAGAGGTTGGGTCAGTGGTTTTGACTAACAGAGAGGTTGGGTCAGTGGTTTTGACTAGCAGAGAGGTTGGGTCAGTGGTTTTGACTAACAGAGAGGTTGGTATAGTGGTTTTGACTAACAGAGAGGTTGGTACAGTCGTTTTGACTAACAGAGAGGTTGGTTCACTGGTTTTGACTACTATAGAGGTTGGTACAGTGGTTTTGACTAACAGAGGTTGGGTTAGTGGTTTTGACTAACAGAGAGGTTGGTTCACTGGTTTTGACTACTATAGAGGTTGCTACAGTGGTTTTGACTAACAGAGAGGTTGGGTCAGTGGCTTTGACTAACAGAGAGGTTGGGTCAGTGGTTTTGACTAACATAGAGGTTGGGTCAGTGGTTTTGACTAACAGAGAGGTTGGGTCAGTGGTTTTGACTAACAGAGAGGTTTGGTAGAGTGGTTTTGACTAGCAAAGAGTTTGGTAGAGTGGTTTTCACTAACAGAGAGGGTGGTACAGTGGTTTTGTCTAACAGTGTGTGTGTGTGTGTCCAGTGTGTACGCACTACCTGAGTTGTCCTCGTCCTTGCGGATCTTGAGCTTGACCAGTTCTTCACACTGCTGGAGAATCTGAACAGCGTCTTCCATGGAGCAGTTGTCCAGACGGATGTTATCGATGGCCAGCAGCTTGTCCCCCAGCTCCAGAGTCCCAGTCCTGGGGAGAGGAACACACAGACCAGGGTTTAGAGGTGACCAGCAGCTTGTCCCCCAGCTCCAGAGTCCCAGTCCTGGGGAGAGGAACACACAGACCAGGGTTTAGAGGTGACCAGCAGCTTGTCCCCCTGCTCCAGGGTCCCAGTCCTGGGGAGAGGAACACACAGACCAGGGTTTAGAGGTGACCAGCAGCTTGTCCCCCAGCTCCAGAGTCCCAGTCCTGGGGAGAGGAACACACAGACCAGGGTTTAGAGGTGACCAGCAGCTTGTCCCCCAGCTCCAGAGTCCCAGTCCTGGGGAGAGGAACACACAGACCAGGGTTTAGAGGTGACCAGCAGCTTGTCCCCCTGCTCCAGAGTCCCAGTCCTGGGGAGAGGAACACACAGACCAGGGTTTAGAGGTGACCAGCAGCTTGTCCCCCTGCTCCAGAGTCCCAGGCCTGGGGAGAGGAACACACAGACCAGGGTTTAGAGGTGACCAGCAGCTTGTCCCCCTGCTCCAGAGTCCCAGTCCTGGAGAGAGGAACACACAGACCAGGGTTTAGAGGTGACCAGCAGCTTGTCCCCCTGCTCCAGAGTCCCAGTCCTGGGGAGAGGAACACACAGACCAGGGTTTAGAGGTGACCAGCAGCTTGTCCCCCTGCTCCAGAGTCCCAGTCCTGGGGAGAGGAACACACAGACCAGGGTTTGGAGGTGACCAGGACTGTCTTCAGTCCTATATTCCACAGTGTGTACTATTCTATGTGTAAATGTGGTCAGTTGATAAGACTGGTTACAACATCAGTTCGGTGTTGCTCACATGCTGTTCTTTCACAACACTGATCTGAATTGATGTCGTGTGGAAACATCCATTACTCATCATGCGTCCACATACTGTACACAGTCATAGTTATCACCAACACACAGACAGAATCCTAATCCAGAACCCCCCCCCCATAGACAGATACGCAGATGTAATGCATGTTTAACTCTGTCAGAGACTCAAACAGAGTTATGTTAGCAGGAGGCCTGACAGAGACAAGCTACTGAAATGACAGAGTTATGTTAGCAGGAGGCCTGACAGAGACAAGCTACTGAAATGAGACTCACAGAGACCTGTTGACAGGAGGCCTGACAGAGACACGCTGATGAAATGAGACTCACAGAGACCTGTTGACAGGAGGCCTGACAGAGACACGCTGATGAAATGAGACTCACAGAGACCTGTTGACAGGAGGCCTGACAGAGACACGCTGATGAAATGAGACTCACAGAGACCTGTTGACAGGAGGCCTGACAGAGACACGCTGATGAAATGAGACTCACAGAGACCTGTTGACAGGAGGCCTGACAGAGACACGCTACTGAAATGAGACTCACAGAGACCTGTTGACAGGAGGCCTGACAGAGACACGCTGATGAAATGAGACTCACAGAGACCTGTTGACACGAGGCCTGACAGAGACACGCTGATGAAATGAGACTCACAGAGACCTGTTGACAGGAGGCCTGACAGAGACACGCTGATGAAATGAGACTCACAGAGACCTGTTGACAGGAGGCCTGACAGAGACACGCTACTGAAATGAGACTCACAGAGACCTGTTGACAGGAGGCCTGACAGAGACACGCTGATGAAATGAGACTCACAGAGACCCGTTGACAGGAGGCCTGACAGAGACACGCTACTGAAATGAGACTCACAGAGACCTGTTGACAGGAGGCCTGACAGAGACACGCTGACGAAATGAGACTCACAGAGACCTGTTGACACGAGGCCTGACAGAGACACGCTACTGAAATGAGACGCACAGAGACCTGTTGACAGGAGGCCTGACAGAGACACGCTACTGAAATGAGACTCACAGAGACCTGTTGACAGGAGGCCTGACAGAGACACGCTGATGAAATGAGACTCACAGAGACCTGTTGACACGAGGCCTGACAGAGACACGCTGACGAAATGAGACTCACAGAGACCTGTTGACACGAGGCCTGACAGAGACACGCTACTGAAATGAGACGCACAGAGACCTGTTGACAGGAGGCCTGACAGAGACACGCTACTGAAATGAGACTCACAGAGACCTGTTGACAGGGAACATAGTGCACTACATAGGGAATAGGGTACCATTTGGAATGCAGAGCAAGCAGTCATCAGTTTGCTCCCTTCCCTCCCTTCACCATGACAACACTTCCCTCCCTTCACCATGACAACACAGAGGCAGAATACAGAATACTGTTCAGTTGTCCTCATTCCTCATTCTGGAACAACATTTTATATTCCAATGTAATCCAGAGAAAGAAAGTCATTATTAAAATGACCAATAATCTCTGTTTTTTTTTATTTTTTTTTATTTTTTACTAATGTCCAAAATGACTAAATCCTGAAAGGTATAAGGGACAACACCTGCCCAATTTACCTGAAAGACAGGTCATCGTTACGGTAAATACCCTAGTACAAGAGCATAGGATGTTTATTAACGTACCTCCTCTAATAGAGCAGCAGAATATAAACTAGAATCACATCATAACTCCCCAGTGCCTTTCCTCTGCCTCCTTGACAGGGGTAACTAATACCTAGATATAACAGGACTGGGTGCCTCTCCTCTGGCTCCTTGACAGGGGTAACTAATACCTAGATATAACAGGACTGGGTGCCTCTCCTCTGCTCCTTGACAGGGGTAACTAATACCTAGATAGAACAGGACTGGGTGCCTTGTCTCTGTCTCCCTGACAGGGGTAACTAATACCTAGATATAACAGGACTGGGTGCCTCTCCTCTGTCTCCTTGACAGGGGTAACTAATACCTAGATATAACAGGACTGGGTGCCTCTCCTCTGTCTCCCTGACAGGGGTAACTAATACCTAGATAGAACAGGACTGGGTGCCTTGTCTCTGTCTCCCTGACAGGGGTAACTAATACCTAGATATAACAGGACTGGGTGCCTCTCCTCTGTCTCCTTGACAGGGGTAACTAATACCTAGATATAACAGGACTGGGTGCCTCTCCTCTGTCTCCCTGACAGGGGTAACTAATACCTAGATAGAACAGGACTGGGTGCCTTGTCTCTGTCTCCCTGACAGGGGTAACTAATACCTAGATATAACAGGACTGGGTGCCTCTCCTCTGTCTCCTTGACAGGGGTAACTAATACCTAGATATAACAGGACTGGGTGCCTCTCCTCTGTCTCCCTGACAGGGGTAACTAATACCTAGATAGAACAGGACTGGGTGCCTTGTCTCTGTCTCCCTGACAGGGGTAACTAATACCTAGATATAACAGGACTGGGTGCCTCTCCTCTGTCTCCTTGACAGGGTAACTAATACCTAGATATAACAGGACTGGGTGCCTCTCCTCTGTCTCCCTGACAGGGGTAACTAATACCTAGATAGAACAGGACTGGGTGCCTTGTCTCTGTCTCCCTGACAGGGGTAACTAATACCTAGATATAACAGGACTGGGTGCCTCTCCTCTGCCTCCTTGACAGGGGTAACTAATACCTAGATATAACAGGACAGGGTGCCTCTCCTCTGTCTCCTTGACAGGGGTAACTAATACCTAGATATAACAGGACTGGGTGCCTCTCCTCTGTCTCCTTGACAGGGGTAACTAATACCTAGATAGAACAGGACTGGGTGCCTCTCCTCTGTCTCCTTGACAGGGGTAACTAATACCTAGATATAACAGGACAGGGTGCCTCTCCTCTGTCTCCTTGACAGGGGTAACTAATACCTAGATATAACAGGACTGGGTGCCTCTCCTCTGTCTCCTTGACAGGGGTAACTAATACCTAGATAGAACAGGACTGGGTGCCTCTCCTCTGCCTCCTTGACAGGGGTAACTAATACCTAGATAGAACAGGACTGGGTGCCTCTCCTCTGTCTCCTTGACAGGGGTAACTAATACCTAGATATAACAGGACTGGGTGCCTCTCCTCTGTCTCCCTGACAGGGGTAACTAATACCTAGATAGAACAGGACTGGGTGCCTCTCCTCTGTCTCCTTGACAGGGGTAACTAATACCTAGATAGAACAGGACTGGGTGCCTCTCCTCTGTCTCCTTGACAGGGGTAACTAATACCTAGATATAACAGGACTGGGTGCCTCTCCTCTGTCTCCTTGACAGGGGTAACTAATACCTAGATAGAACAGGACTGGGTGCCTTGTCTCTGTCTCCTTGACAGGGGTAACTAATACCTAGATAGAACAGGACAGGGTGCCTCTCCTCTGCCTCCTTGACAGGGGTAACTAATACCTAGATATAACAGGACAGGGTGCCTCTCATCTGTCTCCTTGACAGGGGTAACTAATACCTAGATATAACAGGACTGGGTGCCTTGTCTCTGTCTCCCTGACAGGGGTAACTAATACCTAGATATAACAGGACTGGGTTCCTCTCCTCTGCCTCCTTGACAGGGGTAACTAATACCTAGATAGAACAGGACTGGGTGCCTCTCCTCTTTCTCCTTGACAGGGGTAACTAATACCTAGATAGAACAGGACTGGGTGCCTTGTCTCTGTCTCCCTGACAGGGGTAACTAATACCTAGATATAACAGGACAGGTTGCTTTGGGGAGAGAATCATAATCACTGATTAGTGCATAACCCAATTCCTCTCATCTTCCTCTCAGCATAATTACCAGACCTGCATCCCAAATGGAACCCTATTCTCTATATAGTGTCCTAGTTTTGACCAGGGCCCATAGGGAATAGGTGCCAATTGGGCCACAGCCCAAGGTAAACATATGTGTTGGTTGCGTAAGGCCTGGCAAAACGAGGGCAGAGACAGAATGTGGGTTAATTAGTTAGAGCCCTGGTGGTAAACAGAATGCAGCGTCGCCTTGGTAACTGGTCTGGATGTAAACACGGAGAACACCCAGCCCAGTTACTGCAGAAGGAGGAGGGGTTTAAAACTACGTCTCTGTCTGTAGGTTGTGTGTGTGTGTGTGTGTGTGTTTGTGTGTGTGTGTGTATTTGTGTTCTCCACACAACTTGTAGCGACTGCTACCCCTCTACCCCTCTACCCCTCCCCCCAGCTGAGAATTCCCTCTCTCTGTGCAAAGTCGTGAACAGCCGTTTCCACTTTGGGGGATTTCATTGAAGAACCTTGTCCGCTGCTTCCCACAACGAGATGACAACATCCGTTAGTTAGCTAGCGACTCGTCAAGCTGGCCCACTTCAGTTGAGAGGTTCAATCACAGTTTATACGTGAGTCCTAACGATTGTGTGTGTGACGTCTCATGATGTTTTTTATTATGTGGGGTAATGGCCCCCTGGGGGTCGTACCACAGAGCAGGGAGCCTGGCCACTGAACATCGGAATATCGGAACACGGAGCCTGGCCACTGAACATCGGAACACGGAGCCTGGCCACTGAACATCGGAATATCGGAACACGGAGCCTGGCCACTGAACATCGGAATATCGGAACACGGAGCCTGGCCACTGAACATCGGAATATCGGAACACGGAGCCTGGCCACTGAACATCGGAATATCGGAACACGGAGCCTGGCCACTGAACATCGGAACACGGAGCCTGGCCACTGAACATCGGAATATCGGAACACGGAGCCTGGCCACTGAACATCGGAATATCGGAACACGGAGCCTGGCCACTGAACATCGGAACACGGAGCCTGGCCACTGAACATCGGAACACGGAGCCTGGCCACTGAACATCGGAACACGGAGCCTGGCCACTGAACATCGGAACACGGAGCCTGGCCACTGAACATCGGAACACAGAGCCTGGCCACTGAACATCGGAACACAGAGCCTGGCCACTGAACATCGGAACACAGAGCCTGGCCACTGAACATCGGAATATCGGAACACGGAGCCTGGCCACTGAACATCGGAACACAGAGCCTGGCCACTGAACATCGGAATATCGGAACACAGAGCCTGGCCACTGAACATCGGAACACGGAGCCTGGCCACTGAACATCGGAACACGGAGCCTGGCCACTGAACATCGGAACACGGAGCCTGGCCACTGAACATCGGAACACAGAGCCTGGCCACTGAACATCGGAACACGGAGCCTGTCCACTGAACATCGGAACACGGAGCCTGGCCACTGAACATCGGAACACGGAGCCTGGCCACTGAACATCGGAACACGGAGCCTGTCCACTGAACATCGGAATACGGAGCCTGGCCACTGAACATCGGAACACGGAGCCTGTCCACTGAACATCGGAACACGGAGCCTGGCCACTGAACATCGGAACACGGAGCCTGGCCACTGAACATCGGAACACGGAGCCTGGCCACTGAACATCGGAACACGGAGCCTGGCCACTGAACATCGGAACACGGAGCCTGGCCACTGAACATCGGAACACGGAGCCTGGCCACTGAACATCGGAACACGGAGCCTGGCCACTGAACATCGGAACACGGAGCCTGGCCACTGAACATCGGAACACGGAGCCTGGCCTCTGAACATCGGAACACGGAGCCTGGCCACTGAACATCGGAACACGGAGCCTGGCCACTGAACATCGGAACACGGAGCCTGGCCACTGAACATCGGAACACGGAGCCTGGCCACTGAACATCGGAACACAGAGCCTGGCCACTGAACATCGGAACACGGAGCCTGGCCACTGAACATCGGAACACGGAGCCTGGCCACTGAACATCGGAACACGAAGCCTGACCACTGAACATCTGAATATCGGAACACGGTGCCTGGCCACTGAACATCGGAACACGGAGCCTGGCCACTGAACATCGGAACACGGAGCCTGGCCACTGAACATCGGAACACGGAGCCTGGCCACTGAACATCGGAACACGAAGCCTGACCACTGAACATCTGAATATCGGAACACGGTGCCTGGCCACTGAACATCGGAACACGGAGCCTGGCCACTGAACATCGGAACACGGAGCCTGGCCACTGAACATCGGAACACGGAGCCTGGCCACTGAACATCGGAACACGGAGCCTGGCCACTGAACATCGGAACACGGAGCCTGGCCACTGAACATCGGAACACGGAGCCTGGCCACTGAACATCGGAACACGGAGCCTGGCCACTGAACATCGGAACACGGAGCCTGGCCACTGAACATCGGAACACGGAGCCTGGCCACTGAACATCGGAACACGGAGCCTGGCCACTGAACATCGGAACACGGAGCCTGGCCACTGAACATCGGAACACGGAGCTTGGCCACTGAACAATACATTATCTGTATTGATCTAGAGAATTGGAATTATGCAGATGAGCTCATGCAGGGTCACATCCCCCTTCCAGCCCAGAGCTGAGTGACCACAGAGCCCGGTCATAAACCACTGATTAATATCCACTGCATCAAACACAATATACTATACTGCAGAAATACATATATTTATATGTGACTATGTGCCATAGTGTAGTTTAGTGGAGTGGTGTGGAGAGCAACATGTTTAGTGGAGTGGTGTGCAGAGCAACATTCATAGTGTAGTTTAGTGGAGTGGTGTGGAGAGCAACATTCATAGTGTAGTTTAGTAGAGTGGTGTGCAGAGCAACATTCATAGTGTAGTTTAGTGGAGTGGTGTGGAGAGCAACATTCATAGTGTAGTTTAGTAGAGTGGTGTGCAGAGCAACATTCATAGTGTAGTTTAGTGGAGTGGTGTGGAGAGCAACATGTTTAGTGGAGTGGTGTGGAGAGCAACATTCATAGTGTAGTTTAGTGGAGTGGTGTGGAGAGCAACATTCATAGTGTAGTTTAGTGGTGTGCAGAGCAACATTCATAGTGTAGTTTAGTGGAGTGGTGTGGAGAGCAACATTCATAGTGTAGTTTAGTGTAGTGGTGTGCAGAGCAACATTCATAGTGTAGTTTAGTGGTGTGGTGTGCAGAGCAACATTCATAGTGTAGTTTAGTGGAGTGGTGTGCAGAGCAACATTCATAGTGTAGTTTAGTGGAGTGGTGTGGAGAGCAACATTCATAGTGTAGTTTAGTGGAGTGGTGTGGAGAGCAACATTCATAGTGCAGTTTAGTGCAGAGCAACATTCATAGTGTAGTTTAGTGGTGTGGTGTGCAGAGCAACATTCATAGTGTAGTTTAGTGGAGTGGTGTGCAGAGCAACATTCATAGTGTAGTTTAGTGCAGAGCAACACTGAGACAATAAATTTGATGTGTTGCATGTTGTATTTTTCAGATAATTTACATGTGAGCAGTTTGATTGGTTGATTGATATATTTACCTGTGAGCAGGTTGATTGGCTGATTGGTGTATTTACCTGTGAGCAGGTTGATTGGCTGATTGGTGTATTTACCTGTGAGCAGGTTGATTGGTGTATTTACCTGTGAGCAGGTTGATTGATGTATTTACCTGTGAGCAGGTTGATTGATGTATTTACCTCTGAGCAGGTTGATTGATGTATTTACCTGTGAGCAGGTTGATTGATGTATTTACCTGTGAGCAGGTTGATTGGTGTATTTACCTGTGAGCAGGTTGATTGGTGTATTTACCTGTGAGCAGGTTGATTGGTGTATTTACCTGTGAGCAGGTTGATTGATGTATTTACCTGTGAGCAGGTTGATTGGCTGATTGATGTATTTACCTGTGAGCAGGTTGATTGGTGTATTTACCTGTGAGCAGGTTGATTGATGTATTTACCTGTGAGCAGGTTGATTGGTGTATTTACCTGTGAGCAGGTTGATTGGTGTATTTACCTGTGAGCAGGTTGATTGGTGTATTTACCTGTGAGCAGGTTGATTGATGTATTTACCTGTGAGCAGGTTGATTGATGTATTTACCTGTGAGCAGGTTGATTGGTTGATTGGTGTATTTACCTGTGAGCAGGTTGATTGGTGTATTTACCTGTGAGCAGGTTGATTGGTGTATTTACCTGTGAGCAGGTTGATTGATGTATTTACCTGTGAGCAGGTTGATTGGTTGATTGATGTATTTACCTGTGAGCAGGTTGATTGGTGTATTTACCTGTGAGCAGGTTGATTGGTGTATTTACCTGTGAGCAGGTTGATTGGTGTATTTACCTGTGAGCAGGTTGATTGGTGTATTTACCTGTGAGCAGGTTGATTGATGTATTTACCTGTGAGCAGGTTGATTGGTTGATTGGTGTATTTACCTGTGAGCAGGTTGATTGGCTGATTGGTGTATTTACCTGTGAGCAGGTTGATTGATGTATTTACCTGTGAGCAGGTTGATTGGTTGATTGGTGTATTTACCTGTGAGCAGGTTGATTGATGTATTTACCTGTGAGTAGGTTGATTGGTGTATTTACCTGTGAGCAGGTTGATTGGCTGATTGGTGTATTTACCTGTGAGCAGGTTGATTGGTTGATTGGTGTATTTACCTGTGAGCAGGTTGATTGGCTGATTGGTGTATTTACCTGTGAGCAGGTTGATTGGTGTATTTACCTGTGAGCAGGTTGATTGGCTGATTGGTGTATTTACCTGTGAGCAGGTTGATTGGTGTATTTACCTGTGAGCAGGTTGATTGGTTGATTGGTGTATTTACCTGTGAGCAGGTTGATTGGCTGATTGGTGTATTTACCTGTGAGTAGGTTGATTGGTGTATTTACCTGTGAGCAGGTTGATTGGCTGATTGGTGTATTTACCTGTGAGCAGGTTGATTGATGTATTTACCTGTGAGCAGGTTGATTGATGTATTTACCTGTGAGCATGTTGATTGATGTATTTACCTGTGAGCAGGTTGATTGGCTGATTGGTGTATTTACCTGTGAGCAGGTTGATTGATGTATTTACCTGTGAGCATGTTGATTGATGTATTTACCTGTGAGCAGGTTGATTGGTGTATTTACCTGTGAGCAGGTTGATTGGTGTATTTACCTGTGAGCAGGTTGATTGGCTGATTGGTGTATTTACCTGTAAGCAGGTTGATTGATGTATTTACCTGTGAGCAGGTTGATTGATGTATTTACCTGTGAGCAGGTTGATTGGTGTATTTACCTGTGAGCAGGTTGATTGGTTTATTGGTGTATTTACCTGTGAGCAGGTTGATTGATGTATTTACCTGTGAGCAGGTTGATTGATGTATTTACCTGTGAGCAGGTTGATTGATGTATTTACCTGTGAGCAGGTTGATTGATGTATTTACCTGTGAGCAGGTTGATTGGTGTATTTACCTGTGAGCAGGTTGATTGGTGTATTTACCTGTGAGCAGGTTGATTGGTGTATTTACCTGTGAGCAGGTTGATTGGCTGATTGGTGTATTTACCTGTGAGCAGGTTGATTGGTGTATTTACCTGTGAGCAGGTTGATTGGTGTATTTACCTGTGAGCAGGTTGATTGGTGTATTTACCTGTGAGCAGGTTGATTGGTTTATTTACCTGTGAGCAGGTTGATTGATGTATTTACCTGTGAGCAGGTTGATTGGTGTATTTACCTGTGAGCAGGTTGATTGGTGTATTTACCTGTGAGCCACGCTGCCCTTCTTGATGTCGGAGATGATGAGTGCGTCCCCAGGTTTCCTACTGGATGGAGCTAGGAAGAAAGGATGGATGTATGAGACCACAGGATTTTATCATTAACAAAACCACAGGCTTAAACCATTAACAAAACCACAGGCTTGTACCATTAACAAAACCACAGGCTTGTACCATTAACAAAACCACAGGCTTATACCATTAACAAAACCACAGGCTTACATCATTAACAAAACCACAGGCTTGTACCATTAACAAAACCACAGGCTTAAACCATTAACAAAACCACAGGCTTGTACCATTAACAAAACCACAGGCTTGTACCATTAACAAAACCACAGGCTTGTACCATTAACAAAACCAACTTGTGAAAATGGCGTCTCATTCATTCCTTTGGTTGCATTTACACAGACAACCCAATTCTGATTTAAAAAAAAAATCAGATAAGCTCTGAAATAGAGATCTGATGTGATTGGTCAAAAGAGAAATTAGTGGAAAAAAATCTCAGAATTGGGCTGCCTGTGTAAATGCAGCCTTTAAAGTTGATGAAAAGTGTATCAGCCCAAAGTATGGTTGGGCTGAGTGCCTTACAGGAAGGGAGGAAGGGTATCTGTTTTGAGTAAACAACTTCCCTCCCCTCTTCTCCAACCCATAATACTCCCTGTAGTCCTACTCCTCTCCTTCCCTCCCTTATACTCCCCTCCCTCCCATCTCCTCCCTCCCATCTCTTCCCCTCTGCTCTCCTTCCCTTCTGCTCTCCTTCCCTTCTGCTCTCCTTCCCTTCTGCTCTCCTTCCCTTCTGCTCTCCTTCCCTTCTGCTCTCCTTCCCTTCTGCTCTCCTTCCCTTCTGCTCTCCTTCCCTTCTGCTCTCCTTCCCCTCTTCTCCTTTCCTCTCTTCCCATGTACTCTACTCCCCATTATATTCCCTCCCTTCTGCTCTCTTTCCACTCTCCTCTCCTCTTTCCCTCCCCTCTCCTCCCCTCCTCTCCTTCTCTTCCTTCTCCTCCCCTCCCCTCCCTTCTCCTCCCCTCCCTTCTCCTCCCCTCCCTTCTCCTCCCCTCCCGTCTCCTCCCTTCTCCTTCCCTCCCCCTCCATTCTCCTCCCCTCCCCTCCCTTCTCCTTCCCTCCCCTCCCCTCCATTCTCCTCCCCTCCCTTCTCCTTCCCTCCCCTCCCTTCTCCTTCCCTCCCCTCCACTCCATTCTCCTCCCCTCCCTTCTCCTTCCCTCCCCTCCATTCTCCTCCACTCCCTTCTCCTTCCCTCCCTTCTCCTTCCCTCCCTTCTCCTTCCCCCCTTCTCCTTCCCTCCCCCTCCCTTCTCCTCCCCCCTCCCTTCTCCTTCCCTCCCCTCCCCCCTCCCTTCTCCTTCCCTCCCCTCCATTCTCCTCCCTCTCTTCTCCTCCCCTCTCTTCTCCTCCCCTCCCTTCTCCTTCCCTCCCCTCCCTTCTCCTTCCCTCCCTTCTCCTTCCCTCCCTTCTCCTTCCCTCCCCTCCCCTCCATTCTCCTCCCTTCTCCTTCCCTCCCCTCCCTTCTCCTCCCCTCCCTTCTCCTTCTCCTCCCCTCCCTTCTCCTTCTCCATCCCTCCCCTCCCTTCTCCTCCCCTCCCTTCTCCTCCCCTCCCTTCTCCTTCTCCTTATCCTCCCCTCCCTTCTCTTTCTCCTCCCCCCCTCCCTTCTCCTTCCCTCCCCTCCCCTCCATTCTCCTCCCCTCCATTCTCCTTCCCTCCCCTCCCTTCTCCTTCCCTCCCCTCCCCTCCCTTCTCCTTCCCTCCCCTCCATTCTCCTCCACTCCTTTCTCCTTCTCTCCTTCCCTCCCCTCCCTTCTCCTCCCCTCCCTTCTCCTCCCCTCCCTTCTCCTTCCCTCCCCTCCCCTCCCTTCTCCTTCCCTCCCCTCCATTCTCCTTCCCTCCCCTCCATTCTCCTCCCCTCTCTTCTCCTCCCCTCCCTTCTTCCCTCCCCTCCCTTCTCCTTCCCTCCCTTCTCCTTCCCTCCCCTCCCTTCTCCTTCCCTCCCCTCCATTCTCCTCCCTTCTCCTTCCCTCCCCTCCCTTCTCCTCCCCTCCCTTCTCCTTCTCCTCCCCTCCCTTCTCCATCCCTCCCCTCCCTTCTCCTCCCCTCCCTTCTCCTTCTCCTTATCCTCCCCTCCCTTCTCTTTCTCCTCCCCTCCCTTATCCTGCCCTCCCTTATCCTCCCCTCCCTTCTCCTTCTCCATCCCTCCCCTCCCTTCTCCTCCCCTCCCTTCTCCTTCTCCTCCCCTCCCTTCTCCTTCTCCTTATCCTCCCCTCCCTTCTCCTCCCCCTCCCTTCTCCTTCCCTCCCCTTCCTTCTCCTTCTCCTTCTCCTCCCCTTCCTTCTCCTTCTCCTTATCCTCCCCTCCCTTCTCCTCCCCTCCCTTCTCCTTCTCCTCCCCTCCCTTCTCCTTCCCTCCCCTCCCTTCTCCTTATCCTCCCCCTCCCTTCTCCTCCCCTCCCTTCTCCTTCTCCTCCCCTCCCTTCTCCTTCTCCTTCTCCTCCCCCTCCCTTCTCCTTCTCCTTCCCTCCCCTCCCTTCTCCTCCCCTCCCTTCTCCTTCTCCTTCTCCTCCCCTCCCTTCTCCTGTACTTCACTCTATATTGCAGTCTGCTCAACAGTTTCAGTCCACTTCAGTCCATAAACAACCCACATTATCTCCTCATCTCAGCTGACAAAACTACAGTGCTGCCTGTCGTTACTGCAGCTCTTTACCTGACCTGTCAAATTGCCAACTCAGTCCTATTGTAATTCTGCAGGTGCTTTCTGTGTCTGTCTATATGTCAGAGGAGAGACAGGAGAGATGTCTTTTCTGCCTGCTCTGAAAGAGACACATCTCTGTGTCCCGGGTGTGTTGTGAATGTTAATGTGGAAGCCAGGGACTGCTTGGTGTGACGTGGACACGTCAGTGCCGTTGACGGGGTTAACAGTGGAGGAGATACAGGCGTTCTGCACGGAGTCCACGATTTTAACTGGAGGCACGAGAGTAAGACGGTTACAATGAGCGAGCAGGGAGGTAAAGGTGAGGGGGCGGGGCCACCTACAGAACACTAGAGTAAGATGGTTACTTGTCCAATGAGCGAGCAGGGAGGTAAAGGTGAGGGGGAGGGGCCACCTACAGAGCACTAGAGTAAGATGGTTACTTGTCCAATGAGCGAGCAGGGAGGTAAAGGTGAGGGGGCGGGGCCACCTACAGAACACTAGAGTAAGACGGTTACTTGTCCAATGAGCGAGAAGGGAGGTAAAGGTGAGGGGGCGGGGCCACCTACAGAACACTAGAGTAAGACGGTTACTTGTCCAATGAGCGAGCATGGAGGTAAAGGTGATGGGGCGGGGCCACCTACAGAACACTAGAGTAAGACGGTTACTTGTCCAATGAGTGAGCAGGGAGGTAAAGGTGAGGGGGAGGGGCCACCTACAGAACACCAGAGTAAGACGGTTACTTGTCCAATGAGCGAGCAGGGAGGTAAAGGTGAGGGGGAGGGGCCACCTACAGAACACTAGAGTAAGACGGTTACTTGTCCAATGAGCGAGCAGGGACGTAAAGGTGAGGGGGAGGGGCCACCTACAGAACACTAGAGTAAGATGGTTACTTGTCCAATGAGAGAGCAGGGACGTAAAGGTGAGGGGGAGGGGCCACCTACAGAACACTAGAGTAAGACGGTTACCTGTCCAATGAGCGAGCAGGGAGGTAAAGGTGAGGGGGAGGGGCCACCTACAGAACACTAGAGTAAGACGGTTACTTGTCCAATGAGCGAGCAGGGAGGTAAAGGTGAGGGGAGGGGCCACCTACAGAACACTAGAGTAAGACGGTTACTTGTCCAATGAGCGAGCAGGGAGGTAAAGGTGAGGGGCGGGGCCACCTACAGAACACTAGAGTAAGACGGTTACTTGTCCAATGAGCGAGCAGGGACGTAACGGTGAGGGGGAGGGGCCACCTACAGAACACTAGAGTAAGACGGTTACTTGTCCAATGAGCGAGCAGGGAGGTAAAGGTGAGGGGGCGGGGCCACCTACAGAACACTAGAGTAAGATGGTTACTTGTCCAATGAGCGAGCAGGGAGGTAAAGGTGAGGGGGAGGGGAAACCTACAGAACACTAGAGACACTAGAGGTATCCACTAAATTAAGAAAGTTACGGCCATTTTGCTACTGTTGCGCGTATAGTATCCTAAGAGAATCCGTGATGTCGACTGGTGGAAAATCCTTCAGGCAAAGCTGAAGAATGAATTATATTTCTATGGCTACAGAATGAATTATATTTATATGGCTACAGAATGAATTATATTTATATGGCTACAGAATGAATTATATTTCTATGGCTACAGAATGAATTATATTTCAGAATGAATATTTATATGGCTACAGAATGAATTATATTTCTATGGCTACAGAATGAATTATATTTCTATGGCTACAGAATGAATTATATTTATATGGCTACAGAATGAATTATATTTATATGGCTACAGAATGAATTATATTTCTATGGCTACAGAATGAATTATATTTATATGGCTACAGAATGAATTATATTTCTATGGCTACAGAATGAATTATATTTATATGGCTACAGAATGAATTATATTTCTATGGCTACAGAATGAATTATATTTCTATGGCTACAGAATGAATTATATTTATATGGCTACAGAATGAATTATATTTATATGGCTGTAGAATGAATTATATTACTATGGCTACAGAATGAATTATATTTCTATGGCTGTAGAATGAATTATATTACTATGGCTGAAGAATGAATTATATTTATAGCCCTCTGCTGCATTGCAGAAATGTCTTTCCTCCCGGTGGAGAGTTGGTTAGCTGACTGTGCTGAATCCCGAATTAGACCCCTTTCCTCAGCCTCGAGCCTACATGGAACAATGGGTTCCGGTGGTGGTGGTTGGACCAAACAGAGAACGCACGCACGCACGCACACACGCACACACACACACACAGGAAATAGCCTCAGGGTACTGTTAGCCATCATTGTCATCGTTGAGCCACTGGTCTATCTGCCAATTAAATCTCAGCAAATACTAGTAGGTCTGCATCCCAAATGGCACCCTATTCCCCTACAGTCCTACAGGAACCAGCCACCAGCCCTCCAGTCCTCCAGGAACCAGCCACCAGCCCTCTAGTCCTCCAGGAACCAGCCACCAGCCCTCCAGTCCTCCAGGAACCAGCCACCAGCCCTCTAGTCCTCCAGGAACCAGCCACCAGCCCTCCAGTCCTACAGGAACCAGCCACCAGCCCTCCAGTCCTCCAGGAACCAGCCACCAGCCCTCCAGTCCTCCAGGAACCAGCCACCAGCCCTCCAGTCCTACAGGAACCAGCCACCAGCCCTCCAGTCCTCCAGGAACCAGCCACCAGCCCTCCAGTCCTCCAGGAACCAGCCCTCCAGTCCTCCAGGAACCAGCCACCAGCCCTCCAGTCCTCCAGGAACCAGCCACCAGCCCTCCAGTCCTACAGGAACCAGCCACCAGCCCTCCAGTCCTACAGGAACCAGCCACCAGCCCTCCAGTCCTACAGGAACCAGCCACCAGCCCTCCAGTCCTCCAGGAACCAGCCACCAGCCCTCCAGTCCTCCAGGAACCAGCCACCAGCCCTCCAGTCCTCCAGGAACCAGCCACCAGCCCTCCAGTCCTCCAGGAACCAGCCACCAGCCCTCCAGTCCTCCAGGAACCAGCCACCAGCCCTCCAGTCCTCCAGGAACCAGCCACCAGCCCTCCAGTCCTACAGGAACCAGCCACCAGCCCTCCAGTCCTACAGGAACCAGCCACCAGCCCTCCAGCCCTGTAGGAACCAGCCACCAGCCCTCCAGTCCTACAAGAACCAGCCACCAGCCCTCCAGTTCTACAGGAACCAGCCCTCCAGTCCTCCTGGAACCAGCCCTCCTGGAACCAGCCCTCCTGGAACCAGCCCTCCAGGAACCAGCCACCAGCCTTCCAGTCCTACAGGAACCAGCCACCAGGCCTCCAGTCCTGCAGGAACCAGCCCTCCAGCCCTGTAGGAACCAGCCACCAGCCCTCTAGTCCTACAGGAACCAGCCACCAGCCCTCCAGTCCTACAGGAACCAGCCACCAGCCTTCCAGTCCTACAGGAACCAGCCACCAGCCCTCCAGTCCTACAGGAGACAGCCACCAGCCCTCTAGTCCTGCAGGAACCAGCCACCAGCCTTCCAGTCCTACAGGAACCAGCCACCAGCCCTCTAGTCCTGCAGGAACCAGCCACCAGCCTTCCAGTCCTGCAGGAACCAGCCACCAGCCTTCCAGTCCTACAGGAACCAGCCACCAGCCCTCCAGTCCTGCAGGAACCAGCCACCAGCCCTCCAGTCCTCCAGGAACCAGCCACCAGCCCTCCAGGAACCAGCCAACAGCCCTCCAGTCCTACAGGAACCAGCCACCAGCCCTCCAGGAACCAGCCACCAGCCCTCCAGTCCTGCAGGAACCAGCCACCAGCCCTCCAGGAACCAGCCACCAGCCCTCCAGTCCTGCAGGAACCAGCCAGCAGCCCTCCAACCCTCCAGGAACCAGCCACCAGCCCTGCAGTCCTGCAGGAACCAGCCAGCAGCCCTCCGACCCTACAGGAATCAGCCACCAGCCCTCCAGTCCTACAGGAACCAGCCACCAGCCCTCCAGTCCCGAAGGAACCAGCCAAGAGCCCTCCAGTCCTACAGGAACCAGCCACCAGCCCTCCAGCCCTGCAGGAACCAGCCACCAGCCACCAGCCCTCCAGGAACCAGCCACCAGCCCTCCAGTCCTACAGGAACCAGCCACCAGCCCTCCAGTCCTACAGGAACCAGCCACCAGCCCTCCAGGAACCAGCCACCAGCCCTCCAGGAACCAGCCACCAGCCCTCCAGTCCTGAAGGAACCAGCCAAGAGCCCTCCAGTCCTGCAGGAACCAGCCACCAGCCCTCCAGTCCTACAGGAACCAGCCAACAGCCCACCAGCCCTGCAGGAACCAGCCACCAGCCCTCCAGGAACCAGCCACCAGCCCTCCAGTCCTGAAGGAACCAGCCAGCAGCCCTCCGACCCTACAGGAATCAGCCACCAGCCCTCCAGTCCTACAGGAACCAGCCACCAGCCCACCAGCCCTCCAGGAACCAGCCACCAGCCCACCAGCCCTCCAGGAACCAGCCACCAGCCCTCCAGGAACCAGCCACCAGCCCTCCAGTCCTGAAGGAACCAGCCAAGAGCCCTCCAGTCCTGCAGGAACCAGCCACCAGCCCACCAGCCCTGCAGGAACCAGCCATCAGCCCTCCAGCCCTGAAGGAACCAGCCACCAGCCCATCAGTCCTCCAGGAACCAGCCCTCCAGCACTACAGGAACCAGCCACCAGCCCTCCAACCCTACAGGAACCAGCCACCAGCCCATCAGTCCTCCAGGAACCAGCCCTCCAGCACTACAGGAACCAGCCACCAGCCCTCCAACCCTACAGGAACCAGCCACCAGCCCTCCAGCCCTACAGGAACCAGCCACCAGCCCTCCAACCCTACAGGAACCAGCCACCAGCCCTCCAGCCCTACAGGAACCAGCCACCAGCCCTCCAACCCTACAGGAACCAGCCACCAGCCCTCCAACCCTACAGGAACCAGCCACCAGCCCTCCAGTCCTCCAGGAACCAGCCACCAGCCCTCCAGTCCTACAGGAACCAGCCACCAGCCCTCCAGTCCTACAGGAACCAGCCACCAGCCCTCTAGTCCTACAGGAACCAGCCACCAGCCCTCCAGACCAGCAGGTGTCTTCAGTGTACCACTGGTATGTCTACACCGTAGAAGCACTGAGGCCAAATGGCATCACTGGGAGTTCACACCATCCCACTTCTGGCATCATATCAGGCACAAAATAGGAATTGGACATGATAGATGTTTTCAGATTGTCCATAATATTGTTTGTGTGAACATTTAAACATTCCTAAACTGCAGCATAACTGAATGTTCCCAAAAAATATATATATATAAAGTTAATTTTGAATCTGTGCTGCATTTCTACTGCTCTGACAAAGAAAGTCTAAACACAAGCCTCTAAAAACAGTCTTATCTCTGACCTCCCTGCCTCTATAGAGACTATAATCTGGCCAATGTCCAAGTGAAGAGGAGTTCAACAGGACAGGATGTGTAGAGAGCTGCAGAGCCCAGCCTTTACAGACTCCTTCAATAGATCAACTATCAGCTACACAGAGATACAGACACAGCAGTACAACTCTTAGAGAAGCCATGAAAGCTCCAGGCTGTGTCCTATCCCCCATTTAGTTAACTCCTTTTGACCCTCTGGGCTCCAGTCCCCTATACTGGGAGTAGGGTGTCATTTGGGGCGCACGCCCAGAGTTCCAGCAAAACAAATGTCACATAAAGAAGCTGACACCCCAGAGAGAGTTGTCGAGCCTCCGGAGAGCCTTTGTAGATCCTCAGAGCGCGGTTCGGTTCGCAGGATGCTGTTTCCGTGTTCTCTCTGTATCACAGACAATAACTCAGCAGAGCATCCCCAGTCTCCTTCCTCCGTTTCCCTTTTATCTCTCTCTCCCTCCCTCCATTTCTCTCTCTCTCTCTCCCTCCATTTCTCTCTCTCTCTCCCTCCCCCATCTCTCTCTCTCTTTCCACCATCTCTCTCTCCCTCCCCATCTCCCTCTCTTGCTCTCTCTCCTCCTCCTCCATCTCTCTCTCTCCCACCTCCATCTCTCTCTCCCTCCTCCATCTCTCTCTCTTTCTCCCTCCCCCTCTCTTTCTCCCTTCATATCTCTCTCTCTCTCCCTCCTCCATCTCTCTATCCCTCCCTCCATCTCTCTCTCCCTCCATTTCGCTCTCTCTCTCTCTCTCCCTCCCCCATCTCTCTCTCTCTCTCCACCATCTCTCTCTCCCTCCCCATCTCCCTCTCTTGCTCTCTCTCCTCCTCCTCCATCTCTCTCTCCCTCCTCCATATCTCTCTCTCTTTCTCCCTCCTCCATCTCCCTCTTTCTCCCTCCATATCTCTCTCTCTCTCCCTCCTCCATCTCTCTATCCCTCCCTCCATCTCTCCTCTCTCTCTCCATTTCTCTCTCTTTCCCTCCTCCATCTCTCTCTCTCTCTCTCCTCCATATCTCTCTCTCTCCCTCCTCCATCTCTCTCCATCTCTCTCTCTCTCTCCCTCCATCTCTCCCTCTCCCACCTCCATCTCTCTCTCTCCCTCCATCTCTCTCTCTCTCTCCTCCATCTCTCTCTCTCTCCCTCCATCTCTCTCTCTCTCCCTCCTCCATCTCTCTCTCTCTCCCTCCATCTCTCCCTCTCCATCCCCCATCTCTCTCTCTCTCCCTCCATCTCTCCCTCTCCCTCCTTCATCTCTCTCTCTCTCTCCCTCCATCTCTCCCTCCTCCATCTCTCTCTCTCCCTCCTCCATCTCTCTCTCTCCCTCCTCCATCTCTCTCTCTCCCTCCATCTCTCCCTCTCCATCTCTCTCTCTCCCTCCATCTCTCACTCTCCCTCCTCCATCTCTCTCTCTCCCTCCATCTCTCCCTCTCCCTCCTCCATCTCCCTCTCCCTCCTCCATCTCTCTCTCTCTCCCTCCATCTCTCCCTCTCCCTCCTCCATCTCTCTCTCCCTCCATCTCTCTCTCTCTCCCTCCATCTCTCCCTCTCCCTCCTCCATCTCTCCATCTCTCCCTCTCCCTCCTCCATCTCTCTCTCTCTCCCTCCATCTCTCCCTCTCCCTCCTCCATCTCTCCCTCTCCCTCCTCCATCTCTCTCTCTCTCCCTCCATCTCTCCCTCTCCCTCCTCCATCTCTCTCTCTCCCTCCTCCATCTCTCTCTCTCCCTCCTCCATCTCTCTCTCTCCCTCCTCCATCTCTCTCTCCCTCCTCCATCTCTCTCTCCCTCCATCTCTCCCTCTCCCTCCTCCATCTCTCCCTCTCCCTCCTCCATCTCTCTCTCTCCCTCCTCCATCTCTCTCTCTCCCTCCTCCATCTCTCTCTCTCCCTCCTCCATCTCTCTCTCTCCCTCCTCCATCTCTCTCTCCCTCCCTCCATCGCTCTCTCTCTCTTACGGAGTGGGGAAGACGCCTTGGACAGCCAACTGACCTCACGTCAGCCCGTGGAGAGACACAGTGAATTGCAGAGACAGACGCTGCACGGTTGACAGAGGGAGTGTTAGTTTGGCATGAGATGAGGAGAGACACAGTGAATTGCAGAGACAGACGCTGCACGTTGACAGAGGGAGTGTTAGTTTGGCATGAGATGAGGAGAGACACAGTGAATTGCAGAGACAGACGCTGCACCGTTGACTGAGGGATTGTTAGTTTGGCATGAGATGAGGAGAGACACAGTGAATTGCAGAGACAGACGCTGCACCGTTGACTGAGGGATTGTTAGTTTGGCATGAGATGAGGAGAGACACAGTGAATTGCAGAGACAGACGCTGCACGGTTGACAGAGGGAGTGTTAGTTTGGCATGAGATGAGGAGAGACACAGTGAATTGCAGAGACAGACGCTGCACGGTTGACAGAGGGAGTGTTAGTTTGGCATGAGATGAGGAGAGACACAGTGAATTGCAGAGACAGACGCTGCACGGTTGACAGAGGGAGTGTTAGTTTGGCATGAGATGAGGAGAGACACAGTGAATTGCAGAGACAGACGCTGCACGGTTGACAGAGGGAGTGTTAGTTTGGCATGAGATGAGGAGAGACACAGTGAATTGCAGAGACAGACGCTGCACCGTTGACTGAGGGAGTGTTAGTTTGGCATGAGATGAGGAGAGACACAGTGAATTGCAGAGACAGACGCTGCACCGTTGACAGAGGGAGTGTTAGTTTGGCATGAGATGAGGAGAGACACAGTGAATTGCAGAGACAGACGCTGCACGGTTGACAGAGGGAGTGTTAGTTTGGCATGAGATGAGGAGAGACACAGAGGACACGCCATGAGATGAGGAGAGACACAGAGGACACGCCATGAGATGAGGAGAGACACAGAGGACACGCCATGAGATGAGGAGAGACACAGAGGACACGCCATGAGATGAGGAGAGACACAGAGGACACGCCATGAGATGAGGAGAGACACAGAGGACACGCCATGAGATGAGGAGAGACACAGAGGACACGCCATGAGATGAGGAGAGACACAGAGGACACGCCATGAGATGAGGAGAGACACAGAGGACACGCCATGAGATGAGGAGAGACACAGAGGACACGCCATGAGATGAGGAGAGACACAGAGGACACGCCATGAGATGAGGAGAGACACAGAGGACACGCCATGAGATGAGGAGAGACACAGAGGACACGCCATGAGATGAGGAGAGACACAGAGGACACGCCATGAGATGAGGAGAGACACAGAGGACACGCCATGAGATGAGGAGAGACACAGAGGACACGCCATGAGATGAGGAGAGACACAGAGGACACGCCATGAGATGAGGAGAGACACAGAGGACACGCCATGAGATGAGGAGAGACACAGAGGACACGCCATGAGATGAGGAGAGACACAGAGGACACGCCATGAGATGAGGAGAGACACAGAGGACACGCCATGAGATGAGGAGAGACACAGAGGACACGCCATGAGATGAGGAGAGACACAGAGGACACGCCATGAGATGAGGAGAGACACAGAGGACACGCCATGAGATGAGGAGAGACACAGAGGACACGCCATGAGATGAGGAGAGACACAGAGGACACGCCATGAGATGAGGAGAGACACAGAGGACACGCCATGAGATGAGGAGAGACACAGAGGACACGCCATGAGATGAGGAGAGACACAGAGGACACGCCATGAGATGAGGAGAGACACAGAGGACACGCCATGAGATGAGGAGAGACACAGAGGACACGCCATGAGATGAGGAGAGACACAGAGGACACGCCATGAGATGAGGAGAGACACAGAGGACACGCCATGAGATGAGGAGAGACACAGAGGACACGCCATGAGATGAGGAGAGACACAGAGGACACGCCATGAGATGAGGAGAGACACAGAGGACACGCCATGAGATGAGGAGAGACACAGAGGACACGCCATGAGATGAGGAGAGACACAGAGGACACGCCATGAGATGAGGAGAGACACAGAGGACACGCCATGAGATGTCTTCTCTTCTGGAGAAACACAGTCCTCCTTTGATATGGCAGCATGATGGACTTTCTTACAAAAGTAACAGTCAATCCTCTTAAATCCTGTCTTTATGATTCCGGCTGCCTTCAGTACCTCTCACAGACACCCAGTAAAATCTCTCTCATTCTCCTACTAAACTTTTCCTTTCGAGAGGGACAATCAAATTGATAATATTATAGAACTCCGTTTTTTGGGGTCAAATCCCTTGCAGAGCCCCGAGGAATGGTAATGGGATTTTATTGCTTTCCAAAGAGCTTGTGATTTTAGAAACAAGTGGAGGTTTTAGATAGAGGCTTAGAGAGAACCTGGACAAGCTGCAGGGAATCTATTGGGGAAGTAAGTAGTATATATCATCTGGAGAAAATGTCAGCCTGACTGGGGGTACAGCGTCGTACGGGTGTGACCGGGGCAGGCCATCATTGTAAATAAGAATTTGTTCTAAACTGACTTGCCTCGTTAAATAAAGGTTAAATATTTTTTTTAAAGTAAATAATCGAAAACATGTTTTGTCAGTTTGATACCAGCAGAGCCCCTCTATGACCAGGTGGCTGGAGAAGTAATGTCAGTTTGATACCAGCAGAGCCTCTCTATGACCAGGTGGCTGGGGAAGTAATGTCAGTTTGATACCAGCAGAGCCCCTCTATGACCAGGTGGCTGGAGAAGTAATGTCAGTTTGATACCAGCAGAGCCCCTCTATGACCAGGTGGCTGGGGAAGTAATGTCAGTTTGATACCAGCAGAGCCCCTCTATGACCAGGTGGCTGGGGAAGTAATGTCAGTTTGATACCAGCAGAGCCCCTCTATGACCAGGTGGCTGGGGAAGTAATGTCAGTTTGATACCAACAGAGCCCCTCTATGACCAGGTGGCTGGGGAAGTAATGTCAGTTTGATACCAGCAGAGACCCTCTATGACCAGGTGGCTGGAGAAGTAATATCAGTTTGTTACCAGCAGAGCCCCTCTATGACCAGGTGGCTGGAGAAGTAATGTCAGTTTGATACCAGCAGAGCCCCTCTATGACCAGGTGGCTGGGGAAGTAATGTTAGTTTGATACCAGCAGAGCCCCTCTATGACCAGGTGGCTGGAGAAGCTGAGCTGGCAACATCCTCCTTCCTCAAAGTTAACAAAACACAAACATTGTTGAATTTGCCGAGTCAGAAGCAAACAGGAAACTTCATAGGAGATAAGCGGAGCGAGCACTTCAAAAAGATAAATAATGACACGCTTTCTAGAACCTTCTACATGCGTCTCCTCTCTCCTGGAATCTAACCTCCTCCCTTCTCTGTTTGCCAAGCAAACAAAACTCCGAAAGAGAGAAAAGTTTAAACTTTAACGACTAATTCTTCGACTTTGGAAGACAAATGAACGTGAGAAGAATGAGTGTGTTGAAAAGGAGACACATGAACGTGAGAAGAATGAGTGTGTTGAAAAGGAGACAAATGAACGTGAGAAGAATGAGAATGAGTGTGTTGAAAAGGAGACAAATGAACGTGAGAAGAATGAGTGTGTTGAAAAGGAGACAAATGAACGTGAGAAGAATGAGTGTGTTGAAAAGGAGACAAATGAACGTGAGAAGAATGAGTGTGTTGAAAAGGAGACAAATGAACGTGAGAAGAATGAGTGTGTTGAAAAGGAGACAAATGAACGTGAGAAGAATGAGTGTGTTGAAAAGGAGACACATGAACGTGAGAAGAATGAGTGTGTTGAAAAGGAGACAAATGAACGTGAGAAGAATGAGTGTGTTGAAAAGGAGACACATGAACGTGAGAAGAATGAGTGTGTTGAAAAGGAGACACATGAACGTGAGAAGAATGAGTGTGTTGAAAAGGAGACAAATGAACGTGAGAAGAAT
>NC_088238.1:7847847-7855347 GCF_036934945.1 Oncorhynchus masou masou | reverse complement strand
GTTGGATTGGCCCCACCAGCAGGTGTCACTACGGACGAGGAGGGTGTTCATACGTGGCTGTGTTTCAAATTAACCCGATGAGCTAAAGGCTTTGCTATTGATGACACGGTTACTTATAAAGCTAACAAGGTTCAATAAGCCACTTTCACTAAACATCCAGTCTAGTCCAGTACAGTACATTACAGTAAAGAACAGTAAAGTACAGTAGAGTAGAGTACAGTAGAGTACAGGAGAGTACAGTAGAGGAGAGTACAGTAGAGTCAAGTATAGTATTGTAGAGTAGAGTACAGTAGAGTACAGGAGAGTACAGTAGAGTCAAGTAGATTACAGTAGAGTAGAGTACAGTAGAGCACAATATGGTCATGTTGAGTACAGTAGAGTCCTGTAGAGCCCAGTAGAGTACAGTAGATTCCAGTAGAGTACAGTAGAGCCCAGTGGAGTACAGTAGAGCCCAGTAGAGCCCAGTAGAACCCAGTAGAGTACAGTAGAGTACAGTAGAGCCCAGTAGAGCCCAGTAGAGCCCAGTAGAGCCCAGTAGAGCACAGTAGAGCCCAGTAGAGTACAGTAGAGTACAGTAGAGCCCAGTAGAGGAGAGTACAGTAGAGTCAAGTAGAGTACAGTAGAGTAGAGTACAGGAGAGTACAGGAGAGTAGAGTAGAGTACAGTACAGTACAGGAGAGTACAGTAGAGTCAAGTAGAGTACAGTAGAGCCCAGTAGAGTCCTGTAGAGTACAGTAGAGCCCAGTAGAGTACAGTAGAGCCCAGTAGAGTCCAGTAGAGTCCAGTAGAGCCCAGTAGAGTCCAGTAGAGTACAGTAGAGCCCAGTAGAGCACAGTAGAGCCCAGTAGAGTACAGTAGAGTCCAGTAGAGTCCAGTAGAGTACAGTAGAGCCCAGTAGAGTACAGTAGAGCCCAGTAGAGCCCAGTAGAGTACAGTAGAGCCCAGTAGAGCCCAGTAGAGTACAGTAGAGCCCAGTAGAGCCTAGTAGAGTACAGTAGAGCCCAGTAGAGTCCAGTACCTGCCACATCAAACTCTATCTCCAGCGAGACCTTGCTGGTGATGCTGGAGTCTCTCAGTAGCTGATTGGTCTCTTCCAAGGTGCTGTCCTCTGTAGGGATCCCGTTTATAGACAGGATACGGTCACCTATCTGCACAATCCCACACCTGCAAAGTACACACACACACACGACATCAAAGTCTTACCATTCTGTAATGAAAGCTAATGCACCCTTTGGTTGTGAGGTAATACATGATTTAGAATCTGAATCTGAATAATTAGCTCGTGTCTGGATTCATTTACTCGACCAGCATTGGACATAGTAGGGAAAGACAGATTCCACATCAATTCTATCTACACTAACCAACACACACACACACGCACGCACGCACACACACACACACACACACACACACACACACACACACACACACACACACACACACACACACACACACACACACACACACTAACCAACACACACACACACTAACCAACACACACACACACACACACACACAAACACACACACACACGTGGTCAGAAAAGTGTTTTGGTATCGCCTCAATTAAACCGCCGCCGCTTTTAACGACATATTGTCTACTTCTTCTGATAATTGCTTGCTGCAGCGTCTCACATGAATCCCTCATTACACCGGCTGCCTTCATCTGGGGGTCTCTACAGCCTACAGGTTTTATAGTTGGGTCTCTCCAGCCTACAGGTTTTATAGTTGGGTCTCTCCAGCCTACAGGTTTTATAGTTGGGTCTCTCCAGCCTACAGGTTTTATAGTTGGGTCTCTACAGCCTAGAGGTTTTATAGTTGGGTCTCTACAGCCTAGAGGTTTTATAGTTGGGTCTCTACAGCTTACAGGTTTTATAGTTGGGTCTCTACAGCCTACAGGTTTTATAGTTGGGTCTCTCCAGCCTACAGGTTTTATAGTTGGGTCTCTACAGCCTACAGGTTTTATAGTTGGGTCTCTCCAGCCTACAGGTTTTATAGTTGGGTCTCTACAGCCTACAGGTTTTATAGTTGGGTCTCTACAGCCTACAGGTTTTATAGTTGGGTCTCTCCAGCCTACAGGTTTTATAGTTGGGTCTCTACAGCCTACAGGTTTTATAGTTGGGTCTCTACAGCTTACAGGTTTTATAGTTGGGTCTCTACAGCCTACAGGTTTTATAGTTGGGTCTCTACAGCTTACAGGTTTTATAGTTGGGTCTCTACAGCTTACAGGTTTTATAGTTGGGTCAATACAGCCTACAGGTTTTATAGTTGGGTCTCTACAGCCTACAGGTTTTATAGTTGGGTCTCTCCAGCCTACAGGTTTTATAGTTGGGTCTCTACAGCCTACAGGTTTTATAGTTGGGTCTCCACAACCTACAGGTTTTATAGTTGGGTCTCTACAGCCTACAGGTTTTATAGTTGGGTCTCTACAGCCTACAGGTTTTATAGTTGGGTCTCTCCAGCCTACAGGTTTTATAGTGGGGTCTCTACAGCCTACAGGTTTTATAGTTGGGTCTCTACAGCCTACAGGTTTTATAGTTGGGTCTCTCCAGCCTACAGGTTTTATAGTTGGGTCTCTACAGCCTACAGGTTTTATAGTTGGGTCTCTACAGCCTACAGGTTTTATAGTTGAGTCTCTACAGCCTACAGGTTTTATAGTTGGGTCTCTCCAGCCTACAGGTTTTATAGTTGGGTCTCTACAACCTACAGGTTTTATAGTTGGGTCTCTCCAGCCTACAGGTTTTATAGTTGGGTCTCTACAGCCTACAGGTTTTATAGTTGGGTCTCTACAGCCTACAGGTTTTATAGTTGGGTCTCTACAACCTACAGGTTTTATAGTTGGGTCTCTACAACCTACAGGTTTTATAGTTGGGTCTCTTCAGCCTACAGGTTTTATAGTTGGGTCTCTACAGCCTACAGGTTTTATAGTTGGGTCTCTACAACCTACAGGTTTTATAGTTGGGTCTCTACAGCCTACAGGTTTTATAGTTGGGTCTCTACAGCCTACAGGTTTTATAGTTGGGTCTCTCCAGCCTACAGGTTTTATAGTGGGGTTTCTACAACCTACAGGTTTTATAGTTGGGTCTCTCCAGCCTACAGGTTTTATAGTTGGGTCTCTCCAGCCTACAGGTTTTATAGTGGGGTCTCTACAGCCTACAGGTTTTATAGTGGGGTCTCTCCAGCCTACAGGTTTTATAGTTGGGTCTCTCCAGCCTACAGGTTTTATAGTTGGGTCTCTACAGCCTACAGGTTTTATAGTTGGGTCTCTACAGCCTACAGGTTTTATAGTTGGGTCTCTACAACCTACAGGTTTTATAGTTGGGTCTCTCCAGCCTAGAGGTTTTATAGTTGGGTCTCTACAGCCTACAGGTTTTATAGTTGGGTCTCTACAGCCTACAGGTTTTATAGTTGGGTCTCTCCAGCCTACAGGTTTTATAGTTGGGTCTCTCCAGCCTACAGGTTTTATAGTTGGGTCTCTACAGCCTACAGGTTTTATAGTTGGGTCTCTCCAGCCTACAGGTTTTATAGTTGGGTCTCTACAGCCTACAGGTTTTATAGTTGGGTCTCTACAGCCTACAGGTTTTATAGTTGGGTCTCTACAACCTACAGGTTTTATAGTTGGGTCTCTCCAGCCTAGAGGTTTATAGTTGGGTCTCTACAGCCTACAGGTTTTATAGTTGGGTCTCTACAGCCTACAGGTTTTATAGTTGGGTCTCTCCAGCCTACAGGTTTTATAGTTGGGTCTCTCCAGCCTACAGGTTTTATAGTTGGGTCTCTACAGCCTACAGGTTTTATAGTTGGGTCTCTCCAGCCTACAGGTTTTATAGTTGGGTCTCTACAGCCTACAGGTTTTATAGTTGGGTCTCTACAGCCTACAGGTTTCATAGTTGGGTCTCTACAGCATACAGGTTTTATAGTTGGGTCTCTACAGCCTACAGGTTTTATAGTTGGGTCTCTCCAGCCTACAGGTTTTATAGTTGGGTCTCTACAGCCTAGAGGTTTTATAGTTGGGTCTCTACAGCCTACAGGTTTTATAGTTGGGTCTCTCCAGCCTAGAGGTTTTATAGTTGGGTCTCTACAGCCTACAGGTTTTATAGTTGGGTCTCTACAGCCTACAGGTTTTATAGTTGGGTCTCTACAGCCTACAGGTTTTATAGTTGGGTCTCTACAGCCTACAGGTTTTATAGTTGGGTCTCTACAGCCTACAGGTTTTATAGTTGGGTCTCTACAGCCTACAGGTTTTATAGTTGGGTCTCTACAGCCTACAGGTTTTATAGTTGGGTCTCTCCAGCCTACAGGTTTTATAGTTGGGTCTCTACAGCCTACAGGTTTTATAGTTGGGACTCTACAGCCTACAGGTTTTATAGTTGGGTCTCTACAGCCTACAGGTTTTATAGTTGGGTCTCTCCAGCCTACAGGTTTTATAGTTGGGTCTCTACAGCCTACAGGTTTTATAGTTGGGTCTCTACAGCCTACAGGTTTTATAGTTGGGTCTCTACAGCCTACAGGTTTTATAGTTGGGTCTCTACAGCATACAGGTTTTATAGTTGGGTCTCTACAGCCTACAGGTTTTATAGTTGGGTCTCTCCAGCCTACAGGTTTTATAGTTGGGTCTCTCCAGCCTACAGATTTTATAGTTGGGTCTCTACAGCCTACAGGTTTTATAGTTGGGTCTCTACAGCCTACAGGTTTTATAGTTGGGTCTCTACAGCATACAGGTTATATAGTTGGGTCTCTACAGCCTACAGGTTTTATAGTTAGGTCTCTCCAGCCTACAGGTTTTATAGTTGGGTCTCTCCAGCCTACAGGTTTTATAGTTGGGTCTCTACAGCCTACAGGTTTTATAGTTGGGTCTCTACAGCCTACAGGTTTTATAGTTGGGTCTCTTCAGCCTACAGGTTTTATAGTTGGGTCTCTACAGCCTACAGGTTTTATAGTTGGGTCTCTACAGCCCACAGGTTTTATAGTTGGGTCTCTACAGCCTACAGGTTTTATAGTTGGGTCTCTACAGCCTACAGGTTTTATAGTTGGGTCTCTACAGCCTACAGGTTTTATAGTTGGGTCTCTCCAGCCTACAGGTTGTATAGTTGGGTCTCTTCAGCCGACAGGTTTTATAGTTGGGTCTCTACAGCCTACAGGTTTTATAGTTGGGTCTCTCCAGCCTACAGGTTTTATAGTTGGGTCTCTACAGCCTATAAGTTTTATAGTTGGGTCTCTACAGCCTACAGGTTTTATAGTTGGGTCTCTACAGCCTACAGGTTTTATAGTTGGGTCTCTACAGCCTAGAGGTTTTATAGTTGGGTCTCTCCAGCCTACAGGTTTTATAGTTGGGTCTCTACAGCCTATAAGTTTTATAGTTGGGTCTCTACAGCCTACAGGTTTTATAGTTGGGTCTCTCCAGCCTACAGGTTTTATAGTTGGGTCTCTCCAGCCTACAGGTTTTATAGTTGGGTCTCTCCAGCCTACAGGTTTTATAGTTGGGTCTCTACAGCCTACAGGTTTTATAGTTGGGTCTCTACAGCCTACAGGTTTTATAGTTGGGTCTCTACAGCCTACAGGTTTTATAGTTGGGTCTCTCCAGCCTACAGGTTTTATAGTTGGGTCTCTCCAGCCTACAGGTTTTATAGTTGGGTCTCTACAGCCTATAAGTTTTATAGTTGGGTCTCTACAGCCTAGAGGTTTTATAGTTGGGTCTCTACAGCCTACAGGTTTTATAGTTGGGTCTCTACAGCCTAGCCTAGAGGTTTTATAGTTGGGTCTCTCCAGCCTACAGGTTTTATAGTTGGGTCTCTACAGCCTATAAGTTTTATTGTTGGGTCTCTACAGCCTACAGGTTTTATAGTTGGGTCTCTCCAGCCTACATGTTTTATAGTTGGGTCTCTCCAGCCTACAGGTTTTATAGTTGGGTCTCTACAGCCTACAGGTTTTATAGTTGGGTCTCTACAGCCTACAGGTTTTATAGTTGGGTCTCTCCAGCCTACAGGTTTTATAGTTGGGTCTCTACAGCCTACAGGTTTTATAGTTGGGTCTCTACAACCTACAGGTTTTATAGTTGGGTCTCTACAACCTACAGGTTTTATAGTTGGGTCTCTTCAGCCTACAGGTTTTATAGTTGGGTCTCTACAGCCTACAGGTTTTATAGTTGGGTCTCTACAACCTACAGGTTTTATAGTTGGGTCTCTACAGCCTACAGGTTTGGTTTTATAGTTGGGTCTCTACAGCCTACAGGTTTTATAGTTGGGTCTCTCCAGCCTACAGGTTTTATAGTTGGGTCTCTACAGCCTACAGGTTTTATAGTTGGGTCTCTACAGCCTACAGGTTTTATAGTTGGGTCTCTACAGCCTACAGGTTTTATAGTTGGGTCTCTACAGCATACAGGTTTTATAGTTGGGTCTCTACAGCCTACAGGTTTTATAGTTGGGTCTCTCCAGCCTACAGGTTTTATAGTTGGGTCTCTACAGCCTACAGGTTTTATAGTTGGGTCTCTACAGCCTACAGGTTTTATAGTTGGTCTCTACAGCCTACAGGTTTTATAGTTGGGTCTCTACAGCATACAGGTTATATAGTTGGGTCTCTACAGCCTACAGGTTTTATAGTTGGGTCTCTCAGCCTACAGGTTTTATAGTTGGGTCTCTGCAGCCTACAGGTTTTATAGTTGGGTCTCTACAGCCTACAGGTTTTATAGTTGGGTCTCTACAGCCTACAGG
The DNA here is from genome assembly GCF_036934945.1 of Oncorhynchus masou masou. Classification (NCBI taxonomy): domain Eukaryota; kingdom Metazoa; phylum Chordata; class Actinopteri; order Salmoniformes; family Salmonidae; genus Oncorhynchus; species Oncorhynchus masou. The sequence goes on along the minus strand of NC_088238.1, from coordinate 7,848,641 downwards.
TTTTATAGTTGGGTCTCTTCAGCCTACAGGTTTTATAGTTGGGTCTCTACAGCCTACAGGTTTTATAGTTGGGTCTCTACAGCCTACAGGTTTTATAGTTGGGTCTCTCCAGCCTACAGGTTTTATAGTTGGTCTCTGCAGCCTACAGGTTTTATAGTTGGGTCTCTACAGCCCACAGGTTTTATAGTTGGGTCTCTACAGCCTACAGGTTTTATAGTTGGGTCTCTACAGCCTACAGGTTTTATAGTTGGGTCTCTACAGCCTACAGGTTTTATAGTTGGGTCTCTCCAGCCTACAGGTTTTATAGTTGGGTCTCTTCAGCCTACGACAGGTTTTATAGTTGGGTCTCTACAGCCTACAGGTTTTATAGTTGGGTCTCTCCAGCCTACAGGTTTTATAGTTGGGTCTCTACAGCCTATAAGTTTTATAGTTGGGTCTCTACAGCCTACAGGTTTTATAGTTGGGTCTCTACAGCCTACAGGTTTTATAGTTGGGTCTCTACAGCCTAGAGGTTTTATAGTTGGGTCTCTCCAGCCTACAGGTTTTATAGTTGGGTCTCTACAGCCTATAAGTTTTAGCCTACAGGTTTTGGGTCTCTACAGCCTACAGGTTTTTATAGCCTTGGGTCTCTCCAGCCTACAGGTTTTATAGTTGGGTCTCTACAGCCTACAGGTTTTATAGTTGGGTCTCTCCAGCCTACAGGTTTTATAGTTGGGTCTCTACAGCCTACAGGTTTTATAGTTGGGTCTCTACAGCCTACAGGTTTTATAGTTGGGTCTCTACAGCCTACAGGT
>NC_088238.1:7796270-7847347 GCF_036934945.1 Oncorhynchus masou masou | reverse complement strand
TGCAATACTTACCATGGTAAAAGCTCTCCTTATCATTCAGCTGCAATACTTACCATGGTAAAAGCTCTCCTTATCATTCAGCTGCAATACTTACCATGGTAAAGCTCTCCTTATCATTCAGCTGCAATACTTACCATGGTAAAAGCTCTCCTTATCATTAGCTGCAATACTTACCATGGTAAAAGCTCTCCTTATCATTCAGCTGCAATACTTACCATGGTAAAAGCTCTCCTTATCATATAGCTGCATACTTACCATGGTAAAGCCTCTTTATCATTCAGCTGCAATAAATCCATGTAAAAGCTAGTCCTATCATATATGCAATAAATACCATGTAATTTAGCTCTACACCATCATATAGCTGCATGACTTATCATATAGCCTACACCATCACAATAAATCCATGTAATATAGTCTACCTACACCATCACAATAAATCCATGTAATATAGCCTACACCATCACAATAAATCCATGTAATATAGTCTACACCATCACAATAAATCCATGTAATATAGTCTACACCATCACAATAAATCCATGTAATATAGTCTACACCATCACAATAAATCCATGTAATATAGTCTACACCATCACAATAAATCCATGTAATATAGCCTACACCATCACAATAAATCCATGTAATATAGTCTACCTACACCATCACAATAAATCCATGTAATATAGCCTACACCATCACAATAAATCCATGTAATATAGTCTACACCATCACAATAAATCCATGTAATATAGCCTACACCATCACAATAAATCCATGTAATATGCCTACACCATCACAATAAATCCATGTAATATAGTCTACACCATCACAATAAATCCATGTAATATAGTATACCTACACCATCACAATAAATCCATGTAATATAGTCTAAACCATCACAATAAATCCATGTAATATAGCCTACACCATCACAATAAATCCATGTAATATAGCCTCATCACAATAAATCCAACTACCATCACAATAAATCCATGTAATATAGTCTACACCATCACAATAAATCCATGTAATATAGTCTACACCATCACAATAAATCCATGTAATATAGTCTACACCATCACAATAAATCCATGTAATATAGCCTACACCATCACAATAAATCCATGTAATTTAGTCTACACCATCACAATAAATCCATGTAATAGCCTACACCATCACAATAAATCCATGTAATATAGCCTACACCATCACAATAAATCCATGTAATTTAGTCTACACCATCACAATAAATCCATGTAATATAGTACACCATCACAATGAATCCATGTAATATAGCCTACAATAAATCCATGTAATATAGTCTACACCATCACAATAAATCCATGTAATATAGTCACCATCACAATAAATCCATGTAATATAGTCTACAATAAACATGTAATATATCATCACAATAAATCCATGTAATATAGTCTACACCATCACAATAAATCCATGTAATATAGTCTACACCATCACAATAAATCAATGTAATATAGTCTACACCATCACAATAAATCCATGTAATATAGTCTACACCATTACAATAAATCCATGTAATTTAGTCTACACCATCACAATAAATCCATGTAATATAGTCTACACCATCACAATAAATCCATGTAATATAGTCTACACCATCACAATAAATCCATGTAATATAGTCTACCAACACCGTCACAATAAATCCATGTAATTTAGTCTACACCATCACAATAAATCCATGTAATATAGTCTACACCATCACAATAAATCCATTATTTATTTTTAACAAGTGTAAAGAAACATTTTGACATGAAGAAAATGTAGAATAGCATTTTCTTAGTCATCCTTATGTTAGTTCCTGATCTGGCTGTGCCATATGGCTGTGGGCAACACTAGTTCATTTAGCAGACAAGATTTGCGTATATTTCCCATGGCATTATTTTATATTATTTGATTGTATGAAGAATACAATTGAAAATGAATAAACTAGAAAGGATATTTTTTTACCAAATTATTTCTGAGGGAATGTGCACATGACGCTATTCTGTGTTCTTTAACAAATAAAAATGTTCTCCTATATGCTTCGTGTAAAGTTATTCATGTAACTTAGTTACAAACGTTAAACTGTATGTTTTAATGTCTAATACGTTCTAAGGCTGCATGATGCGACTCTCAGGATGATTTGAAAAAAGTCTCATGAAAGGCTTCTTACGCAGGCTGCACACACCTCATCAGTCTCTCAATTTGGCTGCACACACTTCATCAGTCTCTCATTCACAATCTGACAAGCACTGGATAATATTCTCACCCATCACAATATACTCAATTTAATCTGGTCTTTACGTAAAGCCTACTAATATAGAGTACCAGTCAAAAGTTTAGACACACCTACTCATTCAAGAGTTTTTCTTTATTTGTACTATTTTCTACATTGTAGAATAATAGTGTAGGCATCACAACTATGAAATAACACATATGGAATCATGTAGTAACCAAAAAAGTGTTAAACAAATCAAATGTACTTTAGATTCTAGATTCTTCACATTATCCATCCTTTGTTTCTTTACCGCTTGTATCTTCTCAGGTATTCCACCGAGTTGCTCAGATATGATTCTAATGGGGGTGGATCATTATTACAGATATGATTCTAATGGGGGTGGATCATTATTACAGATATGATTCTAATGGGGGTGGATCATTATTACAGATATGATTCTAATGGGAGTGGATCATTATTACAGATATGATTCTAATGGGGGTGGATCATTATTACAGATATGATTCTAATGGGGGTGGATCATTATTACAGATATGATTCTAATGGGGTGGATCATTACTACAGATATGATTCTAATGGGAGTGGATCATTATTACAGATATGATTCTAATGGGGGTGGATAATTATTACAGATATGATTCTACTGGGGGGTGGATCACTATTACAGATATGATTCTAATGGGGTGGATCATTATTACAGATATGATTCTAATGGGGGTGGATCATTATTACAGATATGATTCTAATGGGAGTGAATCATTATTACAGATATGATTCTAATGGGGTGGAACATTATTACAGATATGATTCTAATGGGAGTGAATCATTATTACAGATATGATTCTAATGGGGGTGGATCATTATTACAGATATGATTCTAATGGGGGTGGATCATTATTACAGATATGATTCTAATGGGAGTGAATCATTATTACAGATATGATTCTAATGGGGGTGGATCATTATTACAGATATGATTCTAATGGGGGTGAATCATTATTACAGATATGATTCTAATGGGGTGAATCATTATTACAGATATGATTCTAATGGTGGTGAATCATTATTACAGATATGATTCTAATGGGGATGGATCATTATTACATATATGATTCTATTGGGAGTGGATCATTATTACATATGTGATTCTAATGGGGGTGAATCATTATTACAGATATGATTCTAATGGGGGTGAATCATTATTACAGATTTGATTCTAATGGAAGTGGATCATTATTACAGATATGATTCTAATGGGGAGTTTATCATTATTACAGATATGATTCTAATGGGGTGGATCATTATTACAGAAATGATTATAATGGGGGTGGATCATTATTACAGATATGATTCTAATGGGGGTGAATCATTATTACAGATATGATTCTAATGGGGGTGGATCATTATTACAGATATGATTCTAATGGGGGTGGACCATTATTACATATATGATTCTAATGGGGTTGGTTCATTATTACAGATATGATTCTAATGGGGTGGATCATTATTACAGATGTGATTCTAATGGGGGTGGACCATTATTACATATATGATTCTAATGGGGGTGGTTCTTTTTTAGGACTTAAGCGAGGGGGAAGAGGATACCCTCAATGGTCCAACAGGGGTCAGCAGCAGGGGTCAGGGGTCAGCAGCAGGGGTCCAGGGTCAGCAGCAGGGGTCAGGGGTCAGCAGCAGGAGTCAGGGGTCAGCAGCAGGGGTCAGCAGAAGCCACGCGGACGTGGCAGAAGTGTCCGAGGGGTAAGAAGAGTGAGGCCGCTCATTGGACAGGCAGTCAGAATGCCTGAGTGTGATCAACCTTTCTTCACGTCCCGTCACCACTTCATGTGAGTTGGCCTTGAGTAAGGGCTTATCTGTCATCCCCATTGCATCATATAATGATTTTTACACTACAGTCGAGTTTGAGAAATGATTTTGTACATTGAGACTTAGAGAGTTCTTCTGCCCCATAAATGTGGATCTGTCAAGTATGGGTGAGACGTGTGTTCAGGCTATGGGTGATACAATAGAGAATGGCATTTCTCACAGAACGAATACAACCTATTGGGATCCAAATCCACATTTTGCTCCGCCTAGATACAGAAATCCTTCCCTGGACACTTACTGCAGATTGGTGGGAAAAAGATGCGTCCCAGATTCTGGATAATAAAGGAGAATACAGAGTGTACAATAATCTCCCTAAAGAACAGAGACAAGCATTGACTCCACTCTGACAGTGCGTAATGGTGATAAGGCCTGTGGTGCTGGTAAAACAGCGATGATTATGTGAATGAGAGCCGGGAAACAACTGAACAACACCGCTTCCTATCAGAAACTGTCACGTGACCCCCCTCCCTACACACACACACACACACACACACTGTTCAAAGATGAGATTCAATACAAGCTGAAATCTCTTGTTGAAAGTGGAGACATAATGCACGAATAATAGAATTTCATGAAAGTAGACTAACCAATCAGGAGCGTTATTCATGCCTTACCAAAAATCCACCAATGATTGGATAAGCCAACAGGGAGACCTATCGTGGCCTCCATTTGGCTCATTAACTGGAAATATTCCTGCTTTTGTAGAAATGTCTTTCTAAAACCCAGTGTGTTGTCACTCCCTGCATATGAACACGATTCTACAGACGTGATTAACACCCTCAAGACAATGCAAAATATCAATGAGGAGACCACCCAGCCCCCCCTGGATTTGGATCCAATAGGCTTGCTATGATGTTGAATAAATACTTGTTGTATACTACCATCCCACACCAGGGAGACCTTGAAGCCATGGCATACTGTCTTAGTCAACGACCCACTGGCACACTGTCTTAGTCAACGACCCACTGGCACACTGTCTTAGTCAACGACCCACTGGCACACTGTCTTAGTCAACGACCCACTGGCACACCGTCTTAGTCAATGACCCACTGGCACACCGTCTTAGTCAACGACCCACTGGCATACTGTCTTAGTCAACGACCCACTGGCACACTGTCTTAGTCAACGACCCACTGGCATACTGTCTTAGTCAACGACCCACTGGCACACTGTCTTAGTCAACGACACACTGGCACACTGTCTTAGTCAACGACACACTGGCACACTGTCTTAGTCAACGACCCACTGGCACACTGTCTTAGTCAACAACCCACTGGCACACTGTCTTAGTCAACGACCCACTGGCACACTGTCTTAGTCAACGACCAACTGGCACACTGTCTTAGTCAACGACCCACTGGCACACTGTCTTAGTCAACGACTCACTGGCACACTGTCTTAGTCAACGACCCACTGGCACACTGTCTTAGTCAACGACCCACTGGCACACTGTCTTAGTCAACGACCCACTGGCACACTGTCTTAGTCAACGACCCACTGGCACACTGTCTTAGTCAACGACCCACTGGCACACTGTCTTAGTCAACGACCCACTGGCACACTGTCTTAGTCAACGATCCACTGGCACACTGTCTTAGTCAACGATCCACTGGCACACTGTCTTAGTCAACGATCCACTGGCACACTGTCTTAGTCAACGATCCACTGGCACACTGTCTTAGTCAACGATCCACTGGCACATTCCCTAGCACAAAGTGTGTTGTTGAACTGGCTGAGATTGCATCTAACTATTAACTCTTTCATCTTTTGAAAATGACATGTTCATTCAACAGAAGGGAACTGCTATGGGTCGTTCATTCAACAGAAGGGAACCGCTATGGGTCGTTCATTCAACAGAAGGGAACTGCTATGGGTCGTTCATTCAACAGAAGGGAACCGCTATGGGTAGTGAAAATGGCACCGTATTATGCCAATCTGTATGTGGGGTTGTTTTGAGAAGAATGTGAAGCTCTGCAAAGCGCTGCATTGATGACGTGTTCCTTCTGTTCCAGGGCTCGGCAGAGGAACTTCATCCATTCCACTCCTTCGTCACTACACGCCGTGAACATCTGAAATCCACCTTCACCTTCGATACGCATGAAATACGTTTTCTGGACTTTTTGATAAAGAGGGAAAGGGGGGGGGTTGTTTTAGCTACATAGGAAGCTAAAGGACAGGAATTCCCTGTTACGTGGAGATAGATTCCACCCTACACCCCCAAACAAAATCGCCCTTCACATCAGCCAATACAGTCGCCAACGCAGGATTTGTAGCACACAGAGTGACTATGACAAACAAGCCGACTGTCTGGATGAGCGTTACCCAGAGCAGACAGAGGGGTTACCCAGAGCAGACAGAGGGGTTACCCAGAGCAGACAGCGGGGTTACCCAGAGCAGACAGCGGGGTTACCCAGAGGAGACAGCGGGGTTACCCAGAGCAGACAGCGGGGTTACCCAGAGCAGACAGCGGGGTTACCCAGAGCAGACAGCGGGGTTACCCAGAGCAGACAGAGGGGTTACCCAGAGCAGACAGAGGGGTTACCCAGAGCAGACAGCGGGGTTACCCAGAGCAGACAGCGGGGTTACCCAGAGCAGACAGAGGGGTTACCCAGAGCAGACAGAGGGGTTACCCAGAGGAGACAGCGGGGTTACCCAGAGCAGACAGCGGGGTTACCCAGAGCAGGCAACGGGGTTACCCAGAGCAGACAGCGGGGTTACCCAGAGGAGACAGAGGGGTTACCCAGAGCAGACAACGGGGTTACCCAGAGCAGACAGCGGGGTTACCCAGAGCAGACAGCGGGGTTACCCAGAGCAGACAGCGGGGTTACCCAGAGCAGACAGCGGGGTTACCCAGAGCAGACAGAGGGGTTACCCAGAGCAGACAGAGGGGTTACCCAGAGCAGACAGAGGGGTTACCCAGAGCAGACAGAGGGGTTACCCAGAGGAGACAGCGGGGTTACCCAGAGCAGACAGCGGGGTTACCCAGAGCAGGCAACGGGGTTACCCAGAGCAGACAGCGGGGTTACCCAGAGGAGACAGAGGGGTTACCCAGAGCAGACAACGGGGTTACCCAGAGCAGACAGCGGGGTTACCCAGAGGAGACAGCGGGGTTACCCAGAGGAATGGCTGCATGACGCAAGGGATCGTTGTAACAATATGACCTAGTATGACAGCCTCACGCCCCAAACCACCCAGCCCCCCCTCCTGACCAATGAGTTCAATGCTACCTTCAGTACGCCCCAAACCACCCAGCCCCCCTGACCCCCCCCCTGACCAACGAGTTCAATGCTACCTTTAGTACGCCCCAAACCACCCCCCCCGACCAACGAGTTCAATGCTACCTTCAGTACGCCCCAAACCACCCAGCCCCCCTGACCAACGAGTTCAATGCTACCTTCAGTACGCCCCAAACCACCCAGCCCCCCGACCAACGAGTTCAATGCTACCTTCAGTACTCCCCAAACCACCCAGCCCCCCTCCTGACCAACGAGTTCAATGCTACCTTCAGTATGCCCCAAACCACCCAGCCCCCCGACCAACGAGTTCAATGCTACCTTCAGTACGCCCCAAACCACCCAGCCCCCTGACCAACGAGTTCAATGCTACACTTCAGTACTCCCAAACCACCCAGCCCCCACTGACCAACGAGTTCAATGCTACCTTCAGTACTCCCCAAACCACCCAGCCCCCCTGACCAACGAGTTCAATGCTACCTTCAGTACTCCCCAAACCACCCAGCCCCCCTGACCAACGAGTTCAATGCTACCTTCGGTACTCCCCAAACCACCCAGCCCCCCGACCAACGAGTTCAATGCTACCTTCAGTATTCCCCAAACCACCCAGCCCCCCGACCAACGAGTTCAATGCTACCTTCAGTATTCCCCAAACCAACCAGCCCCCTGACCAACGAGTTCAATGCTACCTTCAGTACTCCCCAAACCACCCAGCCCCCCTGACCAACGAGTTCAATGCTACCTTCAGTATTCCCCAAACCAACCAGCCCCCCTGACCAACGAGTTCAATGCTACCTTCGGTACTCCCCAAACCACCCAGCCCCCCCGACCAACGAGTTCAATGCTACCTTCAGTATTCCCCAAACCACCCAGCCCCCTGACCAACGAGTTCAATGCTACCTTCAGTATTCCCCAAACCACCCAGCCCCCCGACCAACGAGTTCAATGCTACCTTCAGTACTCCCCAAACCACCCAGCCCCCTGACCAACGAGTTCAATGCTACCTTCAGTACTCCCCAAACCACCCAGTCCCCCTGACCAACGAGTTCAATGCTACCTTCAGTACTCCCCAAACCACCCAGCCCCCCTGACAATCGAGTTGAATGCTACCTTCAGTACTCCCCAAACCACCCAGCCCCCCGACCAACGAGTTCAATGCTACCTTCGGTACTCCCCAAACCACCCAGCCCCCTGACCAACGAGTTCAATGCTACCTTCGGTACTCCCAAACCACCCAGCCCCCTGACCAACAAGTTCAATGCTACCTTCAGTACTCCCCAAACCACCCAGCCCCGCCTGACAAACGAGTTGAATGCTACCTTCAGTACTCCCCAAACCACCCAGCCCCCCTGACCAACGAGTTCAATGCTACCTTCGGTACTCCCCAAACCACCCAGCCCCCTGACCAACGAGTTCAATGCTACCTTCAGTACTCCCCAAACCACCCAGCCCCGCCTGACAAACAAGTTGAATGCTACCTTCAGTACTCCCCAAACCACCCAGCCCCCTGACCAACGAGTTCAATGCTACCTTCGGTACTCCCCAAACCACCCAGCCCCCCTGACCAACAAGTTCAATGCTACCTTCAGTACTCCCCAAACCACCCAGCCCCCCCTGACCAACAAGTTCAATGCTACCTTCAGTACTCCCCAAACCACCCAGCCCCCCTGACCAACGAGTTCAATGCTACCTTCAGTACTCCCAACATGGCAAACAGTTCGACCAACTCATTAAAAAAAACATCAGCAGGTCGTGAGCACTGATCCGCCAACTGGAGAGGACGTGTAAAGAACCCCCGTGGGTCGTCTTCAGACACGCCCCCCCCCCAACATCAGTCACATGGTGGTGAGGTGTGATCTTCTAACAGTGGCACCTTAGTACCTTCCTAGACGATATGCCTCCGACAGTAATTGCAGAAGTGGCCGACGAACCCAGTGTAACTTTACCTGTCAATGCATAGGTGTAATAGGTGGCAGGGAAGTCAGGCGCAGGAGAGTCAAACTGAGTGTAAAATGGAGTCTTTTAATAAAGTTCCAAGAGTCTGCTCCATAACACTAAATGTACAAACAAACCAAACATGGGTACGAGGACCCGACGCGCACCTATACAACAATCACACTATACTGAAAATAAAACAATCTCTGACAAAGACATGAGGGGAAACAGAGGGTTAAATACACAACAGGTAATGAATGGGATTGAAAACAGGTGTGTGGGAAGACAAGACAAAACCAATGGAAAATGAAAAAAGGATCAATGATGGCTAGAAGACCGGTGACGTCGAACGCCGAGCACCGCCCCCGAACAAGGAGAGGCAACGACTTCGGCAGAAGTCGTGACATTACCAAACAAATGCACACAATGTTCAATCACATTATCGCGGGCAAGACCACAACGATTAAGGGTGTCATTCCGTGTTCCACAAAAAAAAAATGGTCTACCTGATCAAGTGTATTTGTGATCTATGCTCATACAGGTTAGACCAAACGAGCTCTGAAAACAAGAGGATAGCAGATGACAGGAGGAATATCACACCCTTCACCAGAGGAACCCTGTGACTGTGCATTTCATGGGAGGCTCATCACAACATCAGCTCTCTGAGCTACATTTATATCAAACATGTTAGGACTCCTGGGGGGGCGGGGGTGGGGGGGCTGATCATCTAAAGGCCTGAACTAATAATATTATATATTCCTTACATGAATATGTCACGTTGATTTGTCCTGCCTTCCATGTCTCCTAAAGGCCTTTTTAAAGTAGTGTACAACATAGGAATAGGGCTCTGGTCTAAAGTAGTGTACAACGTAGGAATAGGGCTCTGGTCTAAAGTAGTGTACAACGTAGGAATAGGGCTCTGGTCTAAAGTAGTATACAATATAGGGAATAGGGCTCTGGTCTAAAGTGGTGCATTATATAGGGAATAGTGCTCTGGTCTAAAGTAGTGTACAATATAGGGAATATGGCTCTGGTCTAAAGTGGTGCATTATATAGGGAATAGGGTTCTGGTCTAAAGTAGTGTACAATATAGGGAATATGGCTCTGGTCTAAAGTGGTGCATTATATAGGGAATAGGGTTCTGGTCTAAAGTAGTGTACAATATAGGGAATATGGCTCTGGTCTAAAGTGGTGCATTATATAGGGAATAGGGTTCTGGTCTAAAGTAGTGTACAACGTAGGAATAGGGCTCTGGTCTAAAGTAGTGCACTATATAGGGAATAGGGCTCTGGTCTAAAGTAGTGTACAACATAGGGATAGGGCTCTGGTCTAAAGTAGTGTACAACATAGGAATAGGGCTCTGGTCTAAAGTAGTGTATAACGTAGGAATAGGGCTCTGGTCTAATGTAGTGCACTATATAGGGAATAGGGCTCTGGTCTAAAGTAGTGTACTAGATAGGGAATAGGGCTCTGGTCTAATGTAGTGCACTATATAGGGAAGAGGGCTCTGGTCTAAAGTAGTGCACTATACACGGAATAGGGTTCTGGACTAAAGTAGTGCACTATATAGGGAATAGGGTTCTGGACTAAAGTAGTGCACTATATAGGGAATAGGGTGTCATTTGGGACTCAGATAATAACATATATAGGGAATAGGGTTCTGGTCGAAAGTAGTGCACTATATAGGGAATAGGGTTCTGGTCTAAAGTAGTGCACTATATAGGGAATAGTGCTCTGGTCTAAAGTAGTGTACTATATAGGGAATAGGGCTCTGGTCTAAAGTAGTGCACTATATAGGGAATAGGGCTCTGGTCTAAAGTAGTGTACTATATAGGGAATAGGGCTCTGGTCTAAAGTAGTGCACTATATAGGGAATAGGGTTCTGGACTAAAGTAGTGCACTATATAGGGAATAGGGCTCTGGTCTAAAGTGGTGCATTATATAGGGAATAGTGCTCTGGTCTAAAGTAGTGTACAATATAGGGAATATGGCTCTGGTCTAAAGTGGTGCATTATATAGGGAATAGGGTTCTGGTCTAAAGTAGTGTACAACGTAGGAATAGGGCTCTGGTCTAAAGTAGTGCACTATATAGGGAATAGGGCTCTGGTCTAAAGTAGTGTACAACATAGGGATAGGGCTCTGGTCTAAAGTAGTGTACAACGTAGGAATAGGACTCTGGTCTAAAGTAGTGTATAACGTAGGAATAGGGCTCTGGTCTAATGTAGTGCACTATATAGGGAATAGGGCTCTGGTCTAAAGTAGTGTACTATATAGGGAATAGGGCTCTGGTCTAATGTAGTGCACTATATAGGGAAGAGGGCTCTGGTCTAAAGTAGTGCACTATACACGGAATAGGGTTCTGGACTAAAGTAGTGCACTATATAGGGAATAGGGTTCTGGACTAAAGTAGTGCACTATATAGGGAATAGGGTGTCATTTGGGACTCAGTTAATAACATATATAGGGAATAGGGTTCTGGTCGAAAGTGGTGCACTATATAGGGAATAGGGTTCTGGTCTAAAGTAGTGCACTATATAGGGAATAGGGCTCTGGTCTAAAGTAGTGCACTATATAGGGAATAGGGCTCTGGTCTAAAGTAGTGCACTATATAGGGAATAGGGCTCTGGTCTAAAGTAGTGTACTATATAGGGAATAGGGCTCTGGTCTAAAGTAGTGCACTATATAGGGAATAGGGCTCTGGTCTAAAGTAGTGCACTATATAGGGAATAGTGCTCTGGTCTAAAGTAGTGCACTATATAGGGAATAGGGCTCTGGTCTAAAGTAGTGCACTATATAGGGAATAGGGCTCTGGTCTAAAGTAGTGTACTATATAGGGAATAGGGCTCTGGTCTAAAGTAGTGCACTATATAGTGAAAAGGGCTCTGGTCTAAAGTAGTGCACTATATAGGGAATAGGGTTCTGGACTAAAGTAGTGCACTATATAGGGAATAGGGCTCTGGTCTAAAGTAGTGCACTATATAGGGAATAGTGCTCTGGTCTAAAGTAGTGCACTATATAGGGAATAGGGCTCTGGTCTAAAGTAGTGCACTATATAGGGAATAGGGCTCTGGTCTAAAGTAGTGCACTATACACGGAATAGGGTTCTGGACTAAAGTAGTGCACTATATAGGGAATAGGGTTCTGGACTAAAGTAGTGCACTATATAGGGAATAGGGTGTCATTTGGGACTCAGTTAATAACATATATAGGGAATAGGGTTCTGGTCGAAAGTGGTGCACTATATAGGGAATAGGGTTCTGGTCTAAAGTAGTGCACTATATAGGGAATAGGGTGCCATTTGGAATGCATCCATCGACAGAAGCATCTGGACAGTTCAGACAGTTGGGGTCAAACTGAATGATACATCAGTGGTATTTATTTCAGAGGAAACTCATCTTTCAAAGCCTCAGTTTTATCTATGCTTCCTGACAGAACAGTTGGTTGCTCTAATATCTCTCTTGTTCATCAACTATTTATACAATTATATCTATTATCTCCACCCGGGATACACAGAATAGGAACAGAGCAATTTCCTCCTCCCTGAGGGATTGTAACTGAGGCTGTTGTGATTTTTGATTGGCTACCACGTCTGTTATGTAGGCTGGCCGACAAAGAACAACGGACCTCTATAGCAATGCAGTGTCGATCACGGCGGGGTGTGTGTGTGTGTGTGTGTGTGTGTGTGTGTGTGTGTGTGTGTGTGTGTGTGTGTGTGTGTGTGTGTGTGTGTGTGTGTGTGTGTGTGTGTGTGTGTGTGTGTGTGTGTGTGTGTGTGTGTGTGTGTGTGCTGATCGCCGCGAGTTTGTGGGTTTGTGTTCAGTATAAAGACAGACCAAATGGAGGCTCAGAAAAGCAATGGGATTTGTGATTTCTCTACTAAGCCATGAGAGGGGAATGAGAGAGAGAGGAGAGAGGGGGGAGAGAGTGCGGAGAGAGAGAGGAGAGAGAGGGAGGAGAGAGGAGAGAGGGAGGAGAGAGAGGGAGGAGAGAGGGAGGAGAGAGAAGGAGGAGAGAGAGAGGAGAGAGGGTTGAGAGAGATAGAAGAGAGAGAGGAGAGAGGGTGGAAAGAGAAAGAGAGGAGAGAGGGAGGTGCAACGAGCTGAGAGAGACAGAGAGAGGAGAGAGAGAGAGAGAGAGAGGGGAAAGAAAAGAAAAGAGAGAGCAGAGATAGGAGAGAGAGAGAGAGAGAGACAGAGAGAGAGAGAGAGAGAGAGAGAGAGAGAGAGAGAAAGAGAGAGGAGAGAGAGAGAGAGAGAGAGAGAGGGGGGGGAAGAAAAGAAAAGAGAGAGCAGAGATAGGAGAGAGAGAGAGAGAGAGAGAGACAGAGAGAGAGAGAGAGAGAGAGAGAGAGAGAGAGAAAGAGAGAGAGAGAGAGAGAGAGAGAGAGAGAGGGGGGAAAGAAAAGAAAAGAGAGAGCAGAGATAGGAGAGAGAGAGAGAGAGACAGAGAGAGAGAGAGAGAGAGAGAGACAGAGAGAGGAGAGAGAGAGAGAGAGAGAGAGGGGGAAAGAAAAGAAAAGAGAGAGCAGAGATAGAAGACAGGCGGACGCCTCATCGCCGCTGGCTCTCCCCACCACATGTTCGTCAGCGGGCTGCGTGCCCTCTGTGCTAGCTAACATGGTTTACCCAGGCACACTGTAATTATGCATCCCATTACCACGGAGACACACACAGACATCTGAGAAGGAAGCATCTGCTGTTGCTGGAGAGGAAGCAATACGGGGTGTTGTTACCATCGGAACAGGGGGGGGAGTACGGTAAGGGTGAGGTAGAGGTATGGGGTGTTATTACCATCGGAATGGGGTGGGGGGTAGGTACAGGTAGAGGTAGAGGTAGAGGTAGATGTATGGGGTGTTGTTACCATCGGAACAGGGGGGGAGTACGGTACAGGTAGAGGTAGAGGTAGAGGTAGAGGTATGGGGTGTTATTACCATCGGAATGGGGGGGGGTACGATACAGGTAGAGGTAGAGGTAGATGTATGGGGTGTTATTACCATCGGAATGGGGTGGGGGGTACGATACAGGTAGAGGTAGAGGCAGAGGTAGAGGTAGATGTATGGGGTGTTATTACCATCGGAATGGGGTGGGGGGGTACGGTACAGGTAAAGGTAGAGGTAGATGTATGGGGTGTTATTACAATCGGAATGGCTTGGGGGGTTACGATACAGGTAGAGGTAGAGGCAGGGGTATGGGGTGTTATTACCATCGGAACGGGGAGAGGGGTACAGGTAGAGCCAGGGGTATACACACACCACGGCTGTGGGTGGTGGAATAAGAGGAGAGAGCGGAGGAGGAGCGGAGAGAGAGAGGAAGGGATCTGGTTTTCATATACATCTCATCTGAGACTCGTGAGATGGCTGAGGCACCTGAACCTGGCACGGGGCACGACCCTTTATTTTCACACAATAATAACTCTCACAGGTAAATATCTGAGGAAGCGACAGATGCGCTCTGTCCCCAATATCAACTTTCATCACTTCATATTGAAGATGCGTTGTATTCCGACAGAGGGAAATGGGAACAACCTACTCTACGGTTCCTCATATAAATCCCGGTATATCTTTATAATGTACGGCATGAGGTAAGACGGCATAAGGTGTGATGAGACGGACGACAGCCGTGAGAAAAGGTCGATGGTGTTCCTTTATAAAAACTGAAAGTGAATGGGATCAAAAACATGGCTGTCTCCATAGGGAATCATCAAGTATCATGGAACGCTGCAGGCTTCCACAACACACCAACAGCTGTGTGATTCATTAATAAACCCTGCAGAGGGTCGTAGTAATAACAGCTGTCTGATTCATTAATAAACCCTGTAGAGGGTCGTAGTAATAACAGCTGTCTGATTCATTAATAAACCCTGGAGAGGGTCGTAGTAATAACAACTGTCTGATTCATTAATAAACCCTGGAGAGGGTCGTAGTAATAACAGCTGTCTGATTCATTAATAAACCCTGGAGAGGGTCGTAGTAATAACAGCTGTCTGATTCATTAATAAACCCTGGAGAGGGTCGTAGTAATAACAGCTGTCTGGTTCATGAATAAACCCTGGAGAGGGTCGTAGTAATAACAGCTGTCTGATTCATTAATAAACCCTGGAGAGGGTCGTAGTAATAACAGCTGTGTGATTCATTAATAAACCCTGTAGAGGGTCGTAGTAATAACAGCTGTGTGATTCATTAATAAACCCTGGAGAGGGTCGTAGTAATAACAGCTGTGTGATTCATTAATAAACCCTGGAGAGGGTCGTAGTAATAACAGCTGTCTGATTCATTAATAAACCCTGGAGAGGGTCGTAGTACTAACAGCTGTCTGATTCATTAATGAACCCTGTAGAGGGTCATAGTAATAACAGCTGTCTGATTCATTAATAAACCCTGGAGAGGGTCGTAGTAATAACAGCTGTCTGATTCATGAACAAACCCTGGAGAGGGTCGTAGTACTAACAGCTGTCTGATTCATTAATAAACCCTGGAGAGGGTCGTAGTAATAACAGCTGTCTGATTCATTAATAAACCCTGGAGAGGGTCGTAGTAATAACAACTGTCTGATTCATTAATAAACCCTGGAGAGGGTCGTAGTAATAACAGCTGTCTGATTCATTAATAAACCCTGGAGAGGGTCGTAGTAATAACAGCTGTCTGATTCATTAATAAACCCTGGAGAGGGTCGTAGTAATAACAACTGTCTGAGTCATTAATAAACCCTGGAGAGGGTCGTAGTAATAACAGCTGTCTGATTCATTAATAAACCCTGGCGAGGGTCGTAGTAATAACAGCTGTCTGATTCATTAATAAACCCTGGAGAGGGTCGTAGTAATAACAGCTGTCTGATTCATTAATAAACCCTGGAGAGGGTCGTAGTAATAACAGCTGTGTGATTCATTAATAAACCCTGGAGAGGGTCGTAGTAATAACAGCTGTCTGATTCATTAATAAACCCTGGAGAGGGTCGTAGTAATAACAGCTGTCTGATTCATTAATAAACCCTGTAGAGGGTCGTAGTAATAACAGCTGTCTGATTCATTAATAAACCCTGGAGAGGGTCGTAGTAATAACAGCTGTCTGATTCATTAATAAACCCTGGAGAGGGTCGTAGTAATAACAGCTGTCTGATTCATTAATAAACCCTGGAGAGGGTCGTAGTAATAACAGCTGTGTGATTCATTAATAAACCCTGGAGAGGGTCGTAGTGATAACAGCTGTGTGATTCATTAATAAACCCTGGAGAGGGTCGTAGTGATAACAGCTGTCTGATTCATTAATAAACCCTGGAGAGGGTCGTAGTAATAACAGCTGTGTGATTCATTAATAAACCCTGGAGAGGGTCGTAGTACTAACAGCTGTCTGATTCATTAATAAACCCTGGAGAGGGTCGTAGTAATAACAGCTGTCTGATTCATTAATAAACCCTGGAGAGGGTCGTAGTAATAACAGCTGTCTGATTCATTAATAAACCCTGGCGAGGGTCGTAGTAATAACAGCTGTCTGATTCATTAATAAACCCTGGAGAGGGTCGTAGTAATAACAGCTGTCTGATTCATTAATAAACCCTGGAGAGGGTCGTAGTAATAACAGCTGTGTGATTCATTAATAAACCCTGGAGAGGGTCGTAGTAATAACAGCTGTCTGATTCATTAATAAACCCTGGAGAGGGTCGTAGTAATAACAGCTGTCTGATTCATTAATAAACCCTGTAGAGGGTCGTAGTAATAACAGCTGTCTGATTCATTAATAAACCCTGGAGAGGGTCGTAGTAATAACAGCTGTCTGATTCATTAATAAACCCTGGAGAGGGTCGTAGTAATAACAGCTGTCTGATTCATTAATAAACCCTGGAGAGGGTCGTAGTAATAACAGCTGTCTGATTCATTAATAAACCCTGGAGAGGGTCGTAGTAATAACAGCTGTGTGATTCATTAATAAACCCTGGAGAGGGTCGTAGTGATAACAGCTGTGTGATTCATTAATAAACCCTGGAGAGGGTCGTAGTGATAACAGCTGTCTGATTCATTAATAAACCCTGGAGAGGGTCGTAGTAATAACAGCTGTGTGATTCATTAATAAACCCTGGAGAGGGTCGTAGTACTAACAGCTGTCTGATTCATTAATAAACCCTAGTACTAACAGCTGTCTGATTCATTAATAAACCCTGGAGAGGGTCGTAGTAATAACAGCTGTCTGATTCATTAATAAACCCTGGAGAGGGTCGTAGTAATAACAGCTTTCTGATTCATTAATAAACCCTGTAGACGTAGTAATAACAGCTGTCTGATTCATTAATAAACCCTGGAGAGGGTCGTAGTAATAACAGCTGTGTGATTCATTAATAAACCCTGGAGAGGGTCGTAGTAATAACAGCTGTCTGATTCATTAATAAACCCTGGAGAGGGTCGTAGTAATAACAGCTGTCTGATTCATTAATAAACCCTGGAGAGGGTCGTAGTAATAACAGCTGTCTGATTCATTAATAAACCCTGGAGAGGGTCGTAGTAATAACAGCTGTGTGATTCATTAATAAACCCTGGAGAGGGTCGTAGTAATAACAGCTGTCTGATTCATTAATAAACCCTGGAGAGGGTCGTAGTAATAACAGCTGTCTGATTCATTAATAAACCCTGGAGAGGGTCGTAGTAATAACAGCTGTGTGATTCATTAATAAACCCTGGAGAGGGTCGTAGTAATAACAGCTGTCTGATTCATTAATAAACCCTGGAGAGGGTCGTAGTAATAACAGCTGTCTGATTCATTAATAAACCCTGGAGAGGGTCGTAGTAATAACAGCTGTCTGATTCATTAATAAACCCTGGAGAGGGTTGTAGTAATAACAGCTGTGTGATTCATTAATAAACCCTGGAGAGGGTCGTAGTAATAACAGCTGTGTGATTCATTAATAAACCCTGGAGAGGGTCGTAGTAATAACAGCTTTCTGATTCATTAATAAACCCTGTAGAGGGTCGTAGTAATAACAGCTGTCTGATTCATTAATAAACCCTGGATATCGTAGTAATAACAGCTGTCTGATTCATTAATAAACCCTGGAGAGGGTCGTAGTAATAACAGCTGTCTGATTCATTAATAAACCCTGGAGAGGGCGTAGTAATAACAGCTGTCTGATTCATTAATAAACCCTGGAGAGGGTCGTAGTAATAACAGCTGTGTGATTCATTAATAAACCCTGGAGAGGGTCGTAGTAATAACAGCTGTCTGATTCATTAATAAACCCTGGAGAGGGTCGTAGTAATAACAGCTGTCTGATTCATTAATAAACCCTGGAGAGGGTCGTAGTAATAACAGCTGTCTGATTCATTAATAAACCCTGGAGAGGGTCGTAGTAATAACAGCTGTCTGATTCATTAATAAACCCTGGAGAGGGTCGTAGTAATAACAGCTGTCTGATTCATTAATAAACCCTGGAGAGTAGTAATAACAGCTGTCTGATTCATTAATAAACCCTGGAGAGGGTGTAGTACTAACAGCTGTCTGATTCATTAATAAACCCTGGAGAGGGTCGTAGTAATAACAGCTGTCTGATTCATTAATAAACCCTGGAGAGGGTCGTAGTAATAACAGCTGTCTGATTCATTAATAAACCCTGGAGAGGGGTAGTAATAACAGCTGTGTGATTCAATAATAAACCCTGGAGAGGGTCGTAGTAATAACAGCTGTGTGATTCATTAATAAACCCTGGAGAGGGTCGTAGTAATAACAGCTGTCTGATTCATTAATAAACCCTGGAGAGGGTCGTAGTAATAACAGCTGTCTGATTCATTAATAAACCCTGGAGAGGGTCGTAGTAATAACAGCTGTCTGATTCATTACTAAACCCTGGAGAGGGTCGTAGTAATAACAGCTGTCTGATTCATTAATAAACCCTGTAGAGGGTCGTAGTAATAACAGCTGTCTGATTCATTAATAAACCCTGGAGAGGGTCGTAGTAATAACAGCTGTCTGATTCATTAATAAACCCTGGAGAGGGTCATAGTAATAACAGCTGTGTGATTCATTAATAAACCCTGGAGAGGGTCGTAGTACTAACAGCTGTCTGATTCATTAATAAACCCTGGAGAGGGTCGTAGTAATAACAGCTGTCTGATTCATTAATAAACTTTGACTATCTCTCTTGCGAGTCTGTCTGGAAGCTGGGTTTATTCAGCTCTCTGGGTAACTGCTAACCTAACTCATCTTCAGAGAATGAAATCAAATCAAATGTATTCATAGCCCTTCTTGAATCAGCATCTCAAGGTGCTGTATAGTACAATGTTTGTGCGCTTTCTTCAAGTCGTACCAGAGTACAGATAGTGGTCATCGAAACACAATAATATATCATATAATATCATCATTTAAACGTTTAATTCATTTGAACTAAACTAATAATCACAGTTGACTATCTAGTCAAACACACACACACACACACACACACACACAGACACATACATAAACACAAACAAACACACACATACACACAAACAAACATGCACACACAGACACACACACAGACACAAACAAACAAACACACACACATACACACACAAACATACACACACACACAAAAGCAAACACAAACACAAACACAAACATCAAATAAAATCAAACCAAATGTATTTATATAGCCCTTCGTACATCAGCTGATATCTCAAAGTGCTGTACAGAAACCCAGCCTAAAACCCCAAACAGCAAGCAATGCAGGTGTAGAAGCACGGTGGCTTGGAAAAACTCCCTAGAAAGGCCAAAACCTAGGAAGAAACCTAGAGAGGAACCAGGCTATGAGGGGTGGCCAGTCCTCTTCTGCCTGTGCCGGGTGGAGATATAGGATATAACCCCACCCACTTTGCCAAAGCACAGCCCCCACACCACTAGAGGGATATCTTCAACCACCAACTTACCATCCTGAGACAAGGCCGAGTATAGCCCACAAAGATCTCCGCCACGGCACAACCCAAGGGGGGGGGGGGGGGGGGGGGCAACCCAGACAGGAAGATCACATCAGTGACTCAACCCACTCAAGTGACGCACCCTTCCTAGGGACGGCATGAAAGAGCACCAGTAAGCCAGTGACTCAGCCCCTGTAATAGGGTTAGAGGCAGAGAATCCCAGTGGAAAGAGGGGAACCGGCCAGGCAGAGACAGCAAGGGCGGTTCGTTGTTCCAGAGCCTTTCCGTTCACCTTCACACTCCTCATATGACCCACTGAAGAGACGAGTCTTCAGTAAAGACTTAAAGGTTGAGACCGAGTCTGCGTATCTCACATGGATAGGCAGACCGTTCCATAAAAATGGAGCTCTATAGGAGAGAGCCCTGCCTCCAGCTGTTTGCTTAGAAATTCTAGGGACAATTAGGAGGCCTGCGTCTTGTGACCGTAGCGTCACACACACACACACTGAACACCAGCAGTAAGTGATGTGTAAGTGATGCTATGGGATTACTGTTATTATGTGAACGTGACAAGACCCTCTGAATGACAGGCTGACCTCTACAGACACAGAACAGGTTCAAGTCCAGTAATTATCCCACAACGTACAGACCATAGTATTAACTGCTCCTTCTTAATTACACCCTGTCATAACCACAGAACTCGCTGGCTGTGCGCCCTATATAGTGCACTACCACAGCCCTATAGGCCCTGGTCAAATGTAGTGCACTGTATAGAGAACAGGATGCCATTTTGGACCACCCCCAGCGAGCGGAACACTGGGCGTCACCTTGACAACGAGAGGAGAAAATCACTGTAATTAACGCCACGGAGGAGAACAATCCACGGAAAACACAGTATTTTAGAAACGTGTTCAACCGTAGACTAAACGGAGAGCGCTCAAGCTCGTCTAGTTGTTCCAGGTGTTTCACACCACATGACCCCCGTGTGTGTGTGTGTGTGTGTGTGTGTGGGGGGGGGTTACTCTTTAATTTATCACAGAGCTTCTCCTTTAAAGATGTGGAATTACTGATCATTCTCCCTTTTAAAATAATCTTTTAAGAAGACATCGTCTCTGTGCATCGGCGCACGGTAGTGTAACGTCTCGCATTCGCTTCAGACAATATAGGACTTTTCTTACAGTCAAGGTGTTGAATGTGTCTTTCACGTTGGATAAATGTGGATTGATAAGGTCTACATTAGACTTCACGTTTAATGCCTTTTAAGCTACTGCTACTGTCTGTTAATCATATAGGCACAGTCACTTTAACTATACATTCATGTACGTACTACCTCAGTTGTCCCGACCAACCAGTGCTCCCTCACATTGGCTAACCGGGCTGTCTGCATTGTGTCCTGCCACCCGCCACACACCAACCCCTCTTTACACTGCTGCTACTCTCCGTCCATCATATATGCATAGTCACTTTAACCATATCTACATGTACATACTACCTCAATCAGCCTGACTAACAGGTGTCTGTATATAGCCTCTCTACTGTATATAGCCTCTCTACTGTATATAGACTCTCTACTGTATATACCCTCGCTACTGTATATAGCTACTGTATATACCCCTACTGTATATCTACTGTATATAGCCCCTCTACTGTATATAGCCCCGCTACTGTATATAGCCTGTAATACCCTCTACTGTATATAGCCTCGCTACTGTATATAGCCCCTCTACTGTATATAACCTCGCTACTGTATATAGCCTCTCTACTGTATATACCCTCGCTACTGTATATAGCCTCTCTACTGTTTATAACCTCTCTACTGTATATAGCCTCTCTACTGTATATAGCCTCTCTACTGTATATAGCCTCTCTACTGTATATAGCCTCACTACTGTATATAGCCTCTCTACTGTTTATAACCTCTCTACTGTATATAGGCACTCTACTGTATATAGCCTCTCTACTGTATATAGCCTCTCTACTGTATATAGCCTCTCTACTGTATATAACCTCTCTACTGTATATAGGCTCTCTACTGTATATAGCCTCACTACTGTATATAGCCCCTCTACTGTATATAACCTCTCCACTGTATATACCCTCTCTACTGTATATAGCCTCACTACTGTATATAGCCTCTCTACTGTATATAACCTCTCCACTGTATATAGCCTCTCTACTGTATATAGCCTCTCTACTGTATATAGCCTCTACT
Source organism: Oncorhynchus masou masou (assembly GCF_036934945.1). Lineage (NCBI taxonomy): Eukaryota > Metazoa > Chordata > Actinopteri > Salmoniformes > Salmonidae > Oncorhynchus > Oncorhynchus masou. The sequence continues at coordinate 7,824,948 of NC_088238.1, read as the reverse complement.
GTATATAGCCCCTCTACTGTATATAACCTCTCTACTGTATATAGCCCCTCTACTGTATATAGCCTCGCTACTGTATATAGCCTCACTACTGTATATAGCCTCGCTACTGTATATAGCCTCTCTACTGTATATAGCCTCTCTACTGTATATAGCCTCTCTACTGTATATAGCCTCTCTACTGTATATAGCCTCTCTACTGTATATAGCCTCTCTACTGTATATAGCCTCTCTACTGTATATACCCTCTCTACTGTATATAGCCTCACTACTGTATATAGCCCTCTACTGTATATAACCTCTCTACTGTATATAGCCTCTCTACTGTATATAGCCTCTCTACTGTTATAGCCTCTCTACTGTATATAGCCTCTCTACTGTATATAGTCTCTCTACTGTATGTATCTCTACTGTATATACCCTCTCTACTGTATATACCCTCTCTACTGTATATACCCTCTCTACTGTTTATAGCCTCTCCACTGTATATAGCCTCTCTACTGTATATAGCCTCTCTCTCTTATATACCCTCTCTACTGTATATAGCCTCTCTACTGTATATAGCCTCTCTACTGTATATAGCCTCTACTGTATATAGCCTCTCTACTAAGCCTCTATATATAGCCTCTCTACTGTATATAGCCTCTCTACTGTATATAGCCTCTCTACTGTATATAGCCTCTCTACTGTATATAGCCTCTCTTCTGTTTATAGCCTCTCTACTGTATATAGCCTCTCTACTGTATATAGCCTCTCTACTGTATATAGCCTCTCTACTGTATATATCCTCTCTACTGTTTATAGCCTCTCTACTATATATAGCCTCTACTGTATATAGTATCTCTACTGTTTATAGCCTCTCCACTGTATATAGCCTCTCTTCTGTTTATAGCCTCTCTACTGTTTATAGCCTCTCTACTGTATATAACCTCTCTACTGTATATAGCCTCTCTACTGTATATAGCCTCTCTACTGTATATAGCCTCTCTACTGTATATAGCCTCTCTACTGTATATAGCCTCTCTAAAGTATATTATTCATGTATATTATTAATGTATATTACTATCTGTATATTACTCTCTGTATATTACTCTCTGTATATTACTCTCTACTCTACTTCACCTGTTGTATTTGGCTCACGTGACAAATAAACTTTGATTTGATTAATATTTAGATTCATTTCCGATACGCTTTTGAATGTCTGAATTGGAAATGGGGTGACCTACAGTATCTTGTTGTGCGTGACAGATCACGTTTATCTAATCTCTCCCCGGCTGTCTGCTCAGTTCAGTCATGTTCTGTGTCTTGTAACCTCTGTGATTGACCTCCGTGTCCTGTGTCAGCGCGCACCTCCTGCTTGACACTCGATCGAGTCGCCTATCAGAACGCTCCATCCAATCATCAACAGAACCTGCATCTTCACTCCATGACGGCATCCCAAATGGCACTCTATGTAGGGAACGTATTTTCACCAGAGTCCTATGGTGGCTGTGGTCAAAAGTAGTACACTATATACAGCTGAAGTCGGAAGTTTACATACACCTCGGCCAAATACATTTAAATTCAGAATTTTACAATTCCTGACATTTAATCCGATTAAAAATTCCCTGTTTTACATCAGTTAGGATCAACACTTTATTTTAAGAAAGTGAAATGTCAGAATAATAGTAGAGAGAATTATTTATTTCAGCTTTTATTTATTTCATCACATTCCCAGTGGGTTAAAAGTTTACATTCACTCAATTAGTATTTGGTAGCATTGCCTTTAAATTGTTTATCTTACAGACACTCAAATGTTTCAGGTAGCCTTCCACAAGCTTCCCACAATAAATTGGGTGAATTTTGTCCCATTCCTCCTGACAGAGCTGGTGTAACTGAGTCAGGTTTGTAGGCCTCCTTGCTCGCACACGCTTTTTCAGTTCTGCCCATAAATGTTCTATAGGAATGAGGTCAGGGCTTTGTGATGGCCACTCCAATACCTTGACTTTGTTGTCCTTAACTTAAGAATCCGTCCCTTCATTTCAATGTTCGACCTGAAATGACATACTCAAATCTAACTGCCTGTAGCTCAGGCCCTGAAGCAAGGGAATGCTTGGTACCATTTGAAAGGAAACAATTTGAAGTTTGTGTAAACGTGGAAAGAATGTATAAGAATATAACACAATAGATCTGGTAAAATATAATACAAAGTAAAAAACAACCATTCTTTTGTATTTTTTTTGTACCATCATCTTTGAAATGCAAGAGAAAGGCCATAATGTATTATTCCAGCCCAAATGCAATACAGATTTTGGCCACTAGATGGGAGCAGTGTATGTGCAAAGTTTTAGACTGATCCAATGAACAATTGCATTTATGTGGAATTTTTTTTTTTCAAGACTACCCAAATATGCCTAATTTGTTTATGAATAACTATTTATATTCTAAATTGTGCATTCTCCTCAAACAATAGCATGGTATTCTTTCACTGTAATAGCTACTGTAAATTGGACAGTGCAGTTAGATTTAAAACTATTTTTGAACTGTAACCTTTAAGAACAAATTCTAATTTACAATGACGGCCTACACCGGCAAAACCCTGACAACGCTGGGCCAATTGTATACCGCCCTATGGGACTCCCAATCACGGCCAGTTGTGATACAGCCTGGAATCGAACCAGGGTGTCTGTAGTGATGCCTCTAGCACTGAGATGCAGTGCCTTAGACCGCTGCCCCACTCGGGAGCTCATGTGTTATGCTTGGGGTTCCTTGAGGCATATATGATCACTCATCCTCACACTACCGTACTGTATAGCACTGTACAACACTGTATCCTCATATCATATCAAATCATCTCGGCTTAGACCCAAATGCCATCCTATTCCCTACATTGGGCAATACTTTCATATGGGCCCTGGTCAAAAGGAGTGCACTACATAAACAATAGGGTGTAATTTAAGACAAGGACATCATATTATATTGTATCATCCTTGTGATCAAAGTGCCATCGACCACAGACGGACAAAATCTATTTTATGACAGTCCTATTTTATAGCCTAGATGTACTGCCCTTCTTTCAGAACTGGAAAATGGAAAATAAGCCAGGTAATGGAGTATAGGAGTCCTGAGAGCTTCTCCTGACTGGTTGATAGTCCTCTTTAAACGGTCCTATTCTAAGTTGTGGTATTTAAATCACTCAATAGACCTTTACAGGGAGTGAATGGAACGTTCTGAATTAAATGTTCTATTTTCCTGGTGACAGAACGGAGCAGATCACTACATATTACTGTCCTGGTGACAGAACGGAGCAGATCACTCCATATTACTGTCCTGGTGACAGAACGGAGCAGATCACTCCATATTACTGTCCTGGTGACAGAACGGAGCAGATCACTCCATATTACTGTCCTGGTGACAGAACGGAGCAGATCACTCCATATTACTGTCCTGGTGATGGAACGGAGCAGATCACTCCATATTACTGTCCTGGTGACAGAACGGAGCAGATCACTCCATATTACTGTCCTGGTGACATAACGGAGCAGCTCACTCCATATTACTGTCCTGTTGTTGGAACGGAGCAGATCACTCCATATTACTGTCCTGGTGACAGAACGGAGCAGATCACTCCATATTACTGTCCTGGTGACAGAACGGAGCAGATCACTCCATATTACTGTCCTTGTGACAGAACGGAGCAGATCACTCCATATTACTGTCCTGGTGACAGAACGGAGCAGATCACCCCATATTACTGTCCTGGTGACAGAACGGAGCAGATCACTCCATATTACTGTCCTGGTGACAGAATGGAGCAGATCACTCCATATTACTGTCCTGGTGGCGGAACGGAGCAGATCACTCCATATTACTGTCCTGGTGATGGAACGGAGCAGATCACTCCATATTACTGTCCTGGTGACAGAACGGAGCAGATCACTCCATATTACTGTCCTGGTGACAGAACGGAGCAGATCACTCCATATTACTGTCCTGGTGACAGAACGGAGCAGATCACTCCATATTACTGTCCTGGTGACGGAACGGAGCAGATCACTCCATATTACTGTCCTGATGACAGAACGGAGCAGATCACTCCATATTACTGTCCTGGTGGTGAAACGGAGCAGATCACTCCATATTACTGTCCTGGTGACAGAACGGAGCAGATCACTCCACATTACTGTCCTGATGACAGAACGGAGCAGATCACTCCATATTACTGTCCTGGTGACGGAACGGAGCAGATCACTCCATATTACTGTCCTGGTGACAGAACGGAGCAGATCACTCCATATTACTGTCCTCGTGACAGAACGGAGCAGATCACTCCATATTACTGTCCTGGTGACAGAACGGAGCAGATCACTCCATATTACTGTCCTGGTGACAGAACGGAGCAGATCACTCCATATTACTGTCCTGGTGACAGAACGGAGCAGATCACTCCATATTACTGTCCTGGTGACAGAACGGAGCAGATCACTCCATATTACTGCCCTGGTGACAGAACGGAGCAGATCACTCCATATTACTGTCCTGGTGGTGAAACGGAGCAGATCACTCCATATTACTGTCCTGGTGACAGAACGGAGCAGATCACTCCACATTACTGTCCTGGTGACAGAACGGAGCAGATCACTCCATATTACTGTCCTGGTGACAGAACGGAGCAGATCACTCCATATTACTGTCCTGGTGGTGAAATGGAGCAGATCACTCCATATTACTGTCCTGGTGACAGAACGGAGCAGATCACTCCACATTACTGTCCTGATGACAGAACGGAGCAGATCACTCCATATTACTGTCCTGGTGACAGAACGGAGCAGATCACTCCATATTACTGTCCTGGTGATCCTCCATATTACTGTCCTGGTGGAACGGAGCAGATCACTCCACATTACTGTCCTGTTGTTGGAACGGAGCAGATCACTCCATATTACTGTCCTGGTGGCGGAACGGAGCAGATCACTCCACATTACTGTCCTGTTGTTGGAACGGAGCAGATCACTCCATATTACTGTCCTGTTGTTGGAACGGAGCAGATCACTCCCTATTACTGTCCTGGTGACAGAACGGAGCAGATCACTCCATATTACTGTCCTGGTGACAGAACGGAGCAGATCACTCCATATTACTGTCCTGGTGATGGAACGGAGCAGATCACTCCATATTACTGTCCTGGTGACAGAACGGAGCAGATCACTCCATATTACTGTCCTGGTGACATAACGGAGCAGCTCACTCCATATTACTGTCCTGTTGTTGGAACGGAGCAGATCACTCCATATTACTGTCCTGGTGACAGAACGGAGCAGATCACTCCATATTACTGTCCTGGTGACGGAACGGAGCAGATCACTCCATATTACTGTCCTTGTGACAGAACGGAGCAGATCACTCCATATTACTGTCCTGGTGACAGAACGGAGCAGATCACCTCCATATTACTGTCCTGGTGACAGAATGGAGCAGATCACTCCATATTACTGTCCTGGTGACAGAATGGAGCAGATCACTCCATATTACTGTCCTGGTCAGATCACTCCATATTACTGTCCTGGTGATGGAACGGAGCAGATCACTCCATATTACTGTCCTGGTGACAGAACGGAGCAGATCACTCCATATTACTGTCCTGGTGACAGAACGGAGCAGATCACTCCATATTACTGTCCTGGTGACAGAACGGAGCAGATCACTCCATATTACTGTCCTGATGACAGAACGGAGCAGATCACTCCATATTACTGTCCTGGTGACAGAACGGAGCAGATCACTCCATATTACTGTCCTGATGACAGAACGGAGCAGATCACTCCATATTACTGTCCTGGATCACTCCATATTACTGTCCTGGTGGTGAGGAGCAGATCACTCCATATTACTGTCCTGGTGATGGAACGGAGCAGATCACTCCATATTACTGTCCTGATGACAGAACGGAGCAGATCACTCCATATTACTGTCCTGGTGTGAACGGAGCAGATCACTCCATATTACTGTCGGAGCAGATCAGATCACTCCATATTACTGTCCCATATTAGCAGATCACTCCATATTACTGTCCTGGTGACAGAACGGAGCAGATCACTCCATATTACTGTCCTGGTGACAGAACGGAGCAGATCACTCCATATTACTGTCCTGGTGAGCAGATCACTCCATATTACTGTCCTGCCCGTGACAGAACGGAGCAGATCACTCCATATTACTGTCCTGGTGGTGAAATGGAGCAGATCACTCCATATTACTGTCCTGGTGACAGAACGGAGCAGATCACTCCACATTACTGTCCTGATGACAGAACGGAGCAGATCACTCCATATTACTGTCCTGGTGACAGAACGGAGCAGATCACTCCATATTACTGTCCTGGTGACAGAACGGAGCAGATCACTCCATATTACTGTCCTGGTGGTGACAGATCACTCCACATTACTGTCCTGTTGTTGGACGGAGCAGATCACTCCATATTACTGTCCTGGTGACAGATCACTCCATATTACTGTCCTGTTGTTGGAGCGGGAGCAGATCACTCCATATTACTGTCCTGGTGACAGAACGGAGCAGATCACTCCATATTACTGTCCTGTTGTTGGAACGGAGCAGATCACTCCATATTACTGTCCTGTTGTTGGAACGGAGCAGATCACTCCATATTACTGTCCTGGTGACAGAACGGAGCAGATCACTCCATATTACTGTCCTGGTGATGGAACGGAGCAGATCACTCCATATTACTGTCCTGGTGATGGAACGGAGCAGATCACTCCATATTACTGTCCTGGTGACAGAACGGAGCAGATCACTCCATATTACTGTCCTGTTGTTGGAACGAAACAGATCACTCCATATTACTGTCCTGGTGTCCATACTGTTTATCAATCTACTGTATATCAATCTAATCTATATCAATCTACTGTATATCACTCTACTGTATATCACTCTACTCTATATCAATCTACTGTAAATCAATTGAAATGCGATGCTACTGATCCACAAACTACGAAACGCTTCCTCACTGAATGTGAACTTCCTAAACGAGACAAGGGCGTAGCGGCTGCACTCGATGCCGGGATAACGTTAGAGGAGATTACTGCAGTGATAGCACAATTTACAAACAGCAAGGCCTCTGTCCCCGATAGATATGTAATAGAATTCTATAAGAAGTACTGTGCCAGTCTAGCTCCACTTGCTCCGAATGTTTAAACATTCCAAAGAAAATGCCAAACTATCACAAACAATCTATCAGGCTACAGTACTATAGCACTAGATCCTGAGAAAAGATAGAGATTCCATGGAGATGTTGTGTTATCGCCCCGGGCCATAGCTCCGTATAGAAAATAGAGTGTTGACAAAGATATTGGCAAACCGATTGAAAGAATATAAACTCAGCAAAAAAAAAGAAACATCCCTTTTTCAGGACCCTGTCATTCAAAGATATTTTGTAAAAAAATCCAAACAACTTCACAGATCTTCATTGTAAAGGGTTTTAACACTGTTTCCCATGCTTGTTCAATGAACCATAAACAATTAATGATCATGCACCTGTGGAACGGTCATTAAGACACTAACAGCTTACAGATGGTAGGCAATTAAGGTCACAGTAATGAAAACTTAGGACACTAAAGAGGCCTTTCTACTGACTCTGAAAAACACCAAAAGAAAGATGACCAGGGTCCCTGTCCATCTGGGTGAACGGGCCTTAGATATGCTGCAAGGAGGCTTGAGGACTGCAGATGTGGCCAGGGCAATAAATTGCAATGTCCGTACTGTGAGACGTCTAAGACAGCGCTACAGGGAGACAGAAAGGACAGCTGATCGTCCTCGCAGTGGCAGACCACGTGTAACAACACCTGCACAGGATCGGTACATCCGAACATCACACCTGATGGCAACACCAACTGCCCGAGTTACACCAGGAACACACAAGCCCTCCATCAGTGCTCAGACCGTCCGTATAGACTGAGACAGGCTGGACTGAGGGCTTGTAGGCCTGTTGTAAGGCAGGTCCAAACAAGACATCACCGGCAACAACGTTGCCTATGGGCACAAACCCAACGTTGCTGGACCAGACAGGACTGGCAAAAAGTGCTCTTCACTGACGAGTCGCGGTTTTCTCTCACCAGGGGTAATGGTCGGATTCGTGTTTATTGTCGGAGGAATGAACGTTACACCGAGGCCTATACTCTGGAGCGGGATCGATTTGGAGGTGGAGGGTCCGTCATGGTCTGAGTGTCACAGCATCATCGGACTAAGCTTTTTGTCATTGCAGGCAATCTCAACGCTGTGTATTACAGGGAAGACATCCTACTCCCTCATGTGGGACCCTTGCTGCAGGCTCATCCTGACATGACCTTCAAGCATGACAATGCCATCAGCCTTACTATTCGTTCTGTGTGTGATTTCCTTGCAAGACACGAATGTCAGTGTTCTGCCATGGCCAGTGAAGAGCCCGAATCTCAATCCCATTGAGCACGTCTGGGACCTGTTGGATCGGAGGGTGAGGGCTAGGGCTAGTTGTTGAATCTTATGTTCATACAAATATTTACATGTTAATTTTTTTGAAAATATCACAACGTGAGAGGATGTTTTCTTTTTTGCTGAGTTTATGTCTGACGTCATACACCCTGAACAGACAGTTTTTTATCCGGGGCCGACATATTTAACGGCATCACGCTACCATGTTCCCCAAGGGCACCCCCCCCCACGCTCAACTCAAAAGATGGCGCACAGAATGCAAAAATATTTGTAGAAATATTTAACCTCCACACATTAACAAGTCTAATAGCTCAAATGAAAGATAAACACCTTGTTCATCTACCCAGCGAGTCAGATTTCTAAAATGTTTTACGGCGAAAACATAGCACATATGTATATCAAACCACCACAAAGACACATACAATATGTAGCCATTTTGTCAAGCAAAAGACGCAATCACAAACGCAGGATTAAAAGAAGAATAATTCACTAACCTTTTGAAAATCTTTATCAGATGACAGTAATAGGACATGTTACACAGTACATTTGTTTTTTTTCAATAATATGCAATTTATATCCATAAATCTCCTTTTACATTGAGCCATGTTCAATAAATGCTACAGAAATGTACGGAGAAATTATAGATAGCTCTGCCAGATAACGCCAGATAACAGCAATACACATCATAAACTTTGACTAAATATACATGTTCTACATATAGTTAGAAAGATACACTGCTTCTTAATGCAACCGCTGTGTTACATTTATTTTTAACGTTACAGAATTTGTTCACTAGGCAATAATCTGAGGCGGCGCTCAGACGTAAGCAATATTTCTCTGCTATGTTGGAGTCAACAGAAATACAAAATTACAACATAAATATTCCCTTACCTGTAACGGGTTTCTTCCAACTCCTCCTCTGACGAAGAGGTGGAACAAGGATCGGACCAAAATGCAACGTGGTTTGTTCGATACATCTTTAATGATGAAAAACACGAACAATACAAAACAACAAACGTCGAAAACCGAAAGAGCCCTGACTGGTGTAACAAACACAGAGACAGGAACAATCACCCACAAACAAACAGTGAAACCCAGGCTACCTAAATATGGTTCCCAATCAGAGACAACGATAATCACCTGACTCTGATTGAGAACCGCCTCAGGCAGCCATAGACTAATCTATACACCCCACACAACCCCAAGACGAAACACACTACAAATAAACCCATGTCACACCCTGGCCTGACTCAATAAATGAAGATAACTTAATAAATATAGACCAGGGCGTGACATTACCTTTGATGGTCTTCGATCAGAATGTAGTGGAAGGAGTCAAACTTACCCAAAACATTGTTTGGTTTCAAGTTGTGTGTCTCTGTATTAGCATATGCTAACAGCTTCAGCTGAAATGCACCCAAAATGACTTCTGGTCCCGCACAGTTGCGCATCAAAACTTCAAAATTACATATTATATGTCGACTAAACTGGTCAAACTAAGTGCAGAATCAAGCTTTAGGATGTTATTAATGTACAAAACAATTGCCGATTCGGCCGGACAAAAGCAGCTCCTCTCAGGCAATCTGGAACGAAGGAATGATTGTGTACCATTCGCGCCAGAACGTGCGTCTATTTTATCGCGACACCTAGTATTTTGGCTGCCAAAAGGTCAAAGCTCGTGGGATTTTCTCCATTACTCGCCCTATTGAAAGAACACATCCCGCCGAAGACACAGAAACTGATCCCAGATCCGTAGCTGGTTGGGAAGGGTGGGGGCGATGACGTCAAAGTTGGCCCAACTTTCCTGATGAGAGAGAGAGTTTGGGAGAATGGCTGCCTTGTGAGTTCTGCTTTACATACAAACATAATTCGAACTATTTTAGAAGCTTTAGAGTGTTTTCTATTCAATAATAATTATTATATGCATATATTAGCAATTTTGGACAGATTTATTTTTCTGTTCACTATGGGCACGCAATTCCTCCAAAGGGGGCAGTATTGTGCGTGGCCTTAACAGGATATTACAATCTGAGACTCCTTTTCAACGTAATGTATCACGATCATAAGGTTGAGGCAGTGCTAATAGCTCTTGATGCAGAGAAGGCGTTTGATCAGATTGAGTGGAAGTAAGTATATGATGTCTGTTCCGGAGGATTTCCGGGTTTTGAAAGGAATTTATTATTTGGATAAGAATTATTTATGCACACCCAATGGCGTCCATGGTAACCAATCAGGAGATGTCCCAGTCATTCCGACTGTCCAAAGGCTGTCGACAGGGGTGCCCTATTTCGCCTGTTCTCTTCGCTATAGCCATGGAACCCCCACCCACTATTCTCATTCGTGTACGTGATGATATTGCCCCCGTTGAGATAAAAAGACACACAGTACAAAATCTCCCTCTATGCAGATGATGTTCTTTTGATTTTATCCAAACCTAAGACTTCTATTCCCCCCTTACTTAACTTGATAAATACATGTGGCTCCTTTTCTGGCTATAAGATAAACTGGCACAAAAAAAGTGAATTGATGCCGAAATCACGGCCTGTGGATATGCACTTTCTGCAATCTACCCGATTTACAACTGAGTTCACAAGCCTTGGCATTGAAGTGACCAGAACATTTGATCAGCTACTGAAAACTAATTGGGACATGAAATTGATCAGCTTAAACAAAATTTAGTTTTTTGGATGACTCTGCCTTGGTTGGTTATTTTTCATTTTTACCTTTATTTTACTAGGCAAGTCAGTTAAGAACAATTCTTATTTTCAATGACGGCCTAGAAACAGTGGGTTAACCGCCTGTTCAGGGGCAGAACAACAGATTTGTACCTTGTCAGCTCGGGGGTTTGAACTTGAAACCTTCTGGTTACTAGTCCAATGCTCTAACCACTAGGCTACCCTGCTATTCAAATGGTTGTCCAGGTTTCTTTACCTCTTCCCATGTCTACCCAGTTTCATACCACAACGCTACTTTAAGAAACTGGATTCAATAGTAATTCCATTTTTCCGGGATAACAAGGCAGCCAGAATTTCAAAGAATAATTTATGCAAGTATCAAATCAAATCAAATCAAATTTTATTTGTCACATACACATGGTTAGCAGATGTTAATGCGAGTGTAGCAAAATGCTTGTGCTTCCAGTTCCGACAATGCAGTAATAACCGACAAGTAATCTAACTAACAACTCCAAAACTAATTTCTTATACACAGTGTAAGGGGATAAAGAATATGTACATAAAGATATGAATGAGTGATGGTGCAGAGCAGCATAGGGAAGATACAGTAGATGGTATCGAGTACAGTATATACATATGAGATGAGTATGTAAACAAGTGGCATAGATAAAGTGGCTAGTGATAGATGTATTACATAAGGATGCAGTAGATGATAGAGTACAGTATATACGTATACATTTGAGATGAATAATGTAGGGTATGTAAACATTATATTAGGTAGCATTGTTTAAAGTGGCTAGTGATATATTTTACATCCTTTCCCATCAATTCCCATTATTGAAGTGGCTGGAGTTGAGTCAGTGTGTTGGCAGCAGCCACTCAATGTTAGTGGTTGCTGTTTAACAGTCTGATGGCCTTGAGATAGAAGCTGTTTTTCAGTCTCTCGGTCCCAGCTTTGATGCACCTGTACTGACCTCGCCTTCTGGATGATAACGGGGTGAACAGGCAGTGGCTCGGGTGGGTGTTGTCCTTGATGATCTTTGTGGCCTACCTGTAACATCGGGTGGTGTAGGTGTCCTGGAGGGCAGGTAGTTTGCCCCCGGTGATACGTTGTGCAGACCTCACTACCCTCTGGAGAGCCTTACGGTTGTGGGCGGAGCAGTTGCCGTACCAGGCGGTGATACAGCCCGCCAGGATGCTCTCGATTGTGCATCTGTAGAAGTTTGTGAGTGCTTTTGGTGACAAGCCGAATTTCTTCAGCCTCCTGAGGTTGAAGACGCGCTGCTGCGCCTTCTTCACGATGCTATCTGTGTGAGTGGACCAATTCAGTTTGTCTATGATGTGTATGCCGAGGAACTTAAAACTTACTACCCTCTCCACTACTGTTCCATCGATGTGGATAGGGGGGTGTTCCCTCTGCTGTTTCCTGAAGTCCACAATCATCTCCTTAGTTTTGTTGACGTTGAGTGTGAGGTTATTGTCCTGACACCACACTCCGAGGGCCCTCACCTCCTCCCTGTAGGCCGTCTCGTCGTTGTTGGTAATCAAGCCTACCACTGTTGTGTCGTCCGCAAACTTGACGATTGAGTTGGAGGCGTGCGTTGCCGCGCAGTCGTGGGTGAACAGGGAGTACAGGAGAGGGCTCAGAACGCACCCTTGTGGGGCCCCAGTGTTGAGGATCAGCGGGGTGGAGATGTTGTTGCCTACCCTCACCACCTGGGGGCGGCCCATCAGGAAGTCCAGTACCCAGTTGCACAGGGCGGGGTCGAGACCCAGGGTCTCGAGCTTGATGACGAGCTTGGAGGGTACTATGGTGTTAAATGCCGAGCTGTAGTCAATGAGCAGCATTCTCACATAGGTATTCCTCTTGTCCAGATGGGTTAGGGCAGTGTGCAGTGTGGTTGAGATTGCTTCGTCTGTGGACCTATTTGGGTGGTAAGCAAATTGGAGTGGGTCTAGGGTGTCAGGTAGGGTGGAGGTGATATGGTCCTTGACTAGTCTCTCAAAGCACTTCATGATGACAGAAGTGAGTGCTATGGGGCGGTGGTCGTTTAGCTCATTTACCTTAGCTTTCTTGGGAACAGGAACAATGGTGGCCCTCTTGAAGCATGTGGGAACAGCAGACTGGTATAGGGATTGATTGAATATGTCCGTAAACACACCAGCCAGCTGGTCTGCGCATTCTCTGAGGGCGCGGCTGGGGATTCCGTCTGGGCCTGCAGCCTTGCGAGGGTTAACACGTTTAAATGTTTTACCCACCTCGGCTGCAGTGAAGGAGAGACCGCATGTTTCCGTTGCAGGCCGTGTCAGTGGCAATGTATTGTCCTCAAAGTGGGCAAAAAAGTTTTTTAGTCTGCCTGGGAGCAAGACATCCTGGTCCGTGACTGAGCTGGATTTATTCTTATAGTCCGTGATTGACTGTAGACCCTGCCACATACCCCTTGTGTATGAGCCGTTGAATTGAGATTCTACTTTGTCTCTATACTGACGCTTAGCTTGTTTGATAGTACAAGTTAGAGGGGAGTTTTGGCCTTCCTTGCTTTAAAACTGTATTATTGGGCCAATCTGAACATTGTGTCTTTCTGGAGGGAAAGTTTACCTGGGATCCGTCTGAACGATATGCCTTCATGGCTTTTGACATAGCAGGCCTCCTGTCTACGTTCCTCACTCCCTGCACTTGTTAATAGTCCATCATATGTGGAAAAAAGCCTCTTATGACTCTAATCCAGTCGTTTGTCACACTTTTAGGATCTGGAAACAGATTAGGTATTTTCTTAACATACCCACTGTATACATTGACAGCCCGATTTGCCTGAATCATGCTTTCCACCCCGCATTGGATGATGTGGTGTTTTCACAGTAGAAGGAGATGGGGCTCGAAACAATGAATAACTTACACATTGATGGTAACGTAGCGTCATTTCAACAGTTACAGGATAAGTTTAACATGCCAGCAACATATTTGGTCAGATAGCTCCAAATCCGGAATTTCTTAAGGACACATATCCCACAGTGTGGCATTAAAGCCAAAGAATTGTACATTAGATAGTCTGATTCTTGCCAAACCTCATTCAAAAGAGTCCGTCTATAAACTGTATGATGTGCTTCAGGCCCACATAGACGTTTCCACAGACATATTACAAGAACTTGGTTCACAAATCTCAGATGAGGACTGGGTAGAAGCTCTCAGATGAGGACTGGGTAGAAGCATACAGATGAGGACTGGGTAGAGCCTCTCAGATGAGGACTGGATAGAAGCTCTCAGATGAGGACTGGGTAGAAGCTCTCAGATGAGGACTGGATAGAAGCGCTCAGATGAGGACTGGATAGAAGCTCTCAGATGAGGACTGGGTAGAAGCTCTCAGATGAGGACTGGGTAGAAGCATACAGATGAGGACTGGGTAGAGCCTCTCAGATGAGGACTGGATAGAAGCTCTCAGATGAGGACTGGGTAGAAGCTCTCAGATGAGGACTGGGTAGAAGCTCTCAGATGAGGACTGGGTACATTTACATTTACATTTAAGTCATTTAGCAGACGCTCTTATCCAGAGTGACTTACAAATTGGTGAATTCACCTTCTGACATCCAGTGGAACAGCCACTTTACAATAGTGCATCTAAATCATTTAAGGGGGGGGGGTGAGAAGGATTACTTATCCTATCCTAGGTATTCCTTGAAGAGGTGGGGTTTCAGGTGTCTCCGGAAGGTGGTGATTGACTCTGCTGTCCTGGCGTCGTGAGGGAGTTAAACCTCATTCAAAAGAGTCCGTCTATAAACTGTATGATGTGCTTCAGGCCCACATAGACGTTTCCACAGACATATTACAAGAACTTGGTTCACAAATCTCAGATGAGGACTGGGTAGAAGCTCTCAGATGAGGACTGGGTAGAAGCATACAGATGAGGACTGGGTAGAGCCTCTCAGATGAGGACTGGATAGAAGCTCTCAGATGAGGACTGGGTAGAAGCTCTCAGATGAGGACTGGATAGAAGCTCTCAGATGAGGACTGGATAGAAGCTCTCAGATGAGGACTGGGTAGAAGCTCTCAGATGAGGACTGGGTAGAAGCATACAGATGAGGACTGGGTAGAGCCTCTCAGATAAGGACTGGATAGAAGCTCTCAGATGAGGACTGGGTAGAAGCTCTCAGATGAGGACTGGGTAGAAGCTCTCAGATGAGGACTGTTACATTTACATTTACATTTAAGTCATTTAGCAGACGCTCTTATCCAGAGCGACTTACAAATTGGTGAATTCACCTTCTGACATCCAGTGGAACAGCCACTTTACAATAGTGCATCTAAATCATTTAAGGGGGGGTGAGAAGGATTACTTATCCTATCCTAGGTATTCCTTGAAGAGGTGGGGTTTCAGGTGTCTCCGGAAGGTGGTGATTGACTCTGCTGTCCTGGCGTCGTGAGGGAGTTAAACCTCATTCAAAAGAGTCCGTCTATAAACTGTATGATGTGCTTCAGGCCCACATAGACGTTTCCACAGACATATTACAAGAACTTGGTTCACAAATCTCAGATGAGGACTGGGTAGAAGCTCTCAGATGAGGACTGGGTAGATGCTCTCAGATGAGGACTGGATAGAAGCTCTTAGATGAGGACTGGATAGAAGCTCTCAGATGAGGACTGGGTAGAAGCTCTCAGATGAGGACTGGGTAGAAGCTCTCAGATGAGGACTGGGTAGAAGCTCTTAGATGAGGACTGGGTATAAGCTCTCAGATGAGGACTGGATAGAAGCTCTCAGATGAGGACTGGGTAGAAGCTCTTAGATGCAGACTGGGTAGAAGCTCTCAGATGAGGACTGGGTAGAAGCTCTCAGATGAGGACTGGATAGAAGCTCTTAGATGAGGACTGGATAGAAGCTCTCAGATGAGGACTGGGTAGAAGCTCTCAGATGAGGACTGGGTAGAAGCTCTCAGATGAGGACTGGGTAGAAGCTCTTAGATGAGGACTGGGTATAAGCTCTCAGATGAGGACTGGATAGAAGCTCTCAGATGAGGACTGGGTAGAAGCTCTTAGATGCAGACTGGGTAGAAGCTCTTAGATGAGGAATGGATAGAAGCTCTCAGATGCAGACTGGGTAGAAGCTCTGAGATGAGGACTGGGTAGAAGCTCTCAGATGAGGACTGGGTAGAAGCTCTCAGATGAGGACTGGGTAGAAGCTCTCAGATGAGGACTGGGTAGAGCCTCTCAGATGAGGACTGGATAGAAGCTCTCAGATGAGGACTGGGAAGAACCTCTCAGATGAGGACTGGGTAGAAGCTCTCAGATGAGGACCGGGTAGAACCTCTCAGATGAGGACTGGGTAGAAGCTCTCAGATGAGGACTGGGTAGAAGCTCTCAGATGAGGACTGGGTAGAAGCTCTCAGATGAGGACTGGGTAGAAGCTCTCAGATGAGGACTGGGTAGAAGCTCTCAGATGACGACTGGATAGAAGCTCTCAGATTAGGACTGGGTAGAGCCTCTCAGATGAAGACTTGGTAGAAGCTCTCAGATGAGGACTGGGTAGAACCTCTCAGATGAAGACTTGGTAGCACCTCTCAGATGAAGACTGGGTAGAAGCTCTCAGATGAGGACTGGGTAGAACCTCTCAGATGAAGACTTGGTAGCACCTCTCAGATGAAGACTGGGTAGCACCTCTCAGATGAAGACTGGGTAGCACCTCTCAGATGAAGACTGGGTAGAAGCTCTCAGATGAGGACTGGGTAGAACCTCTCAGATGAGGACTGGGTAGAAGCTCTCAGATGAGGACTGGGTAGAACCTCTCAGATGAGGACTGGGTAGAACCTCTCAGATGAAGACTGGGTAGAAGCTCTCAGATGAGGACTGGGTAGAAGCTCTCAGGAATATAAACCACAGTTCAGTGAATGCCAGACTCAACCATGTACAGTTTAAGGAGATAGACAGGTTACATTACTCAAAAGTAAAACTGCATCAAATATTCCCAGACACCTCACCACTGTGTGAGAAGTGCAAGCAGGATGAGGAGACCCACTTACTTATTCTGGACCTAAGTTACATGCTTACTGGGCTCTCATTTTTGATGACTTATTGAAAGCCTGATAGAGTTATAACCCCAGACTCATTGATCGCTCTGTTTGGTGCAGTTGATGGGAATAACCAGGAAGGGAAGGCTGTCTCTCTTTGTACTCTATTAGCCAAAAGGCTCATATTGCCATTTTGGAAATTGGAAACTCTACCTACTTTTGAAATGTGTTTGCGGGATTTAAGGAATGTAATACATATAGTAAAGATTCTATACAATACCTCCAATAGAAGTCCAATGTTTTACAAAATATGTTAGCCGATACTGGATAAATGGTCTAGTCCCACTTCACAACTGGGTTGATGATGTGCTGCTACTCTGTGCTGTACTCCACTCAATATTTATTTTGGGTTTAACTACACTGTTTGTAATGACTGTATGCTGTCTTTTTACAACATCATCACCTAATAGGATTTATTTGTTATTTTTGTATATGTGAGTTGAGTTTTGTTTCGTCCTCTTAATCTGCCATCCCATTCAACAGCTCAATGAACGTCCATGTTTGTATCTCTGTCTTCTTTTTCTATTGGAAAATAATAAACATATTATAAAAAAAATATTTAAAAAAATGGAAGACAGAAGAGAATATTTAATCATCGATGTCTGACGGGAGTTCAGGGGTCGTGGTTGGAGAACAGAGGTACGAAAGGATTTCTCTCCCATGAACCTTTATTCATTTTGGCCCTGTCTGTGCGTTGTTCGGGTTTCTCGTTTTGTATTATGTTGCATTCATTTATTCAATGATTCACTCCCTGAACTTGCTGCCTCACGCCTCAGTCAGTTTGTCGGGCTCTCACGCTCTCACGCCTCAGCCGGCTCGTCAGACTCTCATGCCTCAGCCGGTTCGTCTGGTTTTCTGAGCCTCTGCGGAGGCGACTGGTCCGCTCCTGATCCCCGGGATCGTCCCCTTGGTCGGGGTCCTGCGGCTGTAGCTGCGCGCCAGGCATGGGGTACTGTTACGTATACTCCCTCTCCGGCACTCTAGGTCGCCAGGCTCCCGCACCTCAGCCGGTTCGACAGGTTCCTGTGCCTCAACAGAGGTGACCGGTCCGCTCCTGATCCCCGGGATCGTCCCTTTGGCCGGCGTGCTGTGGCTAGAGCCTTGCATTGGGGAGAGGGTACTGTCACATTTACTCCCTCTCCGGCGCTCTAGGTCACCAGGCTGCTCGTTATGGCGCACACCTGTCACCATCATTACGCGCACCTGTCACCATCGTTACACGCACCAGCGTGTCATCAGACTCACGTGGACTCTATGACCTCCTTGATTACCTTCCCTATATATGTCCCTCCCATTGGTTCCTTCCCTATATATGTCCCTCCCATTGGTTCCTTCCTTATATATGTCCCTCCCATTGGTTCCTTCCCTATATATGTCCCTCCCATTGGTTCCTTCCCTATATATGTCACTCCCATTGGTTCCTTCCCTATATATGTCCCTCCCATTGGTTCCTTCCCTATATATGTCCCTCCCATTGGTTCCTTCCGTTTATATGGTCCTCCCATTGGTTCCTTCCCTATATATGTCCCTCCCATTGGTTCCTTCCGTTTATATAGCCCTGCCTTTGGTTACTTCCCCAGCGTTATTGTTTTGGGAATCAGTTTCCTGTCTGTGCGTTGTTCGTGTTTCTTGTTTATGTGTAATGTTTCGTTCATTTATGAAATGATTCACTCCCTTAACTTGCTTCCTGACTCCCAGCACACACGTTACAGCAATTCAAGACCAACCACTGTTTTAACACAACAGGGACACTTCAGAATAAATCAATAAATGAATAGCGATGTGCATTCATTACATTAATTCACGAGCTTGACGAGTTGACTGAGTCATTTAAAATAAAGTCTGGTTAGGCTCAGTGGCGTTTGCACCGAAACAGCCATCTGTCCCGTTCATTTAACACTCTACCTGACTGTGATGTGTGAGTACTGTCAGAAGGGAATGGATTGTAATGAGTTTCTACAACCTGTTACTGATCACAAAAGCAAAGGTCAGATCAGTATTTACATTTGGATTGTTAAAACTCAATACGTGTTTGGTTTGCGACATATTGACCAAATTCATCGGCGTCAACATGACAATGTGCTCTACTGGTGTGGCCTCATTCAAGGACAGTTTGGTGTCAATATTTATATTCACTATATTTTACATATAGTATCTAGACGAACAATTGGATAATAGCAATTCACATGTCCCTGCATATTCACGTGTCCTTACATATTAAAATCCCTCCTAATGTCTCCTCCATGTCTGCTCCATTTATACTCTGTCTCTTCCATGTCTCCTCCATGTCTCTTACATGTCTCCTCTGAGTCTCCTCCATGTCTCATCCATGTCTCCTCCATGTCTCCTACATTTCTCCTCTGAGTCTCCTCTGAGTCTCCTCCATGTCTCCTCCATGTCTCCTACATGTCTCCTCTGAGTCTCCTCTGAGTCTCCTCCATGTCTCCTCCATGTCTCCTCCGTGTCTCCTCCATGTCACCTACATGTCTCCTCTGAGTCTCCTCCATGTCTCCTCTGAGTCTCCTCCATGTCTCCTCCATGTCTCCTCCAAGTCACCTACATGTCTCCTCTGAGTCTCCTCCATGTCTCCTCCATGTCTCCTCCATGTCTCCTCCATGTCTCCTCCGTGTCTCCTCCGTGTCTCCTCCGTGTCTCCTCCATGTCTCCTCCATGTCTCCTCCGTGTCTCCTCCATGTCTCCTCCGTGTCTCCTCCATGTCTCCTCCATGTCACCTACATGTCTCCTCCATGTCTCCTCCGTGTCTCCTCCATGTCTCCTCCGTGTCTCCTCCATGTCTCCTCCATGTCTCCTCCATGTCTCCTCTGAGTCTCCTCCATGTCTCCTCCATGTCTCCTCCATGTCACCTACATGTCTCCTCCGTGTCTCCTCCGTGTCTCCTCCGTGTCTCCTCCGTGTCTCCTCCGAGTCTCCTCTGAGTCTCCTCCGTGTCTCCTTCGTGTCTCCTCCATGTCTCCTCCGTGTCTCCTCCATGTCTCCTCCATGTCACCTACATGTCTCCTCCATGTCTCCTCCGTGTCTCCTCCTTGTCTCCTCCATGTCACCTACGTGTCTCCTCCGTGTCTCCTCCGTGTCTCCTCCATGTCTCCTCTGAGTCTCCTCCGTGTCTCCTCCATGTCTCCTCCATGTCTGTTCCATGTCTGTTCCATGTCTGTTCTCAGAACAATGAACTGCTAAACTGTATGCTTGTTTCATGAACTGTGTCCACAGAAGCCCTTCAGAATGGCGAATATCAGATGCCTTCCAAGGTGTTTGGGTCGTTGGGAAATGTATTCTGTGTACAGAGCCGAACAGCCATGAATGTGCCATCTTCATGTGGGTTTGTAGAGATGGTGCCAACGCTACACAACAGAAGACGAAGAGATTCCAGCAGAATGCTTTCAGCCTGTATCTGTATTAATCATCTCAGCTCAATTTCTCAGTGTTTTGTCACAATGCTTACAATTCCCACAGACTGTATTATACTGAGCCCTGAGACGGAGAAAGAGACAGAGAGACACAGAGACACACAGAGAGAGACAGAGAGAGAGAGAAAGATATTTAGGGAGAGAGAGAGAGAGAGAGAGAGAGAGAGAGAGAGAGAGAGAGAGAGAGAGATTTAGGGAGAGAGACAGAGAGAGAGAGAGAGAGACAGACAGAATAGCCTAGCCTCTTTAAGCATATGTTGTATCAGATAAGTCTGCCAAACAGTGATTCTCTGCCTTAAGGAGCTGGCTTGATAAGGTCTCTGGATCAATATGCTTTGAGGGATCGGAGCAGAAAAGGACGCCATTGAACTTACTGCAGGCGCTGTCTCTGTCACAGCCTTTACTATAACACTGCCTCAGACTACTCTACTCTGCCATGTTATCTGTTGACCTTTATTTAACTAGGCAAGTCTTTTAAGGATATTTCTTTGAGGGATAATTCTTTATGGGAGTTTTCTTTCAGGGAAATTTCCTATGGGAGATTTCTTTAAGGGAGATTTCTTTAATGGAGATTTCTTTATGGGAGATTTACTTGAGGGAGATTTCTTTAAGGGAGATTTCTTTAAGGGAGATTTCTTTAATGGAGATTTCTTTATGGGAGATTTACTTGAGGGAGATTTCTTTATGGGAGATTTCTTTAAGGGAGATTTCTTTAATGGAGATTTCTTTATGGGAGATTTACTTGAGGGAGATTTCTTTATGGGAGATTTCTTTAAGAGAAATTTCCTTATGGGAGATTTCTTTGCTATGGGAGATTTCGTCATGGGAGATTTATTTAAGGGAAATTTATTTTAAGGGAGATTTTCTTCATGGGAGATTTCTTTAAGGGAGATTTTGCTATGGGAGATTTCGTCATGGGAGATTTATTTAAGGGAAATTTATTTAAGGGAGATTTTCTTCATGGGAGATTTTCTTCATGGGAGATTTTCTTCATGGGAGATTTTCTTCATGGGAGATTTCTTCATGGACAGATTCTCCAAAGAACTTGGTCTTTAGTCCAGGCTTATTCTGTGTCTGGGAAAACCCCCACAGTTCCCTTTCAGATGTTCTTTTAACCTGTTAAGGAACTGGAGGCGAAGTCAGACGCAGGAGAGCAGAGTGTAGGAGACAGGCACACTTTTTATTCCGAACGAAAGAACAAAAGTATATAAATGTGTCCAAAACACGGAACAATTGTCACTGATATATTATAATATAACCTGAAATATTATAGTATAACCTGATATATGATAGTAGAACCTGATATATTATAGTATAACCTGATATATTGTAGTATAACCTGATATATTATAGTATAACCTGATGTATATTAGTAACTGTATTATAGTATAACTGTCACGCCCTGGTCGAAATATATTATGTTTATTCTTCATTTATTCGGTCAGGCCAGGGTGTGACATGGGTTATTGTGGTGTGTTTTTGTCTTGGGGTTTTGTGGGATGTCTAGCGTTAGTCTATGGCTGCCTGAGGCGGTTCTCAATCAGAGTCAGGTGATTATCGTTGTCTCTGATTGGGAACCATATTTAGGTAGCCATATTCTTTGTGTGTTTCGTGGGTGATTGTCCTTAGTGTCCTTGTTCCTGTCTCTGTGTTAGTTTACACTAGTATAGGCTGTTTCGGTTTTCGTTACGTTCTTTGTTTTGTAGTATTTGTATTGATTCGTGTTTACGTTTGTTCATTAAACATGGATCGCAATCTACACGCTGCATTTTGGTACGACTCTCCTTCACCACATGAAAACCGTTACAACAATAGACAAAAAGTCTGCCGCGTAACAATACCCACATAACATGCATACAATTTCAGCACAACGACATGGAGGGGAACAGACGACTAAATACAAGCAGTGTGATTAGGGGGAATGTAAACCAGGTGTACAGGGAACAAGACAAAACAAATGGAAAATATGAAAAATGGAGTGGCGATGGTTAGAAAGCACTTCGATCGCCTGAACAAGGAGAGGAGCCGACTTCTTTTTTCCGACCAGGAAACGTAAAGATGGCACCCGGGGTGTGATGTGAAACATTAGCCCTCTGACAGGGTAGGGGACCATTTAGAAGTTGTCTTCATTCCAGGATATAGTCTGGTTTATCTGACCCGACCGCAGTGCTGAACCAGACATAGGACAACTGGAGCGCGTTGGGGAATAATGCATCTGTGATAAAATGTTCCAAGATGGCCACCGAGAGTCTGAAATGTTCCACTATTCCCTGTGTAGTGGACTACTTTCGACCCCTTAATAGGGTGCCATTGTATTCAGACACAGCCTACCTCCTGATTGTGTTAGCCAGTGATGTTTATTCCTGGGAGGTAAGATGGGAAGTAACATTCAGAGAGAGAAGAGGGAGGAATAAGGCATGAATTATCAATGACTGCCAAGAGTGTGTATCTGGGGGGACGTGTGTGTGTGCGTGCGTGCGTGAGTGCGTGTGCGTGCGTGTGTGTGTGTGTGCGTGCGTGCATGTGTGCGTGCGTGCATGCGTGTGTGTGCGTATGAGTGCGTGCCTGCGTGTGTGCGTGCGTGTGTGTGTGTGTGTGCGTGTGTGTGTGTGTGTGTGTGTGTGTGCGTGTGTGTGTGTGTGTGTGTGTGTGCGTGTGTCTGCGGGGTGGATGGAACTGCTGACAGATGATTTCCAGAGAGATGTTGTATCAGGTTAAGCATCACCAGACAGGGACGATATCTGACCTCAGAGGTGATTTAGGTATTCATCTGTCCGACCACTACCTCTCCCTATTTTCTACCTCCTCTTCTATTGGTCTTGATGTACGAAAATATCATATATCATGGAAGATTGTTTTTATTCTTGACAAACCCTCACATTATCAAAAGTACCTCAGTAATGAGTAGTGAAGGTAATGAACAACATCGAGTCTCTGTGTAATTTGGAATGACTCCAAGGTAGGAATACTTGAGATGCGGGCAACAACAACAGCAACAACAACAACAACAACGCACACACACAAACAAACAGCTGGTCGGCTTTTCTCAAATTGCAAGCAGGACATTCCAAGTGAGGGTGGACAAGGACATGTGTTTAGTTAGAGAGATAATGATAACATATGTTTAGTTAGAGAGATAATGATAACATATGTTTAGTTAGAGAGATGAGTGGGAGTAAATACTACCAGGAGAGAAGCATTAGTTTCCAATCCAGCTAATATCTACTGCTGTCAGATGTCTGAGAGATTACACATGGCCCCTACAAGCCACCATACATGTTAGGGTAATCTATGTACTTTTACAGCATCACGCACTAAACTCCCATATCTACTGGGTGAAATTCCACAGTTGTTCCATCACAGCAGCAAGATGTGTGACCCGTTGCCACGAGAAAAGGGCAACCAGTGAAGAACAAACACCATTGTAAATACAACCCATATTTATGCTTATTTATTCTCCCTTGTGTACTTTAACCATTTGTACATTGTTACAACACTGTATATTATATATATATATATATATATATATATATATATATATATATATATATATATATATATATATATATATATATATATATATATATATATATATATATAATATGACATTTGTAATGTCTTTATTGTTTTGAAACTTCTGTATGTGTAATGTTTACTGTTAATTTTCATTGTTTATTTCACTTTTGTATATTATCTACCTCACTTGCTTTGGCAATGTTAACACATGTTTCCCATGCCAATAAAGCCCCTTGAATTGAATTGAATTGAATTGAGAGAGAGAGAGAGAGAGAGAGAGAGAGAGAGAGAGAGAGAGACAGAGAGACAGAGCGAAAGAGACAGCAAGAGAGAGAGAGAGAGAGAAAGAGAGAGAGAGAGAGAGAGAGAGAGAGAGAGAGAGAGAGAGAGAGAGAGAGAGAGAGAAAGAGAGAGTCAAATGTCTGCTGTTTGCTGATGATCTGGTACTTCTGTCACCAACCAAGGAGGGCCTACAGCAGCACCTAGATCTTATGCACAGATTCTGTCAGACCTGGGCCCTGACAGTAAATCTCAGTAAGACCAAAATAATGGTGTTCCAAAAAAGGTCCAGTCACCAGGACCACAAATACAAATTCCATCTAGACACTGTTGCCCTAGAGCACACAAAAAAACTATACATACCTTGGCCTAAACATCAGCGCCACAGGTAACTTCCACAAAGCTGTGAACGATCTGAGAGACAAGGCAAGAAGGGCATTCTATGCTATCAAAAGGAACATAAATTTCAACATACTAATTAGGATTTGGCTAAAAATACTTGAATCAGTCATAGAGCCCATTGCCCTTTATGGTTGTGAGGTCTGGGGTCCGCTCACCAACCAAGACTTCACAAAGTGGGACAAACACCAAATTGAGACTCTGCACTCAGAATTCTGCAAAAACATCCTCCGTGTACAACGTAGAACACCAAATAATGCATGCAGAGCAGAATTAGGCCGATACCCACTAATTATCAAAATTCAGAAAAGAGCTGTTAAATTCTATAACCACCTAAAAGGAAGCGATTCCAAAACCTTCCACAACAAAGCCATCACCTACAGAGAGATGAACGTGGAGAAGAGTCCCCTAAGCAAGCTGGTCCTGGGGCTCTGTTCACAAACACAGGGTCCTGTGTGGCTCAGTCGGTAGAGCATGGCGCTTGCAACGCCAAGCGTCGTGGGTTCGATTCCCGCTGGGACCACCCATATGTAAAAGTAGTGGCCCCAGCCGACTTGTGAGTCGCTTTGGACAAAAGCGTCTGCTAAATGGGATATATTATAACACACCCTACAGAGCCCCAGGACAGCAGCACAATTAGACCCAACCAAATCATGAGAAAACAAAAAGATAATTACTCGACACATTGGAAAGAATTAACAAAAAAACAGAGCAAACTAGAATGCTATTTGGCCCTACACAGAGAGTACACAGCGGCAGAATACCTGACCACTGTGACTGACCCAAAATTAAGGAAAGCTTTGACTATGTACAGACTCAGCGAGCATAGCCTTGCTATTGAGAAAGGCCGCCGTAGGCAGACATGGCTCTCAAGAAAAGACAGGCTATGTGCTCACTGCCCACAAAATGAGGTGGAAACTGAGCTGCACTTCCTAACCTCCTGCCCAATGTATGACCATATTAGAGAGACATATTTCCCTCAGATTACACAGATCCACAAAGAATTCGAAAACAAATCCAATTTTGAAAAACTCCCATATCTACTGGGTGAAATTCCACAGTGTGCCATCAGAGCAGCAAGATTTGTGACCTGTTGCCACGAGAAAAGGGCAACCAGTGAAGAACACGCACCATTGTAAACACTACCCATATCTATGCTTATTTATTTTATCTTGTGTCCTTTACCATTTGTACCTTGTAAAAACACTGTATATATATAATATGCCATTTGTAATGTCTTTATTGTTTTGAAACTTCTGTATGCGTGATGTCTACTGTTAATTTCACTTTATATATTATCTACCTTACTTGCTTTGGCAATGTTAACACATGTTTCCCATGCCAATAAATCCCTTGAATTGAATTGAATTGAATTGATCATAGCGCTCTACCTCCTCTCACTCTCTGTCTCTGTCTGTCTCTCTCACTCTCTGTCTCTCTCTCTCTCGCTCTCTCTCTCTGTCTCCCTCTCTCTCTCTCTCTCTCTCTCTCTCTCTCTCTCTCTCTCTCTCTCTCTCTCTCTCTCTCTCTCTCTCTCTTTCTGTCTCTCACTCTCTCTCTCTGCCTATCTCTCTCTTTCTGTCACTCTCTCTCTGTCTCCCTCTCTCTCTCTGTCAATTCAATTCAATTCAATTCAAGGGGCTTTATTGGCATGGGAAACATATGTTAACATTGCCAAAGCAAGTAAGGTATATAATATATAAAGTGAAATAAACAATAAAAATTAACAGTAGACATCACACATACAGAAGTTTCAAAACAATAAAGACATTACAAATGTCATATTATATATATATACAGTGTTTTTACAATGTGCAAATGGTAAAGGACACAAGATAAAATAAATAAGCATAGATATGTGTTGTATTTACAATGGTGCGTGTTCTTCACTGGTTGCCCTTTTCTTGTGGCAACAGGTCACAAATCTTGCTGCTCTGATGGCACACTGTGTGGGAATTTCACCCAGTAGATATGGGAGTTTTTCAAAATTGGATTTGTTTTCGAATTCTTTGTGGATCTGTGTAATCTGAGGGAAATATGTCTCTCTAATATGGTCATACATTGGGCAGGAGGTTAGGAAGTGCAGCTCAGTTTCCACCTCATTTTGTGGGCAGTGAGCACATAGCCTGTCTTCCCTTGAGAGCCATGTCTGCCTACGGCGGCCTTTCTCAATAGCAAGGCTATGCTCGCTGAGTCTGTACATAGTCAAAGCTTTCCTTAATTTTGGGTCAGTCACAGTGGTCAGGTATTCTGCCGCTGTGTACTCTCTGTGTAGGGCCAAATAGCATTCTAGTTTGCTCTGTTTTTTTGTTAATTCTTTCCAATGTGTCAAGTAATTATCTTTTTGTTTTCTCATGATTTGGTTGGGTCTAATTGTGCTGCTGTCATGGGGCTCTGTAGGGTGTGTTTGTGAACAGAGCCCCAGGACCAGCTTGCTTAGGGACTCTTCTCCAGGTTCATCTCTCTGTAGGTGATGGCTTTGTTGTGGAAGGTTTGGGAATCGCTTCCTTTTAGGTGGTTATAGAATTTAACTGCTCTTTTCTGGATTTTGATAATTAGTGGGTATCGGCCTAATTCTGCTCTGCATGCATTATTTGGTGTTCTACGTTGTACACTGAGGATATTTTTGCAGAATTCTGCGTGCAGAGTCTCAATTTGGTGTTTGTCCCATTTTGTGAAGTCTTGGTTGGTGAGCGGACCCCAGACCTCACAACCATAAAGGGCAATGGGCTCTATGACTGATTCAAGTATTTTTAGCCAAATCCTAATTGGTATGTTGAAATTTATGTTCCTTTTGATGGCATAGAATGCCCTTCTTGCCTTGTCTCTCAGATCGTTCACAGCTTTGTGGAAGTTACCTGTGGCGCTGATGTTTAGGCCAAGGTATGTATAGTTTTTTGTGTGCTCTAGGGCAACAGTGTCTAGATGGAATTTGTATTTGTGGTCCTGGTGACTGGACCTTTTTGGAACACCATTATTTTGGTCTTACTGAGATTTACTGTCAGGGCCCAGGTCTGACAGAATCTGTGCATAAGATCTAGGTGCTGCTGTAGGCCCTCCTTGGTTGGTGACAGAAGCACCAGATCATCAGCAAACAGCAGACATTTGACTTCAGATTCTAGTAGGGTGAGGCCGGGTGCTGCAGACTTTTCTAGTGCCCGCGCCAGTTCGTTGAAATATATGTTGAAGAGGGTGGGGCTTAAGCTGCATCCCTGTCTAACCCCACGACCCTGTGTGAAGAAATGTGTGTGTTTTTTGCCAATTTTAACCGCACACTTGTTGTTTGTGTACATGGATTTTATGATGTCGTATGTTTTACCCCCAACACCACTTTCCATCAGTTTGTATAGCAGACCCTCATGCCAAATTGAGTCGAAGGCTTTTTTGAAATCAACAAAGCATGAGAAGACTTTGCCTTTGTTTTGGTTTGTTTGGTTGTCAATTAGGGTGTGCAGGGTGAATACATGGTCTGTTGTACGGTAATTTGGTAAAAAGCCAATTTGACATTTGCTCAGTACATTGTTTTCATTGAGGAAGTGTACAAGTCTGCTGTTAATGATAATGCAGAGGATTTTCCCAAGGTTACTGTTGTCGCATATTCCACGGTAGTTATTGGGGTCAAATTTGTCTCCATTTTTGTGGATTGGGGTGATCAGTCCTTGGTTCCAAATATTGGGGAAGATGCCAGAGCTAAGGATGATGTTAAAGAGTTTTAGTATAGCCAATTGGAATTTGTTGTCTGTATATTTGATCATTTCATTGAGGATACCATCAACACCACAGGCCTTTTTGGGTTTGAGGGTTTTTATTTTGTCCTGTAACTCATTCAATGTTATTGGAGAATCCAGTGGGTTCTGGTAGTCT
>NC_088238.1:7693770-7791270 GCF_036934945.1 Oncorhynchus masou masou | reverse complement strand
TACGTAGTACACTACTGTTGAAGAGAACCACCTTATTCCCTACGTAGTACACTACTGTTGACCAGAACCACCTTATTCCCTACGTAGTACACTACTGTTGACCAGAACCACCTTGTGCCCTATGTAGTGCACTACTGTTGACCAGAACCACCTTATTCCCTACGTAGTACACTACTGTTGACCAGAACCACCTTATTCCCTACGTAGTACACTACTGTTGAAGAGAACCACCTTATTCCCTACATAGTACACTACTGTTGAAGAGAACCACCTTATTCCCTACGTAGTACACTACTGTTGACCAGAACCACCTTATTCCCTACGTAGTACACTACTGTTGACCAGAACCACATTATTCCCTACGTAGTACACTACTGTTGAAGAGAACCACCTTATTCCCTACATAGTACACTACTGTTGAAGAGAACCACCTTATTCCCTACGTAGTACACTACTGTTGAAGAGAACCACCTTATTCCCTACGTAGTACACTACTGTTGACCAGAACCACCTTATTCCCTACGTAGTACACTACTGTTGACCAGAACCACCTTATTCCCTACGTAGTACACTACTGTTGAAGAGAACCACCTTAATCCCTACGTAGTACACTACTGTTGACCAGAACCACCTTATTCCCTACATAGTACACTACTGTTGAAGAGAACCACCTGTTTCCCTACGTAGTACACTACTGTTGACCAGAACCACCTTATTCCCTACATAGTACACTACTGTTGAAGAGAACCACCTGTTTCCCTACGTAGTACACTACTGTTGACCAGAACCAACTTATTCCCTACGTAGTACACTACTGTTGAAGAGAACCACCTTATTCCCTACGTAGTGCATTACTGTTGACCAGAACCACCTTATTCCCTACGTAGTGCACTACTGTTGACCAGAACCACCTTGTTCCCTACGTAGTGCACTACTGTTGACCAGAACCACCTTATTCCCTACGTAGTGCACTACTGTTGACCAGAACCACCTTATTCCCTACATAGTACACTACTGTTGACCAGAACCACCTTATTCCCTACGTAGTACACTACTGTTGAAGAGAACCACCTTATTCCCTACGTAGTACACTACTGTTGACCAGAACCAACTTATTCCCTACGTAGTACACTACTGTTGAAGAGAACCACCTTATTCCCTACGTAGTGCACTACTGTTGTCCAGAACCACCTTAATCCCTACGTAGTACACTACTGTTGACCAGAACCACCTTGTGCCCTATGTAGTGCACTACTGTTGACCAGAACCACCTTATTCCCTACGTAGTACACTACTTTTGACCAGAACCACCTTAATCCCTACGTAGTACACTACTGTTGACCAGAGCCACCTTATTCCCTACGTAGTACACTACTGTTGAAGAGAACCACCTTATTCCCTACGTAGTACACTACTGTTGACCAGAACCACCTTATTCCCTACGTAGTACACTACTGTTGAAGAGAACCACCTTATTCCCTACGTAGTACACTACTGTTGAACAGAACCACCTTATTCCCTACGTAGTACACTACTATTTAAGAGAACCACCTTATTCCCTACGTAGTGCACTACTGTTGACCAGAGGCTCATCCATCAACACGGCTGTAACGATAGCCAGATGTGTTGGGGGTTGCGAGGTTCTGTAGTTGTGAAGCTCAGCAAAACCTGACATGATAAAATACCTTAGAACATGTGAGGCTGTCCTGCACAGGCCTGCATGGATTTACATGTGAGATGAAATTAGTTCAGTTAAGGTCTATCTATGCAGGTGATAAACCCTCTCAACAGTCAACTTCACGCTGCAATAATAGCCTATACTTTTTTATCCAATGCCCCAGTGTGAACTACACTATATTAACAAAAGTATGTGAACGCCACTTCAAATTAGAGGATTTGTCTAATTCAGCCACACCTGCTGCTGACAGGTGTATAAAATCAAGCACACAGCCATGCAATCTCCCGTAGACAAACATTGGCAGCAGAATGGCCTCACTGAAGAGCTCATTTGACTTTCAACGTGGCACCGTCATAGCATGCCACCTTTCCAACAAGTCAGTTTGTCAAATTTCTGCCCTGCTAGAGCTGCCCACGGGACAACTGTAAGTGCTGTTATTGTGAAGTGGAAACGTCTAGGAGCAACAACGGCTCAGCCGTGAAGTGGTAGGCCACACAAGCTCACAGAACGGGAATCGCAGAGGGCTGAACCCCATAGCGTGTAAAAATCATCTGCCAACTGTTTGGTGTTCGAGGAGTTTGGTGGAGGAATAATGATCTGGGGCTGTTTTTCATGGTTTCGGACCCTTAGTTCCGGTGTAGGGAAATCTTAACGCTACAGCATGCAATGACATTCTAATCTAGATGATTCTGTGCTTCCAACTTTGTGGCAACAGTTTGGGGGAGGCTCTTTCCTGTTTCAGCATGACAATACCCCAGTGCACAAAACAAGGTCCATACAAAAAAAAAATGTTTTTTTCGAGATCGATGTGGAAGAACTTGACTGGCATGCACAGAGCCCTGACCTCAACCCCATAGAACACCTTTGGGATGAATTAAAACACAGACTGCGCGCCAGGCCTAATCAACCCAACATCAGTGCCTGACCTCACTAATGCTCTTGTTGCCGAATGAAAGCAAATCCCCACAGCAATGTTCCAACATCTAGTGGAAAACCTTCCCAGAAGAGGGATTCTTCATGATTTTGAAATGAGATGTTGGGCGAGCAGGTGTCCACATACTTTCGGGTCATGTAGTGTATAAACGAAAGCAACTTCCAAATGCGAATTGAACTGAGGAGAGTTGAAGGTTTTCAACTGAAGAGTCTCTCTCTGGACCTAAATGCTGCCGTTCCATATGGTCACCGTACCATGTCGTGAGACCACTGAGACCAGAGGCCATTTCAGAAATGACGAGTCATGATTCATTTCAACTTGTGTGGGGACAGTTGGTCACCTCCCTTGAATCAGGACAGGCAGGCTGTCTGCTAGTGCCACCTGGTGGCTGGATGATAGTACTACAGCTAGGAACTGCTTGAAATGCAAAACAAACACAATCATGCTATTTATTGTTATTAAACCAAACCAACAGAAACAAACAGGTGGTCCTCTCCCTGACTGCCTTCGCCAGCAGAGTTACAGACCAGAGTTACAGACCAGAGCTACAGACCAGAGTTACAGACCAGAGCTACAGACCAGAGTTACAGACCAGAGTCACAGACCAGAGTTACAGACCAGAGCTACAGAGCAGAGTTACAGACCAGAGTTACAGACCAGTGCTACAGACCAGAGTTACAGACCAGAGATACAGACCAGAGTTACAGACCAGAGTTACATACCAGAGCTACAGACCAGAGCTGCAGACCAGAGCTACAGACCAGAGTTACAGAGCAGAGCTACAGACCAGAGATACAGACCAGAACAACAGACCAGAGCTACATACCAGAGATACAGACCATAGTTACAGACCAGAGTTACAGGCCAGAGCTACAGACCAGAGTTACAGACCAGAGCTACAGACCAGAGTTACAGACCAGAGTTACAGACCAGAGTTACAGACCAGAGCTACAGACCAGAGTTATAGACCAGAGTTACAGACCAGAGCTACAGACCAGAGTTACAGACCAGAGCTACAGACCAGAGTTACAGACCAGAGCTACAGAGCAGAGCTACAGACCAGAGCTACAGACCAGAGTTACAGACCAGAGCTACAGACCAGAGTTACAGATCAGAGCTACAGACCAGAGTTACAGACCAGAGCTACAGACCAGAGCTACAGACCAGAGTTACAGACCAGAGCTACAGACCAGAGATACAGACCAGAGTTACAGACCAGAGCTACAGACCAGAGTTACAGACCAGAGCTACAGACCAGCGTTACAGACCAGAGCTACAGACCAGAGCTACAGGTCAGAGTTACATACCAGAGCTACAGACCAGAGATACAGACCAGAGTTACAGACCAGAGCTACAGACCAGAGCTACAGACCAGAGTTACAGACCAGAGCTACAGACCAGAGTTACAGACCAGAGCTACAGACCAGAGCTACAGACCAGAGCTACAGACCAGAGTTACAGACCAGAGCTACAGACCAGAGTTACAGACCAGAGCTACAGACCAGAGCTACAGACCAGAGCTACAGACCAGAGTTACAGAGCAGAGTTACAGACCAGAGCTACAGACCAGAGTTACAGACCAGAGCTACAAACCAGAGTTACAGAGCAGAGTTACAGACCAGAGCTACAGACCAGAGTTACAGACCAGAGCTACAGGTCAGAGTTACAGACCAGAGCTACAGACCAGAGATACAGACCAGAGTTACAGACCAGAGCTACAGACCAGAGCTACAGACCAGAGTTACAGACCAGAGCTACAGAGCAGAGTTACAGACCAGAGCTACAGACCAGAGTTACAGACCAGAGCTACAGACCAGAGTTACAGACCAGAGCTACAGAGCAGAGTTACAGACCAGAGTTACAGACCAGTGCTACAGACCAGAGTTACAGACCAGAGATACAGACCAGAGTTACAGACCAGAGTTACATACCAGAGCTACAGACCAGAGCTGCAGACCAGAGCTACAGACCAGAGTTACAGAGCAGAGCTACAGACCAGAGATACAGACCAGAACAACAGACCAGAGCTACATACCAGAGATACAGACCAGAGTTACAGACCAGAGTTACAGGCCAGAGCTACAGACCAGAGTTACAGACCAGAGCTACAGACCAGAGTTACAGACCAGAGTTACAGACCAGAGTTACAGACCAGAGCTACAGACCAGAGTTATAGACCAGAGTTACAGACCAGAGCTACAGACCAGAGTTACAGACCAGAGCTACAGACCAGAGTTACATACCAGAGCTACAGAGCAGAGCTACAGACCAGAGCTACAGACCAGAGTTACAGACCAGAGCTACAGACCAGAGTTACAGATCAGAGCTACAGACCAGAGTTACAGACCAGAGCTACAGACCAGAGCTACAGACCAGAGTTACAGACCAGAGCTACAGACCAGAGATACAGACCAGAGTTACAGACCAGAGCTACAGACCAGAGTTACAGACCAGAGCTACAGACCAGCGTTACAGACCAGAGCTACAGACCAGAGCTACAGGTCAGAGTTACAGACCAGAGCTACAGACCAGAGATACAGACCAGAGTTACAGACCAGAGCTACAGACCAGAGCTACAGACCAGAGTTACAGACCAGAGCTACAGACCAGAGTTACAGACCAGAGCTACAGACCAGAGCTACAGACCAGAGCTACAGACCAGAGTTACAGACCAGAGCTACAGACCAGAGTTACAGACCAGAGCTACAGACCAGAGCTACAGACCAGAGCTACAGACCAGAGTTACAGAGCAGAGTTACAGACCAGAGCTACAGACCAGAGTTACAGACCAGAGCTACAAACCAGAGTTACAGAGCAGAGTTACAGACCAGAGCTACAGACCAGAGTTACAGACCAGAGCTACAGGTCAGAGATACAGACCAGAGCTACAGACCAGAGATACAGACCAGAGTTACAGACCAGAGCTACAGACCAGAGCTACAGACCAGAGTTACAGACCAGAGCTACAGAGCAGAGTTACAGACCAGAGCTACAGACCAGAGTTACAGACCAGAGCTACAGACCAGAGTTACAGACCAGAGCTACAGACCAGAGCTACAGACCAGAGTTACAGACCAGAGATACAGACCAGAGTTACAGACCAGAGCTACAGACCAGAGTTACAGACCAGAGCTACAGACCAGCGTTACAGACCAGAGCTACAGACCAGAGCTACAGGTCAGAGTTACAGACCAGAGCTACAGACCAGAGATACAGACCAGAGTTACAGACCAGAGCTACAGACCAGAGCTACAGACCAGAGCTACAGACCAGAGTTACAGACCAGAGCTACAGACCAGAGTTACAGACCAGAGCTACAGACCAGAGCTACAGACCAGAGCTACAGACCAGAGTTACAGACCAGAGCTACAGACCAGAGTTACAGACCAGAGCTACAGACCAGAGTTACAGACCAGTTTTCTGACTGGTTTTCTGATCCATACCCCTACCCTTTATTTAAAGGTATCTGTGACCAACATTACATTTACATTTAAGTCATTTAGCAGACGCTCTTATCCAGAGCAACTTACAAATTGGTGAATTCACCTTCTGACATCCAGTGGAACAGCCACTTTACAATGGTGCATCTAAATCATTTAAGGGGGGGGTGAGAAGGATTACTTTATCCTATCCTAGGTATTCCTTGAAGAGGTGGGGTTTCAGGTGTCTCCGGAAGGTGGTGATTGACTCCGCTGTCCTGGCGTCGTGATGCATATCCAACAGATGCATATCTGTATTCCCAGTCGTGAAAAGATTAGAGCCTAATTTATTAACTTACATTTACAGATTTCCTTAAAAATCTTTAAAAAATGTGCATGTTGCGTTTGTATTTTTTGTTCAGTGCACATAGTTTAGTTTTGTTCGGCTGCCGTTGAGACAGATATGTGGGTTCAGATACAACTTGTATGTTCAGCCATTTCAAATAGTTATTCACAGGGGAAATGAGTCCCAGCCAGGCAGCAGCAGTGTTGGTGGATGCTGATTTAGTCATGTAAAATTCTGTCTCTATACCGACATGTCAATCAACAGATATGCTACCGAACAGCAGTTACAACTGGTAACACACACACACCCTCTCTCTCTCTCTCTCTCTCTCTCTCTCTCTCTCTCTCTCTCTCTCTCTCTCTCTCTCTCTCTCTCTCTCTCTCAATTCAATTCAATTCAAGGGGCTTTATTGGCATGGGAAACATGTGTTAACATTGCCAAAGCAAGTAAGGTAAACAATAAAAATTAACAGTAGACATCACACATACAGAAGTTTCTCTCTCTCACACATAAGAGGGGGAACAGGGGAGGAGGAAAATGAGGAGGAGGATGAGGAGGATAATGAGGAAGAGGGAGGGAGGAAGAGTAGGTGTAATATTCCATATATTCAAGATGATTAACAGAGAAATGTCCAGACAGATTAAGTTGATGGCTGTTCCTCTCGAGGCTTTGCATGACGCACACACACTTTCACAGGTTGAGTAACTATCCTCCACTGCAGTACTATGGACCCACCATGTGGTGTGGTATTAGGTGAGTGATGTCGTAAACAGTCGTCAATGCTACCGCACTGTCTAAACATCCCAGGGGAGTAATCCCGTAACCCTGGTAACAGATTGAATGCCTTGGGTCTGTTGTTCAAGGCTCCGAATGAGTTTTCTCCCGGTACGACGTCGCCATCCAGTGGACATGCTTGAGTGTTACTGGTGACAGTGTTGCGAGTAGTGGCCCCGGCCCTGGTCACCGTGAGTCACTATTCATCATGCTGAAGTGAGGAGAAAAGGTCAAAGGTCAAAATGACCTTTGGGAAAAATGTGTCACTTTTTATGCCCTGGCTGAATAATGATTGGTGGTTTCTGCAGCTGATTGTCGGCCTCCTTCTCACGAGATAAACTACGAAAACCAGAATCAAGTAAATTTGGGAGAAAAAAAAAATGTTACACACCTAATAAAATAGGTATGTAACCAACTGTGTTTCAGGTTAATGTCATAACTCCACTACAGTAGACTGCAGTGGAGGCTGGTCGGATGGGCTCATTGTAATGGCTGGAATGGAATTCATGAAACGTTACCAAACACATCGAACATATAGAAACCCTGTTTGACTCCGTTCCATAAACTCCATTCCAGCCATTACACAGATCACCGTCTTCCTATATAGCTCATCCCATCAGCCTCCACTGGTAGGCTGTCACCGAATCGTCACCACACCCCTTTTCAAATGCCGTTTCAAGTTCTAGTCAGAACGAGGAACTCGAAAATGTCCCGACTTGCTAACTTGTTGTAGTTATACACATGCCACATTCAACGAATTAGCAAATCGGAAATATCCGAGTTCCCTAGATCAGACAAGCATCTGAACGCGCCAGATGTCTCGGGAGTCCGGGGCAGAAGTATGGAATTTCCCGAATTCTGCAACACCCGCCTCGGTCTGGTGGTTTACACTCAGTCACCTTTGGCATTACACACGTAAAACTAGCCAAAATAAAGATTATCCACAACAGTGGAATATGCCTTCAAAATAATAGTCTATAATTGAAAGTGACGCAAACGAATACAAATAGTGGAATCATGCCATATTTATACTAGTTAATGGAAGGAAAAAAAGTTTGGAATATTGTTATATAAATTGTAAATCTGTTTGAATCGCACTGTGGGCGTATTAGACTAGAGAGTTGCACCAGGGGCATCCTTCTGTTTCACTGCGCAGGCTTACCTATGGATTGTGGATCAACGAAACGGGATATCAATCTACTCAGTGACACCCACAGAACTGGGAGTTTAAACAAATATTAGCATTTTTAGCTCTTATTGCGGGACTTCCCTAGTCAGCTCATTGCACGTATTGATAGTTGGAGTTTTTACAAACATTTTCCAATCCTCCCTCGAACAGCAACACTTGGCAGTGTTGTGGAAAAACTCAACAATTCTACCCAATTCCTAAAGCCTCTATGTAACGGCTTTCTTCTACCTCCTTCTCTGACGAAGAGGTGGAATAAAGATCGGACCAAAATGCAACGTGGTTCGTTCGATACGTCTTTAATGAAGAAGAACACGAACAATACAAAACAACAAACGTCGAAAACCGAAACAGCCCTGACTGGTGCAACAAACACAGAGACAGGAACAATCACCCACAAACACACAGTGAAACCCAGGCTACCTAAATATGGTTCCCAATCAGAGACAACGATAATCACTTGACTCTGATTGAGAACCGCCTCAGGCAGCCACAGACCAATCTATACACCCGACACAGTCCCAAGAACAAACAAACTACAAATAAACCCATGTCACACCCTGGCCTGACCCAATAAATGAAGATAACATAATAAATACAGACCAGGGTGTGACACTCTAATCCCTCTGTGCTGAATGAACTATCGCCCTGTCGCCTTGACATCCTCAGTAATGAAACGCCTTGAGAAACTTGTGAAAAGTCATATCCTCAGCGTCGCCCAGCAGTTCCTCGACCCATTAACATTTTGCCTATCAGGCCAGCAGAGGAGTTGATGATGCCATTCTTACTCTCCTCAACATGGTCTATAGACATCTAGAGGGTGTAGTCTCCTCAACATGGTCTATAGACATCTAGAGGGTGTAGTCTCCTCAACATGGTCTATAGACATCTAGAGGGTGTAGTCTCCTCAACATGGTCTATAGACATCTAGAGGGTGTAGTCTCCTCAACATGGTCTATAGACATCTAGAGGTTGTAGTCTCCTCAACATGGTCTATAGACATCTAGAGGGTGTAGTCTCCTCAACATGGTCTATAGACATCTAGAGGGTGTAGTCTCCTCAACATGGTCTATAGACATCTAGAGGGTGTAGTCTCCTCAACATGGTCTATAGACATCTAGAGGGTGTAGTCTCCTCAACATGGTCTATAGACATCTAGAGGGTGTAGTCTCCTCAACATGGTCTATAGACATCTAGAGGGGGTATTAACATGGTCTATAGACATCTAGAGGGGGTATTAACATGGTCTATAGACATCTAGAGGGTGTAGTCTCCTCAACATGGTCTATAGACATGAAGAGGGGGTATTAACATGGTCTATAGACATCTAGAGGGGGTATTAACATGGTCTATAGACATCTAGAGGGGGTATTAACATGGTCTATATACATCTAGAGGGGGTATTAACATGGTCTATAGACATCTAGAGGGGTTATTAACATGGTCTATAGACATCTAGAGGGGGTATTAACATGGTCTATAGACATCTAGAGGGGGTATTAACATGGTCTAAGACATCTAGAGGGGGTATTAACATGGTCTATAGACATCTAGAGGGGTTATTAACATGGTCTATAGACATCTAGAGGGGGTATCAACATAGTCTATAGACATCTAGAGGGGTTATTAACATGGTCTATAGACATCTAGAGGGGGTATTAACATGGTCTATAGACATCTAGAGGGGGTATTAACATGGTCTATAGACATCTAGAGGGTGTAGTCTCCTCAACATGGTCTATAGACATCTAGAGGGGGTATTAACATGGTGTATAGACATCTAGAGGGGGTATTAACATGGTCTATAGACATCTAGAGGGTGTAGTCTCCTCAACATGGTCTATAGACATCTAGAGGGGGTATTAACATGGTCTATAGACATCTAGAGGGGGTATTAACATGGTCTACAGACATCTAGAGGGTGTAGTCTCCTCAACATGGTCTATAGACATCTAGAGGGGGTATCAACATGGTCTATAGACATCTAGAGGGGTTTTTAACATGGTCTATAGACATCTAGAGGGGGTATTAACATGGTCTATAGACATCTAAAGGGGGTATTAACATGGTCTACAGACAACTAGAGGGGGTATTAACATGGTCTATAGACATCTAGAGGGGGTATTAACATGGTCTATAGACATCTAGAGGGGGTATTAACATGGTCTACAGACAACTAGAGGGGGTATTAACATGGTCTATAGACATCTAGAGGGGGTATTAACATGGTCTATAGACATCTAGAGGGGGTATTAACATGGTCTATAGACATCTAGAGGGGTTATTAACATGGTCTATAGACATCTAGAGGGGGTATTAACATGGTCTACAGACATCTAGAGGGGGTATTAACATGGTCTATAGACATCTAGAGGGGGTATTAACATGGTCTATAGACATCTAGAGGGGGTATTAACATGGTCTATAGACATCTAGAGGGTGTAGTCTCCTCAACATGGTCTATAGACATCTAGAGGGGGTATTAACATGGTCTATAGACATCTAGAGGGGGTATTAACATGGTCTATAGACATCTAGAGGGGGTATTAACATGGTCTATAGACATCTAGAGGGGGTATTAACATGGTCTATAGACATCTAGAGGGGTTTTTAACATGGTCTATAGACATCTAGAGGGGGTATTAACATGGTCTATAGACATCTAGAGGGGGTATTAACATGGTCTACAGACATCTAGAGGGTGTAGTCTCCTCAACATGGTCTATAGACATCTAGAGGGGTTTTTAACATGGTCTATAGACATCTAGAGGGGGTATTAACATGGTCTATAGACATCTAGAGGGGGTATTAACATGGTCTACAGACAACTAGAGGGGGTATTAACATGGTCTATAGACATCTAGAGGGGGTATTAACATGGTCTACAGACATCTAGAGGGGGTATTAACATGGTCTATAGACATCTAGAGGGGTATTAACATGGTCTATAGACATCTAGAGGGGTTATTAACATGGTCTATAGACATCTAGAGGGGGTATTAACATGGTCTACAGACATCTAGAGGGGGTATTAACATGGTCTATAGACATCTAGAGGGGGTATTAACATGGTCTATAGACATCTAGAGGGGGTATTAACATGGTCTATAGACATCTAGAGGGTGTAGTCTCCTCAACATGGTCTATAGACATCTAGAGGGGGTATTAACATGGTCTATAGACATCTAGAGGGGTTTTTAACATGGTCTATAGACATCTAGAGGGGGTATTAACATGGTCTATAGACATCTAGAGGGGGTATTAACATGGTCTACAGACAACTAGAGGGGGTATTAACATGGTCTATAGACATCTAGAGGGGGTATTAACATGGTCTATAGACATCTAGAGGTGGTATTAACATGGTCTATAGACATCTAGAGGGGGTATTAACATGGTCTATAGACATCTAGAGGGGGTATTAACATGGTCTATAGACATCTAGAGGGGGTATTACCATGGTCTATAGACATCTAGAGGGGGTATTAACATGGTCTATAGACATCTAGAAGGGGTATTAACATGGTCTATAGACATCTAGAGGGTGTAGTCTCCTCAACATGGTCTATAGACATCTAGAGGGGTTATTAACATGGTCTATAGACATCTAGAGGGGGTATTAACATGGTCTATAGACATCTAGAGGGTGTAGTCTCCTCAACATGGTCTATAGACATCTAGAGGGGGTATCAACACGGTCTATAGACATCTAGAGGGGTTATTAACATGGTCTATAGACATCTAGAGGGGGTATTAACATGGTCTACAGACATCTAGAGGGGGTATTAACATGGTCTATAGACATCTAGAGGGGGTATTAACATGGTCTATAGACATCTAGAGGGGGTATTAACATGGTCTATAGACATCTAGAGGGGGTATTAACATGGTCTATAGACATCTAGAGGGGTTATTAACATGGTCTATAGACATCTAGAGGGGGTATTAACATGGTCTATAGACATCTAGAGGGGGTATTAACATGGTCTATAGACATCTAGAGGGGGTATTAACATGGTCTATAGACATCTAGAGGGTGTAGTCTCCTCAACATGGTCTATAGACATCTAGAGGGTGTAGTCTCCTCAACATGGTCTATAGACATCTAGAGGGTGTAGTCTCCTCAACATGGTCTATAGACATCTAGAGGGTGTAGTCTCCTCAACATGGTCTATAGACATCTAGAGGGTGTAGTCTCCTCAACATGGTCTATAGACATCTAGAGGGTGTAGTCTCCTCAACATGGTCTATAGACATCTAGAGGGGGTATTAACATGGTCTATAGACATCTAGAGCCAAATCCCATGGCAGGGTTCTGTTTGTGGACTGTTCTTCTGCCTTCAACACAATCCAGCCCTACATTCTGGCACAGAGACTCATAAGGGACATCTCCTTAGACGGGGGGCTCGTTTTGTGGCTGTTGGACTTCCTGAGTTAGAGGTCACAGTGTGTCAAGGTGGGTCCCCACGTTGTCAGACAAACACACCACCAACACAGGCTCTCCTCAGGGATGTGTTTAGTCCTCCTCCACCACCAACACAGGCTCTCCTCAGGGATGTGTTTAGTCCTCCTCCACCACCAACACAGGCTCTCCTCAGGGATGTGTTTAGTCCTCCTCCACCACCAACACAGTCTCTCCTCAGGGATGTGTTTAGTCCTCCTCCACCACCAACACAGGGATGTGTTTTGTCCTCCTCCACCACCAACACAGTCTCTCCTCAGGGATGTGTTTAGTTCTCCTCCACCACCAACACAGGGATGTGTTTAGTTCTCCTCCACCACCAACACAGGGATGTGTTTAGTCCTCCTCCACCACCAACACAGGGATGTGTTTAGTCCTCCTCCACCACCAACACAGGGATGTGTTTAGTCCTCCTCCACCACCAACACAGGGATGTGTTTAGTCCTCCTCCACCACCAACACAGGGATGTGTTTAGTCCTCACTCCACCACCAACACAGGCTCTCCTCAGGGATGTGTTTAGTCCTCCTCCACCACCAACACAGGGATGTGTTTAGTCCTCACTCCACCACCAACACAGGCTCTCCTCAGGGATGTGTTTAGTCCTCCTACACCACCAACACAGGGATGTGTTTAGTCCCCACTCCACCACCAACACAGGGATGTGTTTAGTCCTCCTCCACCACCAACACAGGCTCTCCTCAGGGATGTGTTTAGTCCTCCTCCACCACCAACACAGGGATGTGTTTAGTCCTCCTCCACCACCAACACAGGGATGTGTTTAGTCCTCCTCCACCACCAACACAGGGATGTGTTTAGTCCTCCTCCACCACCAACACAGGCTCTCCTCAGGGATGTGTTTAGTCCTCCTCCACCACCAACACAGGGATGTGTTTAGTCCTCCTCCACCACCAACACAGGCTCTCCTCAGGGATGTGTTTTTGGTCCAAGTTCAATGTGTCAGTCGTCGGCTCA
This sequence comes from Oncorhynchus masou masou, assembly GCF_036934945.1. Taxonomy (NCBI): domain Eukaryota; kingdom Metazoa; phylum Chordata; class Actinopteri; order Salmoniformes; family Salmonidae; genus Oncorhynchus; species Oncorhynchus masou. Next base: position 7,777,497 of record NC_088238.1, on the reverse strand, counting down.
ATGTGGCTCATTTCACGGTGGTTTCAGAGTCCCGCAATCTTCGAGAGCTATGACGCTACTCCTTATGGAAACTCTTCACAGTTGTGTTCTCTGAGTGTCACTGAGTAGACAACACTGGTTGTTGGTCGAAGGAGGATTGGAAAATGTCTGTGAAAAATACCAGCATTCAATACGTACAATAGGCTGACTGGGGAGGTGATTTCCCCACAGTCAAAGTCCAGCAATAAGAGCTACAACACTGATATTGGTGTAAACTCTTCCTAGTTGTGTTCTGTGGGTGTCCCGGAGTAGACTAATACCTCATTTAATTTATTCACAATACATAGCTAAGGCTGTACAGTGAAAAATATGAGTATGACCCCAATGCAATTCTGAGGTCGAATGCATCTAACAGTGCTATTTCAACTGATTTTCTAATTAATTCATTATTTATTATTTTTATTTATTTTTATATAACTACATTCCAACCTTGTTTTGCATTATCTAGTCAAAATATGCCATGATTCAACTATTTGTAACCATTTGAATCGCGTTCAATAAGGAACTTTTATTTTGAAAGTGAAACCGCAAATTCAACTGTCGTGGCTGATCTTTAACTGTGGCTCGCTTCACATAGGTTAGATTCTTGACGATAGTAAGGTTCCAGCTCAGACGCAGTTGAGATGGACTCGTCTATGTACCTGTATGATGTCCCCCCAGTTTTGATGGAGAAGTTTTGTAAGATAATCGACAGCGGTGATGACAGCCTCGGATGGCGCGGGCTCGGTGAGTAATGTGAACAAAGTGTTACTTTCTGTGCGCGGTTTAAACGGAATGATTACGGGTTTACCTAAACGGAAGTGTTGTGTACACTGTGGTACAAGTTGTGTAGATTACATGTTAACGATCTCTTCTGTGATAAATTCACATTCAGTTCCCCCCCCCACCCCCCCCACCGCACTACGTAACGCTGTTAGTGTATATAGCACGTAGTATAATGTCACTATAACATCGGCAGACTGGGTCAGAAATGTACAGTAGCGCTGGTATTTTAGCAACTCACATCACATCACTGCTCCATAACCCCTTTTCGAGGGCATGATACTACTATGATACTACTATGATACTACTATGCTAATTTCATTAATACCATAGTACTACTGTGGTACTTTCACTTATACTATGCTACTTTCATTAATACTATGGTACTACTGTGGTACTTTCACTTATACCATGGTACTACTGTGGTACTCTCATTAATACTATGGTACTACTGTGGTACTTTCATTAATACCATGGTACTACTGTGGTACTTTACTTATACCATGGTACTACTGTGGTACTTTCATTAATACTATGGTACTACTGTGGTACTTTCATGAATAACATGATATAGTCTGTATCATGTAAAAGTACTGTGGTTTTAGCCCCTAAGTATAATGGTACTACCATTGTACTGCCATTGTCCTTAACTATTACCATGGCACTGCATCATTAATACAATGGTATAGATGTGGATCATGTTTTTAACCTGCATTTAACCTCACTCTACATTGGCTTCCGCCAGCCTGCACAGTCATTGAGTCAGTGGACAGGTTTGTAGTTTTCCTGCCAAACTGGGCTACTTTGAAAACTATGTCACGGGTAAAAAATGAGTGAGTGAGTGAGTGAGTGAGGGGGTGAGTGAGGGGGTGAGTGAGTGAGTGAGTGAGTGAGTGAGGGGGTGAGTGAGGGGGTGAGTGAGGGGGTGAGTGAGTGAGTGAGTGAGTGAGTGGGTGAGTGAGTGAGGGGGGGTGAGTGAGGGGGTGAGTGAGGGGGTGAGTGAGTGAGTAAGGGTAAAAAATGAGTGAGTGAGTGAGTGAGTGAGTGAGTGAGTGAGGGGGTGAGTGAGGGGGTGAGTGAGTGAGTGAGTGAGTGAGGGGGTGAGTGAGGGGGTGAGTGAGTGAGTGAGTGAGTGAGTGAGTGAGTGAGGGGGTGAGTGAGGGAGTGAGGGGGTGAGTGAGGGGGTGAGTGAGTGAGTGAGTGAGTGAGGGGGTGAGTGAGTGAGTGAGTGAGTGAGGGGGTGAGTGAGTGAGTGAGGGGGTGAGTGAGTGAGTGAGTGAGTGAGGGAGTGAGTGAGTGAGTGAGTGAGTGAGTGAGTGAGTGAGTGAGTGAGTGAGGGGGTGAGTGAGTGAGTGAGTGAGTGAGTGAGTGAGTGAGTGAGAAAACAAATCATGAGAAAACAAATAATTACTGTTTTTTTTTAAATTCTATTTAATTCAATATAAAACCATCTGTGTTTGTCACAGAAAGATGGGACTAGTTTCTGTGGAGGCGGACAGATTTCCAACGGTGTGCTTCGTTTGAGACAAGCAGTGACGGGCCCTCCCGGTGAGGCAAATTACATTACAGTGCGGGACTTTCCAGCCTCCGATGACGGTGGATGTGCAATGGAATCCGACACCGGACTCCCTCGTCACGACAGTTAAATGTGATCTATTATATTGACGAGTCGAGCCGTCCGCTTTAACAATGGAAATACACGTCATCAAAGATGGAAGGCAGGCGTGTAACATGAGATAAGGTCGGACCCTTCTAGCCAATGAGGGGCCAGATACACGGCTCTTCCTCTCTGCTACTGATCAGAAACCCCCGTTGCCTTGCCGGGCTGAAGAGACTATTTTATACAATATACAGCCAACCTATGAGGCCTAACTGTCAACCGTAGGACACAGGATCTGTGTCAGTGTGCGTGAGTCTTCCTCTGTATTATGCCTGTCTCAACTGCACCACTGTGGTCTGCTGCTCTCGGACCAGCACAACCAGAACTCTTAACAAACACCTGGGTTCATTTCAGATATTTAGAGACGTCAGCACCAAGATGCCTTCTTTTGGTCTCTTAACTGTTTCAGCGCCACCTTTCTGTTTTCATGATACATGATCTCCTGATCTGACAGAGAGCTGGTCTCACTCTGATATGTGATCTGTTCTGAGAGAGAGCTGGTCTCACTCTGATATGTGATCTGTTCTGACAGAGAGCTGGTCTCACTCTCTGATATGTGATCTGTTCTGACAGAGAGCTGGTCTCACTCTGATATGTGATCTGTTCTGACAGAGAGCTGGTCTCACTCTGATATGTGATCTGTTCTGACAGAGAGCTGGTCTCACTCTGATATGTGATCTGTTCTGACAGAGAGCTGGTCTCACTCTGATATGTGATCTGTTCTGACAGAGAGCTGGTCTCACTCTGATATGTGATCTGTTCTGACAGAGAGCTGGTCTCACTCTGATATGTGATCTGTTCTGACAGAGAGCTGGTCTCACTCTGATATGTGATCTCCTGTTCTGACAGAGAGCTGGTCTCACTCTGATATGTGATCTGTTCTGACAGAGAGCTGGTCTCACTCTTTGATATGTGATCTGTTCTGACAGAGAGCTGGTCTCACTCTTTGATATGTGATCTGTTCTGACAGAGAGCTGGTCTCACTCTGATATGTGATCTGTTCTGACAGAGAGCTGGTCTCACTCTGATATGTGATCTGTTCTGACAGAGAGCTGGTCTCACTCTGATATGTGATCTGTTCTGACAGAGAGCTGGTCTCACTCTGATATGTGATCTGTTCTGACAGAGAGCTGGTCTCACTCTGATATGTGATCTGTTCTGACAGAGAGCTGGTCTCACTCTGATATGTGATCTGTTCTGACAGAGAGCTGGTCTCACTCTGATATGTGATCTGTTCTGACAGAGAGCTGGTCTCACTCTGATATGTGATCTGTTCTGACAGAGAGCTGGTCTCACTCTGATATGTGATCTGTTCTGACAGAGAGCTGGTCTCACTCTGATATGTGATCTGTTCTGACAGAGAGCTGGTCTCACTCTGATATGTGATCTGTTCTGAGAGAGAGCTGGTCTCACTCTGATATGTGATCTGTTCTGACAGAGAGCTGGTCTCACTCTGATATGTGATCTGTTCTGACAGAGAGCTGGTCTCACTCTGATATGTGATCTGTTCTGACAGAGAGTTGGTCTCACTCTGATATGTGATCTGTTCTGACAGAGAGCTGGTCTCACTCTGATATGTGATCTGTTCTGAGAGAGAGCTGGTCTCACTCTGATATGTGATCTGTTCTGAGAGAGCTGGTCTCACTCTGATATGTGATCTGTTCTGACAGAGAGCTGGTCTCACTCTGATATGTGATCTGTTCTGACAGAGAGTTGGTCTCACTCTGATATGTGATCTGTTCTGACAGAGAGCTGGTCTCACTCTGATATGTGATCTGTTCTGACAGAGAGCTGGTCTCACTCTTTGATATGTGATCTGTTCTGACAGAGAGCTGGTCTCACTCTTTGATATGTGATCTGTTCTGACAGAGAGCTGGTCTCACTCTGATATGTGATCTGTTCTGACAGAGAGCTGGTCTCACTCTGATATGTGATCTGTTCTGACAGAGAGCTGGTCTCACTCTGATATGTGATCTGTTCTGACAGAGAGCTGGTCTCACTCTCTGATATGTGATCTGTTCTGACAGAGAGCTGGTCTCACTCTGATATGTGATCTGTTCTGACAGAGAGCTGGTCTCACTCTGATATGTGATCTGTTCTGACAGAGAGCTGGTCTCACTCTCTGATATGTGATCTGTTCTGACAGAGAGCTGGTCTCACTCTCTGATATGTGATCTGTTCTGACAGAGAGCTGGTCTCACTCTGATATGTGATCTGTTCTGACAGAGAGCTGGTCTCACTCTTTGATATGTGATCTGTTCTGAGAGAGAGCTGGTCTCACTCTGATATGTGATCTGTTCTGACAGAGAGCTGGTCTCACTGATAAGTGACTGACAGAGAGCGGGTCTCACTGATAAGTGACTGACAGAGAGCGGGTCTCACTGATAAGTGACTGACAGAGTGACTGACAGAGAGCAGGTCTCACTCATAAGTGATTGACAGAGAGGGGGTCTCACTGATAAGTGACTGACAGAGAGTGGGTCTCACTGATAAGTGACTGACAGAGAGCAGGTCTCACTGATAAGTGACTGACAGAGAGTGGGTCTCACTGATAAGTGACTGACAGAGTGACTGACAGAGAGCGGGTCTCACTCTCTTTGATAATCTGCGTTTGACTTTGAATGTGAATTTGCTCCACCTCAGCTCAGCCAATCAGAAAACTGTCCTGACCCATCTTGTTAGGGAAGCCGACCATTGCTCACTGGTCAGCCAAATGCTCAGTATAGATTATTATAACAACAGAGAAATTGAGCAAAAGTCATATAAAATCACCAGCTGTGTCATTTTTTTTATAAATATATATTTTGGTTAAAAGTTAAACATTTTGGGATCAATTTCGACCAGCCCACCCTCTTAAAAGATGGTCCGGCCCTTCTTTCATTTGCCAGAATTGCCAGACGGCCGATACGCCCACGCACTATAAGAACGTGTTCCCTGTTGTTAACACGCTTATTTCTCTCCTTTATCTATCCCCCTTCAGCTGCGCGTATCGTGCCAAGTTGGACGGAGGTGCGACGCACCGAGAGGCTGGAGGCAATAGGCAAGAGCCCCACGCGAGAACTCATCTGGTCGTGGGCGCAACAGAACAAAACGGTCGGGGACCTTGTGAAGGTGTTGGAGGATATGGGTCACTACAGAGCTCTACAGCTCTTTATTCCTCAAGGTAAGGGGACTATTACTAGAGCTATACAACGCCTGCAGTTTGTGTCAGTTTCCTATTGTATTCCACACGTTACCACTTCCAGAACTGTAGCTTGTTTTTTTCACTGAAGGTTTCACTTCTGTAATGCCATTGTTGCGTAAACTTCCTCTATTCGTGTGCAAAGCGCTCAACACTGTCAACACAACATTTAGCAATCTGCCAGACTGAGCATTTTCAGTGTCCTGCTACACTAATGGTTGATAATGTAGGTCGATGTCGTTCGTGGTCAATAAAACAGTGATGTGTTGTCCTTTCAGAAACACAGCATTCCTTCCCCAACAGTGGACCATCAAAGAGCAGCAGGGATAATGCCTCCCCTCCTCAGTTACCCACGGTAGGCTACGAGTCATGTCCTGATATATCTATTAATCAAACTCCTCCCCTCCTCAGTTACCCGCGGTAGGCTACGAGTCATGTCCTGATGTATCTATTAATCAAACCCCTCCTCAGTTACCCACGGTAGGCTACTAGTCATGTCCTGATGTATCTATTAATCAAACCCCTCCTCAGTTACCCGCGGTAGGCTACGAGTCATGTCCTGATGTATCTATTAATCAAACCCCTCCTCAGTTACCCGCGGTAGGCTACGAGTCATGTCCTGATGTATCTATTAATCAAACCCCTCCCCCCTCAGTTACCCACGGTAGGCTACTAGTTATGTCCTGATGTATCTATTAATCAAACCCCTCCCCCCCTCAGTTACCCACGGTAGGCTACTAGTCATGTCCTGATGTATCTATTAATCCAACCCCTCCTCAGTTACCCACGGTAGGCTACGAGTCATGTCCTGATGTATCTATTAATCAAACCCCTCCCCCCCTCAGTTACCCGCGGTAGGCTACGAGTCATGTCCTGATGTATCTATTAATCAAACCCCTCCCCTCCTCAGTTACCCACGGTAGGCTACGAGTAATGTCCTGATGTATCTATTAATCAAACCCCTCCTCAGTTACCCGCGGTAGGCTACGAGTCATGTCCTGATCTATCTATTAATCAAACCCCTCCCCTCCTCAGTTACCCACGGTAGGCTACGAGTCATGTCCTGATGTATCTATTAATCAAACCCCTCCCCAACCTCAGTTACCCACGGTAGGCAACGAGTCATGTCCTGATGTATCTATTAATCAAACCCCTCCCCTCCTCAGTTACCCACGGTAGGCTACTAGTTATGTCCTGATGTATCTATTAATCAAACCCCTCCCCTCCTCACCCGTGATAGGCTACTAGTCATGTCATGATATATCTATTAATCAAACCCCTCCCCTCCTCACCTGTGATAGGTTACTAGTTATGTCCTGATGTATCTATTAATCAAACCCCTCCCCTCCTCACCTGTGATAGGCTACTAGTCGTGTCATGATATATAAATGAATCAAACCCCTCCCCTCCTCACCTGTGATAGGCTACTAGTCATGTCATGATATATCTATTAATCAAACCCCTCCCCTCCTCACCCATGATAGGCTACTAGTCATGTCATGATATATCTATTAATCAAACCCCTCCCCTCCTCACCCGTGATAGGCTACTAGTCATGTCATGATATATCTATTAATCAAACCCCTCCCCTCCTCACCTGTGATAGGCTACTAGTCGTGTCATGATATATAAATTAATCAAACCCCTCCCCTCCTCACCTGTGATAGGCTACTAGTCGTGTCATGATATATAAATTAATCAAACCCCTCCCCTCCTCACCTGTGATAGGCTACTAGTCATGTCATGATGTATCTATTAATCAAACATCTCCCCTCCTCACCTGTGATAGGCTACTAGTTATGATCAACTTATAATGTTATGATCCATAACAGTTATCACCCTGTAATAACTGTTGTCTATGTAGACTAGTCCATGTGTCACCCTGTAATAACTGTTGTCTATGTAGACTAGTCCATGTGTCGCCCTGTAATAACTGTTGTCTATGTAGGCTAGTCCATGTGTCGCCCTGTAATAACTGTTGTCTATGTAGGCTAGTCCATGTGTCACCCTGTAATAACTGTTGTCTATGTAGGCTAGTCCATGTGTCACCCTGTAATAACTGTTGTCTATGTAGGCTAGTCCATGTGTCACCCTGTAATAACTGTTGTCTATGTAGGCTAGTCCATGTGTCACCCTGTAATAACTGTTGTCTACATTGGCTAGTCCATGTGTCACCCTGTAATAACTGTTGTCTACGTAGCCTAGTCCATGTGTCACCCTGTAATAACTGTTGTCTATGTAGGCTAGTCCATGTGTCACCCTGTAATAATTGTTGTCTACGTAGCCTAGTCCATGTGTCACCCTGTAATAACTGTTGTCTATGTAGACTAGTCCATGTGTCACCCTGTAATAACTGTTGTCTATGTAGACTAGTCCATGTGTCACCCTGTAATAACTGTTGTCTATGTAGACTAGTCCATGTGTCACCCTGTAATTCATCCTTAGTTACACTGTACTAACTGTTGTCTATGTAGACTAGTCCATGTGTCACCCTGTAATAACTGTTGTCTATGTAGAGTAGTCCATGTGTCACCCTGTAATAACTGTTGTCTATGTAGGCTAGTCCATGTGTCACCCTGTAGTAACTGTTGTCTATGTAGACTAGTCCATGTGTCACCCTGTAATAACTGTTGTCTATGTAGACTAGTCCATGTGTCACCCTGTAATAACTGTTGTCTATGTAGGCTAGTCCATGTGTCACCCTGTAATAACTGTTGTCTATGTAGACTAGTCCATGTGTCACCCTGTAATAACTGTTGTCTATGTAGACTAGTCCATGTGTCACCCTGTAATAACTGTTGTCTATGTAGACTAGTCCATGTGTCACCCTGTAATAACTGTTGTCTATGTAGACTAGTCCATGTGTCACCCTGTAGTAACTGTTGTCTATGTAGACTAGTCCATGTGTCACCCTGTAATAACTGTTGTCTATGTAGACTAGTCCATGTGTCACCCTGTAGTAACTGTTGTCTATGTAGACTAGTCCATGTGTCACCCTGTAATTCATCCTTAGTTACACTGTACTAACTGTTGTCTATGTAGACTAGTCCATGTGTCACCCTGTAATAACTGTTGTCTATGTAGAGTAGTCCATGTGTCACCCTGTAATAACTGTTGTCTATGTAGGCTAGTCCATGTGTCACCCTGTAATAACTGTTGTCTATGTAGGCTAGTCCATGTGTCACCCTGTACTAACTGTTGTCTATGTAGACTAGTCCATGTGTCACCCTGTAGTAACTGTTGTCTACTTAGGCTAGTCCATGTGTCACCCTGTAATAACTGTTGTCTACGTAGCCTAGTCCATGTGTCGCCCTGTAATAACTGTTGTCTACGTAGCCTAGTCCATGTGTCGCCCTGTAATAACTGTTGTCTACGTAGCCTAGTCCATGTGTCGCCCTGTAATAACTGTTGTCTACGTAGGCTAGTCCATGTGTCGCCCTGTAATAACTGTTGTCTACGTAGCCTAGTCCATGTGTCGCCCTGTAATAACTGTTGTCTACGTAGGCTAGTCCATGTGTCACCCTGAAATAACTGTTGTCTATGTAGACTAGTCCATGTGTCACCCTGTAATAACTGTTGTCTATGTAGGCTAGTCCATGTGTCACCCTGTAATAACTGTTGTCTACGTAGCCTAGTCCATGTGTCGCCCTGTAATAACTGTTGTCTACGTAGCCTAGTCCATGTGTCGCCCTGTAATAACTGTTGTCTACGTAGCCTAGTCCATGTGTCGCCCTGTAATAACTGTTGTCTACGTAGGCTAGTCCATGTGTCACCCTGTAATAACTGTTGTCTATGTAGACTAGTCCATGTGTCGCCCTGTAATTCATCCTTAGTTACACTGTACTAACAGTTGTCTGTTGTATGTTCCGTGTTGTGTGTGTTTTCGTCGCCACGTCCTGTTTTCTCAGCCACCCCCACCTGCCAGCGAGTCGACCCGACCTGGTTGGAACCAGTCTAATGATCATGTGTCAAGTGAAGGTACATAACTGAAAGGCTGCTGAGCCGAACAATGTGAAAAAAAACTGCCTGTGTGCCCTTGAGCAAGGCACTTAAGCCTATTTCATTCCAGGGGCGCAGTACTACTGCCTTGTAAAACAATACATTAACACTGCACCTATCCGATGTATGGGGCGATGTTATTATTCTTTTAATTCAATATTTTTTTTCTGTCTTGTGATTTTTCTGTCCACATTTTAATATTCCTAATGAGATGAATACATTAGATTGCTGAGTCATTTCATTGTTTCAGTAGGAATTGTATTAATGGTGCTATGTTGGTACGACTATCACACAGTTCTTATGTTGGGTCATCAAAACAGCACACCTCTGGTCCCTAGTTACAACAGACTGATGTGTTGAGATGGTCCCTAGTTACAACAGACTGATGTGTTGAGATGGTCCCTAGTTACAGCAGACTGATGTGTTGAGATGGTCCCTAGATACAACAGACTGATGTGTTGAGATGGTCCATAGTTACAACAGACTGATGGTTTGAGATGGTCCCTAGTTACAGCAGACTGATGTGTTGAGATGGTCCCTAGATACAACAGACTGATGTGTTGAGATGGTCCCTAGACACAACAGACTGATGTGTTGAGATGGTCCCCAGTTACAGCAGACTGATGTGTTGAGATGGTCCCTAGTTACAGCAGACTGATGTGTTGAGATGGTCCCCAGTTACAGCAGACTGATGTGTTGAGATGGTCCCTAGTTACAGCAGACTGATGTGTTGAGATGGTCCCTAGATACAACAGACTGATGTGTTGAGATGGTCCCTAGATACAACAGACTGATGTGTTGAGATGGTCCCTAGATACAACAGACTGATGTGTTGAGATGGTCCCCAGTTACAGCAGACTGATGTGTTGAGATGGTCCCTAGTTACAGCAGACTGATGTGTTGAGATGGTCCCTACAACAGAGATACAACAGACTGATGTGTTGAGATGGTCCCTAGATACAACAGACTGATGTGTTGAGATGGTCCCTAGATACAACAGACTGATGTGTTGAGATGGTCCCTAGTTACAACAGACTGATGTGTTGAGATGGTCCCTAGTTACAGCAGACTGATGTGTTGAGCTGGTCCCTAGTTACAGCAGACTGATGTGTTGAGATGGTCCCTAGTTACAACAGACTGATGTGTTGAGATGGTCCCTAGTTACAACAGACGGATGTGTTGAGATGGTCCCCAGTTACAGCAGACTGATGTGTTGAGATGGTCCCTAGTTACAGCAGACTGATGTGTTGAGATGGTCCCTAGTTACAGCAGACTGATGTGTTGAGCTGGTTCCTAGTTACAGCAGACTGATGTGTTGAGATGGTCCCTAGTTACAGCAGACTGATGTGTTGAGATGGTCCCTAGTTACAGCAGACTGATGTGTTGAGATGGTCCCTAGTTACAGCAGACTGATGTGTTGAGCTGGTCCCTAGTTACAGCAGACTGATGTGTTGTGATGGTCCCTAGTTACAACAGACTGATGTGTTGAGATGGTCCCTAGATACAACAGACGGATGTGTTGAGATGGTCCCCAGTTACAGCAGACTGATGTGTTGAGATGGTCCCTAGTTACAGCAGACTGATGTGTTGAGATGGTCCCTAGTTACAGCAGACTGATGTGTTGAGCTGGTTCCTAGTTACAGCAGACTGATGTGTTGAGATGGTCCCTAGTTACAACAGACTGATGTGTTGAGATGGTCCCTAGATACAACAGACTGATGTGTTGAGATGGTCCCTAGTTACAGCAGACTGATGTGTTGAGATGGTCCCTAGTTACAACAGACTGATGTGTTGAGATGGTCCCTAGTTACAACAGACTGATGTGTTGAGATGGTCCCTAGATACAACAGACTGATGTGTTGAGATGGTCCCTAGATACAACAGACTGATGTGTTGAGATGGTCCCTAGTTACAACAGACTGATGTGTTGAGATGGTCCCTAGTTACAACAGACTGATGTGTTGAGATAGTCCGTAGTTACAACAGACTGATGTGTTGAGATAGTCCCTAGTTACAACAGACTGATGTGTTGAGATAGTCCCTAGTTACAACAGACTGATGTGTTGAGATGGTCCCTAGACACAACAGACTGATGTGTTGAGATGGTCCCTAGTTACAACAGACTGATGTGTTGAGATGGTCCCTAGTTACAACAGACTGATGTGTTGAGATGGTCCCTAGATACAACAGACTGATGTGTTGAGATGGTCCCTAGATACAACAGACTGATGTGTTGAGATGGTCCCTAGATACAACAGACTGATGTGGTGAGATGGTCCCTAGTTACAACAGACTGATGTGTTGAGATGGTCCCTAGTTACAACAGACTGATGTGTTAAGATGGTCCCTAGATACAACAGACTGATGTGTTGAGATGGTCCCTAGTTACAGCAGACTGATGTGTTGAGATGGTCCCTAGTTACAGCAGACTGATGTGTTGAGATGGTCCCTAGATACAACAGACTGATGTGTTGAGATAGTCCCTAGTTACAACAGACTGATGTGTTGAGATGGTCCCTAGTTACAACAGACTGATGTGTTGAGATGGTCCCTAGTTACAGCAGACTGATGTGTTGAGATGGTCCCTAGTTACAACAGACTGATGTGTTGAGATGGTCCCTAGTTACAACAGACTGATGTGTTGAGATGGTCCCTAGATACAACAGACTGATGTGTTGAGATGGTCCCTAGTTACAGCAGACTGATGTGTTGAGATGGTCCCTAGTTACAACAGACTGATGTGTTGAGATGGTCCCTAGATACAACAGACTGATGTGTTGAGATGGTCCCTAGTTACAGCAGACTGATGTGGTGAGATGGTCCCTAGTTACAACAGACTGATGTGTTGAGATGGTCCCTAGTTACAACAGACTGATGTGTTGAGATGGTCCCTAGTTACAGCAGACTGATGTGTTGAGATGGTCCCTAGTTACAACAGACTGATGTGTTGAGATGGTCCCTAGATACAACAGACTGATGTGTTGAGATGGTCCCTAGTTACAACAGACCCATAACTAATATTGAGGGCATTATGTGGAACATCCTATGAGAGTAAAGCTTCTGAGAGGTATTCAATTCCCTATTTCACTTCCCTTTTTATTTTTTGGTTTCATTGAAGAACGGTTTCATAGGGTGCAACCCAAATGGGCACCCTATTCCCTAACTAGTGGCCATGGGTCAAAAGTAGTCCACTACGTAGGGAATAGGGTGCTGTTTGGGACGTAGCCATACGGCTCATTGGACATGTGTATAAGTACTAGTGAGAATGCTGAGGTTTTTCCTCGTTACTCTGCGTATCTTCTAAGTATTCTCACCTTGTAGAAACCACAGGCTTAGTGTTTTGAACTTGTTGCCAGGTAGAAAACACAGGCTTAGTGTTTTGAACTTGTTGCCAGGTAGAAACCACAGGCTTAGTGTTTTCACTCTGTTGCTAGGTAGAAACCACAGGCTTAGTGTTTTCACTCTGTTGCTAGGTAGAAACCACAGGCTTAGTGTTTTCACTCTGTTGCTAGGTAGAAACCACAGGCTTGTGATCACCTACTCAGACGTCATAGAGGGAACTAGACATTTTCACCAGGACATGAAGATCTCTGAGGGCAGCTTCTCTGCTGTTTACAGAGCGGTAAAGGGAAATGAAACCTTCGCTGTCAAGCTCTTCAAGCAGGTACTGACACTCCTACTCCATACAGTGCTCCATTTATAAAAGTCATCTTTTCAAAATGACCCTGGCTTGATGGAGATGAAATATAATAGAGGTCATTATTCAACGAGAGAGACATTTATTTGGTCATGTGTTTCAAAAGGACTGGGGACATACGCAACACAGTTCAAGTGTTTGTTGGTCTTCTTCGTTGGTCTGTACAGGTGCAGAAAGCCTCATGGAGGAAGTTGTGGGATCTATTCAGGAGAGAGATGGAAGTTCATCATCTGTATGTCTACCTACTCCATTAATCCTCCATTTTAGGTGGTTTCTGTATGTCTACCTACTCCATTAATCCTCAATTTTAGATGGTTTCTGTATGTCTACCTACTCCATTAATCCTCAATTTTAGATGGTTTCTGTATGTCTACCTACTCCATTAATCCTCCATTTTAGATGGTTTCTGTATGTCTAACTACTCCATTGATCCTCCATTTTAGATGGTTTCTGTATGTCTAACTACTCCATTAATCCTCCATTTTAGATTGTTTCTGTATGCCTACCTACTCCATTGATCCTCCATTTTAGATGGTTTCTGTATGTCTAACTACTCCATTAATCCTCCATTTTAGATGGTTTCTGTATGTCTAACTACTCCATTAATCCTCCATTTTAGATGGTTTCTGTATGTCAACCTACTCCATTAATCCTCCATTTTAGATGGTTTTTGTATGTCTACCTACTCCATTGATCCTCCATTTTAGATGGTTTCTGTATGTCTACCTACTCCATTGATCCTCCATTTTAGATGGTTTCTGTATGTCTACCTACTCCATTGATCCTCCATTTTAGATGGTTTCTGTATGTCTAACTACTACATTAATCCTCCATTTTCGATGGTTTCTGTATGTCTAACTACTCCATTAATCCTGCATTTTAGATGGTTTCTGTATGTCTACCTACTCCATTAATCCTGCATTTTAGATGGTTTCTGTATGTCAACCTACTCCATTAATCCTCCATTTTAGATGGTTTCTGTATGCCTACCTACTCCATTGATCCTCCATTTTAGATGGTTTCTGTATGTCAACCTACTCCATTAATCCTCCATTTTAGATGGTTTCTGTATGTCAACCTACTCCATTAATCCTCCATTTTAGATGGTTTCTGTATGTCTACCTACTCCATTAATCCTCCATTTTCGATGGTTTCTGTATGTCTAACTACTCCATTAATCCTCCATTTTAGATGGTTTCTGTATGTCTACCTACTCCATTGATCCTCCATTCTGCGTAAATATTTACCTCTGAAATCTATTAGGGCATCAATAGTCTTCCATGCACACATCTTCTGCTAATTGTAAAAAAAATAAAAAATAATCTGTTGTCAATGACTTACCTGGTTAAATAAAGGTATATAACTGCCTGTTACTAATCATAAAATCTGCCTGTTTATCTTTCAGCTACCAGCATCCTAACATCTTAGAGCTGTTGGGTTGTTACTCTGATGGGGATCGTTACTGGCTGGTATACCCTTACCTTCCCAACGGATCACTGTTCCACAGACTGCATGACCAGGTGAGATATTCTATTCTATACCCCTTACCTTCCCAACGGATCACTGTTCCACAGACTGCATGACCAGGTGAGATATTCTATTCTATACCCCTTACCTTCCCAATGGATCACTGTTCCACAGACTGCATGACCAGGTGAGATATTCTATTCTATACCCCTTACCTTCCCAATGGATCACTGTTCCACAGACTGCATGACCAGGTGAGATATTCTATTCTATACCCCTTACCTTCCCAATGGATCACTGTTCCACAGACTGCATGACCAGGTGAGATATTCTATTCTATACCCCTTACCTTCCCAATGGATCACTGTTCCACAGACTGCATGACCAGGTGAGATATTCTATTCTATACCCCTTACCTTCCCAAAGGTTCACTGTTCCACAGACTGCATGACCAGGTGAGATATTCTATTCTATACCCCTTACCTTCCCAACGGATCACTGTTCCACAGACTGCATGACCAGGTGAGATATTCTATTCTATACCCCTTACCTTCCCAATGGATCACTGTTCCACAGACTGCATGACCAGGTGAGATATTCTATTCTATACCCCTTACCTTCCCAATGGATCACTGTTCCACAGACTGCATGACCAGGTGAGATATTCTATTCTATACCCCTTACCTTCCCAATGGATCACTGTTCCACAGACTGCATGACCAGGTGAGATATTCTATTCTATACCCCTTACCTTCCCAATGGATCACTGTTCCACAGACTGCATGACCAGGTGAGATATTCTATTCTATACCCCTTACTTTCCCAGTGGATCACTGTTCCACAGACTGCATGACCAGGTATGATCTACCAGGTATGATCTACCTCTTACCTGTTGTAGGTTGTATTACTTATTCTAGTTGTAGGTTGTGTTACCTATTCTAGTTGTAGGTTGTGTTACCTATTGTAGTTGTAGGTTGTATTACCTGTTGTAGGTTGTGTTACCTATTGTAGTTGTAGGTTGCATAACCTATTGTAGATGTAGGTTGCATTACCATTGTAGTTGTAGGTTGTGTTACCTATTCTAGTTGTAGGTTGTGTTACCTATTGTAGTTGTAGGTTGTATTACCTGTTGTAGGTTGTGTTACCTATTGTAGTTGTAGGTTGCATAACCTATTGTAGATGTAGGTTGCATTACCTATTGTAGTTGTAGGTTGTGTTACCTATTCTAGTTGTAGGTTGTGTTACCTATTGTAGTTGTAGGTTGTATTACCTGTTGTAGGTTGTGTTACCTATTGTAGTTGTAGGTTGCATAACCTATTGTAGATGTAGGTTGCATTACCTATTGTAGTTGTAGGTTGTGTTACCTATTCTAGTTGTAGGTTGTGTTACCTATTGTAGTTGTAGGTTGTGTTACCTATTCTAGTTGTAGGTTGTGTTACCTATTCTAGTTGTAGGTTGTATTACCTATTCTAGTTGTAGGTTGCATTACCTGTTGTAGGTTGTGTTACCTATTCTAGTTGTAGGTTGTGTTACCTATTCTAGTTGTAGGTTGTGTTACCTATTGTAGTTGTAGGTTGTATTACCTGTTGTAGGTTGTGTTACCTATTGTAGTTGTAGGTTGCATAACCTATTGTAGTTGTAGGTTGCATTACCTATTGTAGTTGTAGGTTGTATTACCTATTCTAGTTGTAGGTTGTGTTACCTATTCTAGTTGTAGGTTGTGTTACCTATTCTAGTTGTAGGTTGTGTTACCTATTCTAGTTGTAGGTTGTATTACCTATTCTAGTTGTAGGTTGCATTACCTGTTGTAGGTTGTGTTACCTATTCTAGTTGTAGGTTGTGTTACCTATTCTAGTTGTAGGTTGTGTTACCTATTGTAGTTGTAGGTTGTATTACCTGTTGTAGGTTGTGTTACCTATTGTAGTTGTAGGTTGTATTACCTATTCTAGTTGTAGGTTGTATTACCTATTGTAGTTGTAGGTTGTGTTACCTATTCTAGTTGTAGGTTGTGTTACCTATTCTAGTTGTAGGTTGTGTTACCTATTCTAGTTGTAGGTTGTATTACCTATTCTAGTTGTAGGTTGCATTACCTGTTGTAGGTTGTGTTACCTATTCTAGTTGTAGGTTGTGTTACCTATTGTAGTTGTAGGTTGTGTTACCTATTGTAGTTGTAGGTTGTATTACCTGTTGTAGGTTGTGTTACCTATTGTAGTTGTAGGTTGCATAACCTATTGTAGTTGTAGGTTGCATTACCTATTGTAGTTGTAGGTTGTATTACCTATTCTAGTTGTAGGTTGTGTTACCTATTCTAGTTGTAGGTTGTGTTACCTATTCTAGTTGTAGGTTGTGTTACCTATTGTAGTTGTAGGTTGTATTACCTGTTGTAGGTTGTGTTACCTATTCTAGTTGTAGGTTGTGTTACCTATTGTAGTTGTAGGTTGTATTACCTGTTGTAGGTTGTGTTACCTATTCTAGTTGTAGGTTGTGTTACTGCAAATTTCCGTCCTCTGATGGACAATACGCTTCCATTTAATTCTATTAAACTACTTCTATTTATATTCTATTTCAATGCCGGACATATCAGCGTATCTGTCTCTGCGCTGGACAGACTGTATGGTAGTAGGTGTATTGGTGTTTACATGCTAACATGTTTCCCTTCCTGCATCTCTCTGTAGACCGTAGTGCCTCCTCTCTCATGGCAGGAGCGTCTGGACATCATCAAGGGGACGGCGAAGGCTGTACATCACCTACACAGGGCCCAGCCCTGCACTGTGGTCTGTGGTAACATCACAAGGTACCGGCTCACACCCCTAGTCTATAACATCACGAGGTACCGTCTCACACCCCTAGTCTATAACATCACAAGGTACCGGCTCACACCCCTAGTCTATAACATCACAAGGTACCGTCTCACACCCCTAGTCTATAACATCACAAGGTACCGTCTCAAACCCCTAGTCTATAACATCACAATGTACCGGCTCACACCCCTAGTCTATAACATCACAAGGTACCGTCTCACATCCCTAGTCTATAACATCACAAGGTACCGTCTCACACCCCTAGTCTATAACATCACAAGGTACCGTCTCACACCCCTAGTCTATAACATCACAAGGTACCGTCTCACAACCCTAGTCTATAACATCACAAGGTACCGTCTCACACCCCTAGTCTATAACATCACAAGGTACCGTCTCACACCCCTAGTCTATAACATCACAAGGTACCGGCTCACACCACTAGTCTATAACATCACAAGGTACCGTCTCACACCCCTAGTCTATAACATCACAAGGTACCGTCTCAAACCCCTAGTCTATAACATCACAAGGTACTGGCTCACACCCCTAGTCTATAACATCACAAGGTACTGTCTCACACCCCTAGTCTATGACATCACAAGGTACCGGCTCACACCCCTAGTCTATAACATCACAAGGTACCGTCTCACACCTCTAGTCTATAACATCACAAGGTACCGTCTCACACCCCTAGTCTATAACATCACAAGGTACCGTCTCACACCCCTAGTCTATAACATCACAAGGTACCGTCTCACACCTCTCGTCTATAACATCACAAGGTACCGTCTCACACACCTAGTCTATAACATCACAAGGTACCGGCTCACACCGCTAGTCTATAACATCACAAGGTACCGTCTCACACCCCTAGTCTATAACATCACAAGGTACCGTCTCACACCTCTAGTCTATAACATCACAAGGTATCGGCTCACACCCCTAGTCTATAACATCACAAGGTACCGGCTCACACCCCTAGTCTATAACATCACAAGGTACCGGCTCACACCCCTAGTCTATAACATCACAAGGTACCGGCTCACACCCCTAGTCTATAACATCACAAGGTACCGTCTCACACCCCTAGTCTATAACATCACAAGGTACCGGCTCACACCCCTAGTCTATAACATCACACCGGCTCACACCCCTAGTCTATAACATCACAAGGTACCGGCTCACACCCCTAGTCTATAACATCACAAGGTACCTGCTCTAACCCCTAGTCTATAACATCACAAGGTACTGGCTCACACCCCTAGTCTATAACATCACAAGGTCTCCCTAGTCTATAACTCACAAGGTCCCGTCTCACACCTCTAGTCTATAACATCACAAGGTACCGTCTCACACCCCTAGTCTATAACATCACAAGGTACCGTCTCACACCCCTAGTCTATAACATCACAAGGTACCTTCTCACACCCCTAGTCTATAACTTCACAAGGTACCGTCTCTAACCCCTAGTCTATAACATCACAAGGTACCGTCTCACACCCCTAGTCTATAACATCACAAGGTACCGGCTCACACCCCTAGTCTATAACATCACAAGGTACCTTCTCACACCCCTAGTCTATAACATCACAAGGTACCGGCTCACACCCCTAGTCTATAAC
This sequence comes from Oncorhynchus masou masou, assembly GCF_036934945.1. NCBI lineage: Eukaryota > Metazoa > Chordata > Actinopteri > Salmoniformes > Salmonidae > Oncorhynchus > Oncorhynchus masou. Next base: position 7,758,266 of record NC_088238.1, on the reverse strand, counting down.
ATCACAAGTTACCGGCTCACACCCCTAGTCTATAACATCACAAGGTACCGGCTCACACCCCTAGTCTATAACATCACAAGGTACCGGCTCACACCCCTAGTCTATAACATCACGAGGTACCGTCTCACACCCCTAGTCTATAACATCACAAGGTACCGTCTCACACCCCTAGTCTATAACATCACGAGGTACCGTCTCACACCCCTAGTCTATAACATCACAAGGTACCGTCTCACACCCCTAGTCTATAACATCACGAGGTACCGGCTCACACCCCTAGTCTATAACATCACGAGGTACCGTCTCACACCCCTAGTCTATAACATCACAAGGTACCGTTCTCAAACCCCTAGTCTATAACATCACAATGTACCGGCTCACACCCCTAGTCTATAACATCACAAGGTACCGTCTCACACCCCTAGTCTATAATATCACAAGGTACCGTCTCACACCCCTAGTCTATAACATCACAAGGTACCGTCTCACACCCCTAGTCTATAACATCACAAGGTACCGGCTCACACCCCTAGTCTATAACATCACAAGGTACCGTCTCAAACCCCTAGTCTATAACATCACAAACCGGCTCACACCCCTAGTCTATAACATCCGGTCTCACACCCCTAGTCTATAACATCACAATGTACCGTTCTCACACCCCTAGTCTATAACATCACAAGGTACCGTCTCACACCCCTAGTCTATAACATCACAAGGTACCGTCTCACACCCCTAGTCTATAACATCACAAGGTACCGTCTCACACCCCTAGTCTATAACATCACAAGTGTATTCTCCCTAGTCTATAACATCTCAAGGTACCGTCTCAAACCCCTAGTCTATAACATCACAATGTACCGGCTCAAACCCCTAGTCTATAACATCACAAAGTACCGGCTCACACCCTTAGTCTATAACATCACAAGGTACTGTCTCACACCCCTAGTCTATAACATCACAAGGTACCGTCTCACACCCTTAGTCTATAACATCACAAGGTACCGTCTCACACCCCTAGTCTAGTCACTCACCTCACCCCCGAGCCTAGTGGTTAGTGGCAGGAGAGCCTTGTGGTTAGTGCATTGGACTAGTAACCGGAAGGTTGCAAGATCAAATCCCTGAGCTAACAAGGTAAAGAATTATGTCGTTCTGCCCCTGAACAAGGCAGTTAACCCACTGTTCCTAGTCCTTCATTGAAAATAAGAATTTGTTCTTAACTGACTCCCTGTCACACCTGAGTTCCAAAGCGTATTCTCTCTGTGTAGTTCTAAAGATCCCTGTCACACCTGAGTTCTAAAGATCCCTGTCACACATGAGTTCTCCCTGTCCCTATCACCTGAGTTCTAAAGAACCCTGTCACACCTGAGTTCCAAAGAACCGTAGTTCTAAAGAACCCTGTCACACCTAGTTCTAAAGAACCCTGTCACACCTGAGTTCTAAAGATCCCTGTCACACCTGAGTTCTAAAGATCCCTGTCACACCTGAGTTCCTGAGTTCTAAAGAACCCTGTCACACCTGAGTTCTAAAGAACCCTGTCACACCTGAGTTCTAAAGAACCCTGTCACACCTGAGTTCTAAAGATCCCTGTCACACCTGAGTTCTAAAGAACCCTGTCACACCTGAGTTCCAAAGCGTATTCTCCCTGTGTAGTTCTAAAAACCCTGTCACACCTGAGTTCCAAAAATCCCTGTCACATCTGAGTTCTAAAGAACCCTGTCACACCTGAGTTCCAAAGCGTATTCTCCCTGTGTAGTTCTAAAGAACCCTGTCACCTGAGTTCCAAAGCGTATTCTCCCTATGTAGTTCTAAAGAACCCTGTCACACCTGAGTTCCAAAGCGTATTCTCCCTGTGTAGTTCTAAAGAACCCTGTCACACCTGAGTTCCAAAGCATATTCTCCCTGTGTAGTTCTAAAGAACCCTGTCACACCTGAGTTCCAAAGCGTATTCTCCCTGTGTAGTTCTAAAGAACCCTGTCACACCTGAGTTCCAAAGCGTATTCTCCCTGTGTAGTTCTAAAGAACCCTGTCACACCTGAGTTCCAAAGCGTATTCTCCCTGTGTAGTTCTAAAGAACCCTGTCACACCTGAGTTCCAAAGTGTATTCTCCCTATGTAGTTCTAAAGAACCCTGTCACACCTGAGTTCCAAAGCGTATTCTACCTGTGTAGTTCTAAAGATCCCTGTCACACCTGAGTTCCAAAGCGTATTCTCCCTGTGTAGTTCTAAAGAACCCTGTCACACCTGAGTTCCAAAGCGTATTCTCCCTGTGTAGTTCTAAAGAACCCTGTCACACCTGAGTTCCAAAGCGTATTCTCCCTGTGTAGTTCTAAAGAACCCTGTCACACCTGAGTTCCAAAGCGTATTCTCCCTGTGTAGTTCTAAAGATCCCTGTCACACCTGAGTTCCAAAGCGTATTCGTATTCTCCCTGTGTAGTTCTAAAGAACCCTGTCACACCTGAGTTCCAAAGCGTATTCTCCCTGTGTAGTTCTAAAGAACCCTGTCACACCTGAGTTCCAAAGCGTATTCTCCCTGTGTAGTTCTAAAGAACCCTGTCACACCTGAGTTCCAAAGTGTATTCTCCTGTGTAGTTCTAAAGAACCCTGTCACACCTGAGTTCCAAAGTGTATTCTCCCTGTGTAGTTCTAAAGATCCCTGTCACACCTGAGTTCCAAAGCGTATTCTCCCTGTGTAGTTCTAAAGAACCCTGTCACACCTGAGTTCCAAAGCGTATTCTCCCTGTGTAGTTCTAAAGAACCCTGTCACACCTGAGTTCCAAAGTGTATTCTCCCTGTGTAGTTCTAAAGAACCCTGTCACACCTGAGTTCCAAAGTGTATTCTCCTGTGTAGTTCTAAAGATCCCTGTCACACCTGAGTTCCAAAGCGTATTCTCCCTGTGTAGTTCTAAAGAACCCTGTCACACCTGAGTTCCAAAGCGTATTCTCCCTGTGTAGTTCTAAAGATCCCTGTCACACCTGAGTTCCAAAGCGTATTCTCCCTGTGTAGTTCTAAAGATCCCTGTCACACCTGAGTTCCAAAGCGTATTCTCCCTGTGTAGTTCTAAAGAACCCTGTCACACCTGAGTTCCAAAGCGTATTCTCCCTGTGTAGTTCTAAAGATCCCTGTCACACCTGAGTTCCAAAGCGTATTCTCCCTGTGTAGTTCTAAAGATCCCTGTCACACCTGAGTTCCAAAGCGTATTCTCCCTGTGTAGTTCTAAAGAACCCTGTCACACCTGAGTTCCAAAGCGTATTCTCCCTGTGTAGTTCTAAAGAACCCTGTCACACCTGAGTTCCAAAGCGTATTCTCCCTGTGTAGTTCTAAAGAACCCTGTCACACCTGAGTTCCAAAGCGTATTCTCCCTGTGTAGTTCTAAAGAACCCTGTCACACCTGAGTTCCAAAGCGTATTCTCCCTGTGTAGTTCTAAAGAACCCTGTCACACCTGAGTTCCAAAGCGTATTCTCCCTGTGTAGTTCTAAAGATCCCTGTCACACCTGAGTTCCAAAGTGTATTCTCCTGTGTAGTTCTAAAGAACCCTGTCACACCTGAGTTCCAAAGTGTATTCTCTCTGTGTAGTTCTAAAGAACCCTGTCACACCTGAGTTCCAAAGCGTATTCTCCCTGTGTAGTTCTAAAGAACCCTGTCACCTGAGTTCCAAAGCGTATTCTCCCTGTGTAGTTCTAAAGAACCCTGTCACACCTGAGTTCCAAAGTGTATTCTCTCTGTGTAGTTCTAAAGAACCCTGTCACACCTGAGTTCCAAAGCGTATTCTCCCTGTGTAGTTCTAAATACCCTGTCACCTGAGTTCCAAAGCGTCTATTTTCTCCCTCAGTGTAGTTCTAAAGAACCCTGTCACACCTGAGTTCCAAAGTCCGTATTCTCAGCTGTGTGAGTTCTAAAGAACCCTGTCACACCTGATCCTCTGAAACATGAGTTCCAAAGCGTATTCTCCCTGTGTAGTTCTAACATACTGCTGGACAGCGGCTGCAGCCCAAGCTGTCTGATTTTGGGACGGACTCAACCCCACTCCTCAGTCAGAGCTGCATCGTTACCTTGGATACGACCTTCGGAACCCTGGGCTACCTGCCGGAGGAAACATGGACGTGTTTATGACGGACAACTGTCCTCTGAAACATCTTTATGACACAACAATCCTCTGAAACATCTTTATGACACAACAATCCTCTGAAACATCTTTTGACACAACAATCCTCTGAAACATCTTTCATGACACAACAATCCTCTGAAACATCTTTATGACACAACAATCCTCTGAAACATCTTTATGACACAACAATCCTCTGAAACATCTTTATGACACAACAATCCTCTGAAACATCTTTATGACACAACAATCCTCTGAAACATCTTTATGACACAACAATCCTCTGAAACATCTTTATGACACAACAATCCTCTGAAACATCTGACACAACAATCCTCTGAAACATCTTTATGACACAACAATCCTCTGAAACATCTTTATGACACAACAATCCTCTGAAACATCTTTATGACACAACAATCCTCTGAAACATCTTTATGACACAACAATCCTCTGAAACATCTTTATGACACAACAATCCTCTGAAACATCTTTATGACACAACAATCCTCTGAAACATCTTTATGACACAACAATCCTCTGAAACATCTTTATGACACAACAATCCTCTGAAACATCTTTATGACACAACAATCCTCTGAAACATCTTTATGACACAACAATCCTCTGAAACATCTTTATGACACAACAATCCTCTGAAACATCTTTATGACACAACAATCCTCTGAAACATCTTTATGACACAACAATCCTCTGAAACATCTTTATGACACAACAATCCTCTGAAACATCTTTATGACACAACAATCCTCTGAAACATCTTTATGACACAACAATCCTCTGAAACATCTTTATGACACAACAATCCTCTGAAACATCTTTATGACACAACAATCCTCTGAAACATCTTTATGACACAACAATCCTCTGAAACATCTTTATGACACAACAATCCTCTGAAACATCTTTATGACACAACAATCCTGAAACATCTTTATGACACAACAATCCTCTGAAACATCTTTATGACACAACAATCCTCTGAAACATCTTTATGACACAACAATCCTCTGAAACATCTTTATGACACAACAATCCTCTGAAACATCTTTATGACACAACAATCCTGAAACATCTTTATGACACAACAATCCTCTGAAACATCTTTATGACACAACAATCCTCTGAAACATCTTTATGACACAACAATCCTCTGAAACATCTTTATGACACAACAATCCTCTGAAACATCTTTATGACACAACAATCCTCTTTCAACAGACGACACAACAATCCTCCTTTGGTGCTTGTCAGCTACTTGCGACTAATACTAGATAAACTGATCTGAATGCCAGAACGTAGCTGCTTGTGAATTGCTTGGATGTCTATGACCAGAACCTGTTAATAAGAAACTATTTGTTCTTTAGGTTATAATGGAAATGTTAACGGGACGGAAAGTTAGAGAGGAGACTCCTAAACACACCCTGCTGGTAAGACTAGAATGACAATTACACATTGTATTGAAATGCTTGCAAACACATGAAATAATGCTGTATTGCTGGATACACGCGCTCTGGTTCTTCCTCCCTCCCTCCTGTCCAGAGAAATGTCCTACGTGGAGAGGTGGAGGACACTGGCAGTGTGGACTCCTGTCTCCAGTATCTGGACCCGAGAGCTGGTCTTTGTCCCCACTCTATGTCCTTCACCTTGTTGCGTCTCGCCCTGGACTGCACCTCTACACGACCACGCAACAGACCCACCATGGAGAATGTGAGTCGACTCAATACAATACAATGCAATCCAGTTCAATTTACTTCATTTCAATTCAATTCTACTTTACTGAGTTGGGTAAATGTGAGAATAAGGACATGGACCTGACTTTTAGAGTCAAGGTTCAGGGTAGAACTGTTTGTTTGATTTTCCACTGAATTAGACCTGAATCCGACCTGAATCATACCTGAATCAGACCTGGGCAGAAAATAGTTGTATTTTGTAGTTTGTTTGAAAATGCCAACTTTTGAAATACTCGAGGTAGTTGAAGATAGTTTAGGTAGAGTTTGAGCTAGTCGAAGATAGTTTAGGTAGAGTTTGAGCTAGTCGAAGATAGTTTAGGTAGAGTTTGAGCTAGTCGAAGATAGTTTAGGTAGAGTTTGAGCTAGTCGAAGATAGTTTAGGTAGAGTTTGAGCTAGTCGAAGATAGTTTATGTAGAATTTGATATTTAGAATTTGAGGTCGTCGAATATAGTTTAGGTAGAGTTTGAGGTAGTTGAACATAGCAAATATTGTTTTTTGATATTCAAATACAGGTCTCAGGAAAATAATACCTCGTAAATAACCAAATCATATTTGAAGGTATTTGAATATATGCAAGTTATTTGAAAAACTCAAAAATATTTATTTGCTGGCCGCCAAATATTCGATGAAGAACCCAAAACTATAACAGTTAGTTGAATGAGTCTAAATATATGATCATAAGCACATAGCTTGGAGGGCTCTCAGATATAAACCTTAATATAGCCTATAGCCTAGAATGAAATACACAAGGGACAGAATTACCTCAACATTAGAGGAGATTAACAAAATGACTGACAAATATGTTCGTAATGAGTGACATTAGGTTATATGGTAATGAGTGACATTAGGTTATATGGTAATGAGTGACATAAGGCTATATGGTAATGAGTGACATTAGGTTATATGGTAATGAGTGACATAAGGTTATATGGTAATGAGTGGCATTAGGTTATATGGTAATGAGTAACATTAGGTTATATGGTAATGAGTGACATTAGGTTATATGGTAATGAGTGACATCAGGTTATACAGTAATGAGTTGACATCCAGTTCTTGTATGTAGTAACTTCGTGATTATTACAATAGCAACATTGTTGTTACATGGGAGTTTGGAAATGTCTTTATAATTACACAATAATGGAGTTATTAAATGGAATAAGGAACAATCACAATTATTGTGTAGAGTAGTTACAAAAATTCCCAGCTTATTGCAGCATACCACCCTGCATATCACCCTGCATACCACCCGGCATACCACCCTGCATATCACCCTGCATACCACCCGGCATACCACCCTGCATATCACCCTGCATACCACACGGCATACCACCCTGCATATCACCCATCATACCACCGTGCATACCACCCTGCATACCACCCTGCATATCACCCTGCATGCCACCCATCATACCACCCTGCATATCACCCTGCATACCACCCGGCATACCACCCTGCATATCACCCTGCATACCACACGGCATACCACCCTGCATATCACCCTGCATACCACACGGCATACCACCCGGCATATCACCCATCATACCACCCTGCATACCACCCTGCATATCACCCTGCATACCACCCTGCATACCACCCTGCATATCACCCTGCATACCACCATGCATACCACCCATCATACCACCCATCATACCACCCTGCATACCACCCTGCATACCACCCTGCATATCACCCATCATACCACCCTGCATACCACCCTGCATACCACCCTGCATATCACCCTGCATACCACCCTGCATACCATCCTGCATATCACCCATCATACCACCCTGCATACCACCCTGCATATCACCCATCATACCACCCTGCATACCACCCTGCATATCACCCAACATACCACCCTGCATACCACCGTGCATACCACCCAGCATACCACCCTGCATACCACCCTGCATACCACTGCTGGCTTGCTTCTGGAGCTAAGCAGGGTTGGTCCTGGTCGGTCCCTGGATGGGAGACCAGATGCTGCTGGAAGTGGTGTTGGAGGGCCAGTAGGAGGCACTCTTTCCTCTGGTCTAAAAAAATATCCCAATGCCCCAGGGCAGGGATTGGGGACACTGCCCTGTGTAGGGTGCTGTCTTTCGGATGGGACGTTAAACAGGTGTCCTGACTCTCTGTGGTCACTAAAGATCCCATGGCACTTATCGTAAGAGTAGGGGTGTTAATCCCGGTGTCCTGGCTAAATTCCCAATCTGGCCTTCATACCATCGTGGTCACCTAATCATCCCCAGCTTACAATTGACTCATTCATCCCCCCTCCTCTCCCCTGTAACTATTCCCCAGGTTGTTGCTGTACATGAGAATGTGCTCTCAGTCAACCTACCTGGTAAAATAAATGAATAAATTAGCTATGCAATTACCAAATTATTATGTAACCAAATGCTAATACAAGGTAATTACAGTTGTTTTACTCCGGCACAGTAGCAGTTTAATGTTAAACGTTACTTAGAATGCTGACAGTAGCAAAATATGGCTATTAAGCGTCGAAAGCTAACGGAATATCCCAAAACTGCCTTCTCGAATCAACCACAGCCAAGGTAGGTGGAAAGTCATGTTAGTTTATATTCTGAGTAAAGTATCCCTTTAAAGATGGTGTAGTGTGTGTGTGTGTTTCAAACAAGAACACTTCCTGTCAGACGGACAAAGAGGTTCGACGTTGTTTGCAAATGGATTTGAATTACTCTGCAGTATTTGTCAGGTATTACAAAATTAATTGCAGCTTTCAACCTTTTCAGTGGCCTGTTGAAAGAGTCAGTACAGATGTAGGATCTTAGTTTGAGCCAGTTTGCTACAGCAGGAAAATAATCCTCAGCAACAGGAAATGTGAATTATTATGTGGATTATTGTTAATGGATATTTTTGTGTTGGTTGACACATTTTTTATTAGGGCAAATCAAACCTGAAATGTTAAAGTCAATATTACAAACTTTAGAAGCCTTTTCAAATCTCAAATACACTACAAGTTTGCATTTTCTGCTGTGCAGGAAAATTCTCAGCAACAAAAGTGAGATCAAAGTAAGATCCTACATCTGTAGTTGAGCATCACAACTTATACTTATCTGTAAAAAACGATATAATTGGTTAATTGGTTTGACTTGATAATGTACACCTGGGGCAATGACATTCAGGAGATTGGACATTTACAGAATGTTCACGTAGAAATGTATTGTATAGATCAAATATGACTGTCATATTGGAGTAGGATAGGAGATTTGGCTCTATTCATTCTATTTCTATCCTCAACATACAGTTCCAGATACAGTCCTGTCATTAGTTGAAGACAGCCAATCCAACATACAGTTCTAGATACAGTCCTGTCATTAGTTGAAGACAACCAATCCAACATACAGTTCTAGATACAGTCCTGTCATTAGTTGAAGACAACCAATCCAACATACAGTTCTAGATACAGTCCTGTCATTAGTTGAAGACAGCCAATCCAACATACAGTTCTAGATACAGCCCTGTCATTAGTTGAAGACAGCCAATCCAACATACAGTTCTAGATACAGTCCTGTCATTAGTTGAAGACAGCCAATCCAACATGCAGTTCTAGATACAGTCCTGTCATTAGTTGAAGACAACCAATCCAACATACAGTTCTAGATACAGTCCTGTCATTAGTTGAAGACAACCAATCCAACATACAGTTCTAGATACAGCCCTGTCATTAGTTGAAGGCAGCCAATCCAACATACAGTTCTAGATACAGCCCTGTCATTAGTTGAAGGCAGCCAATCCAACATACAGTTATAGATACAGTCCTGTCATTAGTTGAAGACAGCCAATCCAACATGCAGTTCTAGATACAGTCCTGTCATTAGTTGAAGACAGCCAATCCAACATACAGTTCTAGATACAGCCCTGTCATTAGTTGAAGACAGCCAATCCCCAACATACAGTTCTAGATACAGCCCTGTCATTAGTTGAAGACAGCCAATCCAACATGCAGTTCTAGATACAGTCCTGTCATTAGTTGAAGACAGCCAATCCAACATGCAGTTCTAGATACAGCCCTGTCATTAGTTGAAGATAGCCAATCCAATAGTTTCTGAAATGTAGTCACTTCCTGAGATCTGTATTCAAATAGTTATTTTAAAGTAGTCATTTTTGAGGATCTGTTTTCAAGTAGTTGTAGTCACCTCCAAAGTAAGTCTTTGTTTCCCTGAAAGCATCGTTAAAACTAGAGTTCTCTTAGGTCTGGACTGAATACAGTAACTAGGTGAATACCGTAGCTAGGTGAATACCGTAGCTAGGTGAATACCGTAGCTAGGTGAATGCCGTAGCTAGGTGAATGCCGTAGCTAGGTGAATGCCGTAGCTAGGTGAATACCGTAGCTAGGTGAATACCGTAGCTAGGTGAGGGGCTGACTAGACAAATGAGAATTGAAGTCATTTACAGCCTCTCGACATCTGTGGACTTAGTAAATATTGACTTTATGAGTCAAACTCGATTACTGCTTTTATTTACAGGTAAATCATTGATAGCACATTGTCTTTTACAGTAATGAAATGGGTGTTCTCCCCCAACCTACCTGTTCCAGGTGTTACAGGTATTGAGCCAGCTGCTTCCCCTGCCGTGCCCACCTGAAGACCAGCCCCACACGCTGACCGACGAAGCCCCATCTCCCCCTGCCTCTTGTGCCCAGATGGGACAGGGCCCCAGCTCCAACCCCAGCCCCAGTGTGCCTGTGGAGGATGATGAGCTGCACAGTTACCCCGTTGAGAACCCACAGCCAGCTCCAGCCCAGGGAGGACCCTGTGAGTGTAGCCAGTCAGAGGTCACCTATCTGGGCAGTGGGGAGCGGAGCAGCCACCTGTCACGGGAGGGGGCAGGGGAAAGAGCAGGGCTCGGGGCTGTTGAGGCTGACCAGAGCCTACAGACCAATGGAGAGCCAGTGGATCTGTACGGTAGCTGGCCAGTCCAATGTAGCTGTTCAGCTGAGGTGAATGGACTGGGCTGTGAGGACTGTAGAGCCAATGGGTTTACTCCCTGCCCTTCAGACCTCCCTCAAGGCAAGTATTATGTTTGGGACCAGGAGTTATACCTCACCACCTTACCTAACCAGGTTTAAGCCCAAGGCCCTACCTATAGACTAACTACCTATAGACTATAACTACCTATAGACTATAACTACCTATAGACTGTAACTACCTATAGACTATAACTACCTATAGACTAACTACCTATAGACTATAACTACCTATAGACTGTAACTACCTATAGACTATAACTACCTATAGACTAACTACCTATAGACTATAACTACCTATAGACTAACTACCTATAGACTATAACTACCTATAGACTATAACTATCTATAGACTATAACTACCTATAGACTAACTACCTATAGACTATAACTACCTATAGACTGTAACTACCTATAGACTATAACTACCTATAGACTAACTACCTATAGACTATAACTACCTATAGACTGTAACTATCTATAGACTATAACTACCTATAGACTATAACTACCTATAGACTAACTACCTATAGACTATAACTACCTTTAGACTGTAACTACCTATAGACTATAACTACCTATAGACTGTAACTACCTATAGACTATAACTACCTATAGACTGTAACTACCTATAGACTGTAACTACCTATAGACTGTAACTACCTATAGACTATAACTACCTATAGACTATAACTACCTATAGACTGTAACTACCTATAGACTATAACTACCTATAGACTGTAACTACCTATAGACTATAACTACCTATAGACTGTAACTACCTATAGACTGTAACTACCTATAGACTATAACTACCTATAGACTGTAACTACCTATAGACTATAACTATCTATAGACTATAACTACCTATAGACTATAACTACCTATAGACTGTAACTACCTATAGACTATAACTACCTATAGACTATAACTACCTATAGACTATAACTACCTATAGACTGTAACTACCTATAGACTATAACTACCTATAGACTATAACTACCTATAGACTATAACTATATAACTACCTATAGACTGTAACTACCTATAACTGTAACTACCTATAGACTATAACTACCTATAGACTGTAACTACCTATAGACTATAACTACCTATAGACTATAACTACATATAGACTGTAACTACCTATAGACTATAACTCCCTATAGATTATAACTACCTATAGACTATAACTACCTATAGACTATAACTACCTATAGACTATAACTACCTATAGACTATAACTACCTATAGACTGTAACTACCTATAGACTGTAACTACCTATAGACTGTAACTACCTATAGACTATAACTACCTGTAGACTGGAACGAGGACCTGGAGTTTATCCAGGTCTGGTCAAAGGATCAAGGACAAACATTGTTTTACTGTTTTAGCTTTAGATCCTGGTTGTATAAAAATTAAGATTTCAGAGATAATTTCTTCTTTACACAGCAGCCAATGTTGAGTCAGAGTCACATACTGGTTTAATTCGTATTGTTCTGTCTATGTTCCAGGTGACCTCAGCTTCTCTTCCCTCAGTATAGTGGACAACCCTGCCAAGCAGAGAATGATGAATAAGATTGATCAGTACAACAGAGGCCTCCTTAGAACAGAGGAACTCCTCTCTGTCTCCATGACCACCCAGGAGTGACAAAGCTACAGAGGAACAACTCTCTGTTTCCATGACCACCCAGGAGTGACAAAGCTACAGAGGAACTCCTCTCTGTCTCCATGACCACCCAGGAGTGACAAAGCTACAGAGGAACTCCTCTCTGTCTCCATGACCACCCAGGAGTGACAAAGCTACAGAGGAACTCCTCTCTGTCTCCATGACCACCCAGGAGTGACAAAGCTACAGAGGAACTCCTCTCTGTCTCCATGACCACCCAGGAGTGACAAAGCTACAGAGGAACTCCTCTCTGTCTCCATGACCACCCAGGAGTGACAAAGCTACAGAGGAACTCCTCTCTGTCTCCATGACCACCCAGGAGTGACAAAGCTACAGAGGAACAACTCTCTGTCTCCATGACCACCCAGGAGTGACAAAGCTACAGAGGAACTCCTCTCTGTTTCCATGACCACCCAGGAGTGACAAAGCTACAGAGGAACAACTCTCTGTTTCCATGACCACCCAGGAGTGACAAAGCTACAGAGGAACAACTCTCTGTTTCCATGACCACCCAGGAGTGACAAAGCTACAGAGGAACAACTCTCTGTCTCCATGACCACCCAGGAGTGACAAAGCTACAGAGGAAAAACTCTCTGTCTCCATGACCACCCAGGAGTGACAAAGCTACAGAGGAACAACTCTCTGTTTCCATGACCACCCAGGAGTGACAAAGCTACAGAGGAACTCCTCTCTGTCTCCATGACCACCCAGGAGTGACAAAGCTACAGAGGAACAACTCTCTGTTTCCATGACCACCCAGGAGTGAGAAAGCTGATCTAGGATCTGCTTGCCCTCCCCAAATCCTAATCTTAAACATTAGAGGTTAAAAACACAAAACAGACCCCAGACCAGCATCTAGGACAATTTCACTACTCTAAATGACACACGCATTACAGTACATGGCTTGCTGAGAGAGAGGGTTAACTTATCCATATATCTGACTTAGTCATTGCTGGCCCTGGTTAAATGACCTGGCCCTGGTTAAATGATCTGGCCCTGGTTAAATGACCTGGCTCTGGTTAAATGACCTGGCTCTGGTTAAATGACCTGGCTCTGGTTAAATGAGCTGGCCCTGGTTAAATGATCTGGCCCTGGTTAAATGACCTGGCTCTGGTTAAATGACCTGGCTCTGGTTAAATGACCTGGCTCTGGTTAAATGACCTGGCTCTGGTTAAATGACCTGGCTCTGGTTAAATGACCTGGCTCTGGTTAAATGACCTGGCTCTGGTTAAATGAGCTGGCTCTGGTTAAATGACCTGGCTCTGGTTAAATGACCTGGCTCTGGTTAAATGACCTGGCCCTGGTTAAATGACCTGGCCCTGGTTAAATGACCTGGCTCTGGTTAAATGACCTGGCTCTGGTTAAATGATCTGGTCCTGGTTAAATGACCTGGCTCTGGTTAAATGACCTGGCTCTGGTTAAATAACCTGGCTCTGGTTAAATGACCTGGCCCTGGTTAAATGACCTGGCTCTGGTTAAATGACCTGGCTCTGGTTAAATGACCTGGCCCTGGTTAAATGACCTGGCTCTGGTTAAATGACCTGGCTCTGGTTAAATGATCTGGCTCTGGTTAAATGACCTGGTCCTGGTTAAATGACCTGGCTCTGGTTAAATGACCTGGTCCTGGTTAAATGACCTGGCTCTGGTTAAATGATCTGGCTCTGGTTAAATGACCTGGCTCTGGTTAAATGATCTGGCTCTGGTTAAATGACCTGGCTCTGGTTAAATGACCTGGCTCTGGTTAAATGACCTGGCTCTGGTTAAATGACCTGGCTCTGGTTAAATGACCTGGCCCTGGTTAAATGACCTGGCCCTGGTTAAATGATCTGGTCCTGGTTAAATGACCTGGCTCTGGTTAAATGACCTGGCTCTGGTTAAATGACCTGGCCCTGGTTAAATGACCTGGTCCTGGTTAAATGACCTGGTCCTGGTTAAATGACCTGGCTCTGGTTAAATGATCTGGTCCTGGTTAAATGACCTGGCTCTGGTTAAATGATCTGGTCCTGGTTAAATGATCTGGTCCTGGTTAAATGACCTGGCTCTGGTTAAATGATCTGGTCCTGGTTAAATGATCTGGTCCTGGTTATATGATCTGGTCCTCGTTAAATGACCTGGCTCTGGTTAAATGACCTGGCTCTGGTTAAATGACCTGGCTCTGGTTAAATGACCTGGCCCTGGTTAAATGACCTGGCTCTGGTTAAATGACCTGGCTCTGGTTAAATGACCTGGCTCTGGTTAAATGACCTGGTCCTGGTTAAATGACCTGGCTCTGGTTAAATGACCTGGTCCTGGTTAAATGACCTGGCCCTGGTTAAATGATCTGGCTCTGGTTAAATGACCTGGCTCTGGTTAAATGACCTGGCTCTGGTTAAATGACCTGGTCCTGGTTAAATGACCTGGCTCTGGTTAAATGACCTGGCCCTGGTTATATGATCTGGTCCTGGTTAAATGACCTGGCTCTGGTTAAATGATCTGGCCCTGGTTAAATGATCTGGTCCTGGTTAAATGACCTGGCTCTGGTTAAATGACCTGGCTCTGGTTAAATGACCTGGCTCTGGTTAAATGACCTGGCTCTGGTTAAATGACCTGGCCCTGGTTAAATGACCTGGCTCTGGTTAAATGACCTGGCTCTGGTTAAATGACCTGGCTCTGGTTAAATGACCTGGTCCTGGTTAAATGACCTGGCCCTGGTTAAATGATCTGGCTCTGGTTAAATGACCTGGCTCTGGTTAAATGACCTGGCCCTGGTTAAATGACCTGGCTCTGGTTAAATGACCTGGCTCTGGTTAAATGACCTGGCTCTGGTTAAATGACCTGGCTCTGGTTAAATGACCTGGTTAAATGACCTGGCTCTGGTTAAATGACCTGGTCCTGGTTAAATGATCTGGTCCTGGTTAAATGACCTGGCTCTGGTTAAATGACCTGGCCCTGGTTAAATGACCTGGTTAAATGACCTGGCTCTGGTTAAATGACCTGGCTCTGGTTAAATGACCTGGCCCTGGTTAAATGACCTGGTCCTGGTTAAATGACCTGGCCCTGGTTAAATGACCTGGCTCTGGTTAAATGACCTGGCTCTGGTTAAATGACCTGGCCCTGGTTAAATGACCTGGCTCTGGTTAAATGACCTGGCCCTGGTTAAATGACCTGGCTCTGGTTAAATGACCTGGTCCTGGTTAAATGACCTGGCTCTGGTTAAATGACCTGGCTCTGGTTAAATGACCTGGCTCTGATTAAATGACCTGGCCCTGGTTAAATGACCTGGCTCTGGTTAAATGACCTGGCCCTGGTTAAATGACCTGGCCCTGGTTAAATGACCTGGCTCTGGTTAAATGACCTGGCTCTGGTTAAATGACCTGGCTCTGGTTAAATGACCTGGCCCTGGTTAAATGACCTGGCCCTGGTTAAATGACCTGGCCCTGGTTAAATGACCTGGCTCTGGTTAAATGACCTGGTCCTGGTTAAATGACCTGGCTCTGGTTAAATGACCTGGCTCTGGTTAAATGACCTGGTCCTGGTTAAATGACCTGGCCCTGGTTAAATGACCTGGCTCTGGTTAAATGACCTGGCCCTGGTTAAATGACCTGGCTCTGGTTAAATGACCTGGCCCTGGTTAAATGACCTGGCCCTGGTTAAATGACCTGGTCCTGGTTAAATGACCTGGCTCTGGTTAAATGATCTGGTCCTGGTTAAATGACCTGGCTCTGGTTAAATGATCTGGTCCTGGTTAAATGACCTGGATCTGGTTAAATGACCTGGCCCTGGTTAAATGACCTGGCTCTGGTTAAATGATCTGGTCCTGGTTAAATGACCTGGATCTGGTTAAATGACCTGGCCCTGACCACCACACACAGGATACTGTAGATGGTTTCAAACCCCCCTTTCTCTAAATGACTGTACGGATCTGGGCTGGTTTCCCAAAAAGCATCGTAGCACTATGATCATCTTTCATCCATTTAGTTTCAATGGAATTAAAGTTAGTGCTACGATGCTTTTAGGAAATCAGCCCTGGTATGTGACAAGACGTGATGTTCATATGGTTGAATGATAGCAATCTATGTCCTTCGTTGTCAGTAAATTATGCTAAAAAATATATTCTTGTAGAAAGGTATTTATTATCTGCTGACAGATTCCATTTTATATTTCTTATTTATAAAATTAGGATATGATTTATACAGTACTTCTATAATAAAAACATTTTATAAAGATAATTTAAAATGATAGTTCATGCTAAAACGTTAGCGTGTATAAACAGTACCAGGGAAACTAAACCAAATCATGTAGTGCTGTCATACCTTGTCCATAGGCCGCGGACAGGGTAAGGAAACCAATGTGTCATTTTGTAATTTGGGTCAACTATCCCTTTACTTATGTTTTGTAAGATGACTTTACATTTTTTCATGCCTTTTATTAATAAAATAAGATTGACAATGTGGGAGGAATTCGTTTGAATTATTTGTAGGTAAACAAACTATAGTCCGCTTTCACTGTAATTTACAACTATAACGGCGTTCATGATTTAAAATACGATGTTGTGGTATCTGGTAAGACGAATGATCACCAGATGAGACTCATCAAGCGGCACCTTACCCCCCAGGCCGGTAGGTGGCGCGCACATGATAGTTTTTTTTAGGTTGCCTCGGAAAAAAAGCAAAAGCACTTCCGCTTTTCCACTTCCTCGTTTTTATGTCAGCCGTTAAAATTAAATTGACGCGCGAAATTGGCAAAACAAAACAGAAATGTCACATTCGGGGTGTCCTCTTGGTGACAGAATCCTAGTAGGTTACATTTTACCCGAAAAGAAGGTTAAAAACTCCGAAAATGACGACTCTGATTGGGAAGATGATGATGAGGAGGAAGACGATGCACAGCCGGAGTTTCTGGATATGAAAGAGATGGACAGCGTTAGTTCAGGAGGACATGTGTTTAATTCCTCCGTACCGGGCCGAAACGAAGGTGAGTGGTCGTTGACATATCATCATAGCTTTGATAAATTCACATGTATAAATTAACCTAACTAGCTAATGGGGTAGTCACTTGCAACAAAATAGGCATAATTTTCTAGCAAGCAAGTTGCCAATCATTCGGTGTAAAGGGACTGCGACAGTGTCACTCTTGTCGGTCGAGCTTGCATTGATTGTAATTTCTCCTGTAGAGAGAGGAGCCTACTGTAATTTTATATAGTTTGTTCAATCTGGTTTATCTCTTGTTAGTGACACTAATACACCCACAGAAAGGTGGGTATAATTTGTGGGAAAGTTCCAACAGGAGGAATCCGTAACCAAAAACTTGGTAAAGTACAAGATTGCCAACAAAACAACGTATACAAAGTTGTATAGCGGCAGAATAAGATACCGGGTAGAGAGGGTGGGCTATTTCATTACGTTTTTTTCCACTCAGCATGTTTATTCCGTAAAACGTCTGTCCTCACTCTGGTAGCCTACGAACAAACATTAAGAATAAGCTACGTGGTGAGTTGATGCCTATTCGGCATTTAGTTAACGAGGTGAATTGATCATGCTACTTTTGTATGCGTTGTTTGTTGACAACCTTGTACTGTACCAAGTTTTTGTTACAGATTCCTGTTGGAACGTTCCCACAAATTATACTCACCTCCCACAAAACACTATCATACAATCCACCACGATGAATGCATGCTGATGATCTAGCTAGCGAACGTTAGTCAGCTCAATAACGAACTATCTTGTGTAATTGTTTAATTTTCTATCCCGTGTCCGTTTTAGTTGATTTCCTGGACAGCGTGTCTGGTAAGAGATGCAGAGTACTGGGCCGGTTCAGTCTGAAGGACCCGTGGTGGGAGGCTACCTGCACGGCCCGCGCAGCCAGGGGCAAGCTGGTGCTGCGGGGCTACCCTGCCTACCGCCTTCGCTCAGACCTCCAGGGAGACCCGGACCACTCTGTCCTGTCTCTGTTCCTCACAGCCTGCGGCGTGGACGCACAGTTTGTCGTCCCCTTCTTTGCTTGGCTGCCGATGGGAAGGAAGGTGGAGTTTGCTAACTTGCAGGAAGTTCTGGCTGAGTTTGAGGAAGGAGAGCAGCACAGGGCTTTGGCACAGCAGATTAAAGCCTTGGTCTCTGTTTCAGGTAGGTGGACGTGGGGGAGAGATACATCTTGACCCTGATCTATAGGTGTTTTGGTAATATGAAGTGCTGTGAGCAAAGACCATAGCTGTGTTCGAATAGTCCTACCATACTATACCATACCATACTAACCATTCTATACCATACCATACTAACCATTCTATACCATACCATTCTATACCATACTAACCATTCTATACCATACTATACCATACTAACCACTCTATACCATACTAACCATTCTATACCATACTATACCATTCTATACCATACTATACCATACCATTCTATACCATACTAACCATTCTATACCATTCTATACCATTCTATACCATACTAACCATTCTATACCATTCTATACCATACTATACCATACTAACCATACTATTTGTGATGCAAATTGGGTATGTAGCTTAAATGCTATCTAAACGTTGAATGTGTCGGTCTGGCTATCTACTCCAAATTTCAGAGCACTCTGATGAATTCTAGCTAGTAATAACAATACCATAGCAACAGCATCATCTTCCAGTGAATGTGTCGGTCAATATTGGCAACAAAAAAACGTATTTCAATTGTTTCCAGCAGCTATACAGTTACCAGTCTATACCATACTAACCATACCATAACGCTCAACACCCGTATGAATCTGACATACTAACCCTATGACCATTTACCAAACGCCATTCTATACCATACTAACCATTCTATACCATACCATTCTATACCATTCTATACCATACTATACCATACTAACCATTCTATACCATACCATTCTATACCATACCATTCTATACCATACTAACCATACTATACCATACCATTCTATACCATACCATTCTATACCATTCTATGCCATACTAACCATTCTATACCATAGCGCATACTATTTGTGATGCAAATTGGGTATGTAGGCACTCACAGATCAGAGCACACTCTGATGAATTTACAAACGCTCAACACCTGTTGAACATTGGCAAAAAAAAAACCAATTGTTTCCAGCAGCACAAGTTACAAATGCTCAACACCCGTTGAATCTGACAACAAGAATTTAGCGCATATCACAGTTACGCTAGTAATAACAAGCTAGCAATAGGTTGAATAGCAACAGCATCATCTTCCAGTAGACGTGTGAAGCGCTAGTGCGCTCAACTGGTTGGTTTACAGTATACTAACATACAGTGTGTTAGTATGGGTATCTGGAACACAGCTCATGTCATCGGTATGTCTGTCAGTTGCAGGGATGCGCGTGACGGCTGCCTCTCTGTACCCCCATGTGATGAGATACCTGCCTACCCTACTGCCAGGGCGCTTCACAGAGCTCCTGAGTCGGGGAAAGAAAAGCCAAAAACAGGGTGCTACACAGCTAGAGGAGGAAGGGGAGGATCTCAGCTTGCTGGCCAGAATAGAGGAGATTATCAAGACTGACGTCTGGAAGCTGGGCTTTAACTATGTAAGCGTAACCTCATGGCTGGTTGTGGACTGTGGTTGGTTAACATACTTTGTCAACAGTTTCTGTAGTCTTCGATCGGACCAATCCAGCAGTGAACTATCACATAGCATCCCTCCAATCTGCCATGAACGCTTTGTCATAATTAATTATTTTCTTATTTTAGTTTATGTTGAGTAATCGCTTCTCACTTTCTCTCTCCTCCCTCTCTCCCTTTCTCTCCCCTCTCCTCCCTCCCTTCTCCCTCTTTCTCTCTCCCCTACTCTCCTCTCTCTCTCCCTTTCTCTCCCCTCTCCTCCCTCCCTTCTCCCTCTCTTTCTCTCCCCTCTCCTTCCTCTCCTCTACTCCCCTCTCCTCTACTCCCCCCTCCCTCTCTCCCCTCTCCTTCCTCTCCTCTACTCCCCCTCCCTCTCCCTCTCTCCCCTCTCCTTCCTCTCCTCCCTACTCCCCCTCCCCTCTCCCCTCTCCTTCCCCTCCCTCCCTCTCCTTCCTCTCCCCTACTCTCCCTCCCCTCTCCCTCCCCCTCTCCTTTCCCTCTCCCCCTCCCTCCCTTTCTCTCTCCCTCTCCCTCCCTCCCTTCTCCCTCTTTCTCTCCCCCTCCCTCTCTCTCCCTTTCTCTCCCACTCCCTCTCTTTCTCTCCTCCCTCCCTTCTCCCTCTCCCCTACCCCCCCTCTCTCCCACCCCTCTCTTTCTCTCCCCTCCTCCCTCCCTTCTCCCTCTCTTTCTCTCCCCTCTCTCCTCCCTCTCCCTACTCCCCCTCTCCCCTCTCCCACCCCTCTCTTTCTCTCCCTCTTCTCCCTCTCTTTCTCTCCCCTCTCCTCCCTCTCCCCTACTCCCTCCTCCCTCTCTCCCCTCTCTCTCTAGGTTATGTACAAGGAGTTGAAGGTGGTCCATTGCGAGGCTCAGCTGAGATCCTTCCATGAGTGTAAACTCTTCCAAGAGATCCCTCTGAAGCAGCGTAACGCCCTGCGAGTCTACGACTCTCTGAAGAACCACTGCTACAGGACGGGCAGTACCTACATGGAGCTCCCCACCCTGTGTGACGAGGTCAGGAGAGGGTGTAGCTCCGTGGTGGAGGTGGAGGTACGAGGAACACCGAACAAATACGTCTGTCCACTTTGTGTTTTATGTATTGTTTGTTTGTTGGTTCGCTTGCTGAGTATTTTTTTTTTTTAATTTCAAATGTAGTTAATTAGTTCGTTCTTTCATTCAGGTGTGGGACGCAGTCCACTTCCTCAAAGAGCTGGGCGTAGTGGTACGGGATCGCCAGAAGGTGGCGCTGCAGAACCTGCATTCTTATGAGACTGGGATAGCGGAGTGTCTACGCTGTCTGGTGCAGGAAGAGCCCTGGGTTATACCTCTGGATGTCATAGAGGTGCTGACTGCTTCAGCTCTGCAGAGGCTGAGGAAGAAGGGAGGGGATGGAGGGAGTAGGGAGGATCAAGGTGAAGTGGACTCCGACGCAGAGCGGAAGGCTGATGAGTTGAATGGAAGGTGTGATATGGATGGCAGCGCTGCAGAGACAGACTGTACTAGTACTGCTGTTAGAACAGCAAGCGGATTCTCTGTCCCAGACCACATCAAACCAGAACCAGCCCCTACAGACCAGGGCCCTCCAGTAGATTTAGACCCAGACCAGGGCTCTCCTCCTCCAGTAGATTTAGACCCAGACCAGGGCCCTCCAGTAGATTTAGACCCAGACCAGGTACGTGCAGCGGAGATGATCTGCTTCAATCCGGTGACTGTGATCAGTGGTAAGGGGGGCTGTGGTAAGACCACGGTGGTGAGTCTGGTGTTCAAGGCCGCCTTGCAGCAGAGCCCAGAGAAGGTCAGGAAGGCATGCTGGGACTTTGAGAATGACTCCTTGGGGTCTGAGGCGTGGGAGGAAGCCGGCGCGTGGGAGGAAGAAGCCCTGTCGCAGAGTCTCCTCTCTCAGTTAGAGGGGGAGGTAAAGGACGAGAAGAAGAAGTCGTCGTCGTCGTGGGTTTTACAGGGAGAGGACGAGGTGCTACTAACAGCACCCACAGGGAGAGCTGCGTCTCTGCTCACCAAGAGGACCTGCTTCAAGGCCTACACCCTGCACCAGGTTGGTACAGGAGACAGTTCTGCCCTTAGAATGACTTCTAGAATGGTTCTGACCCAGTTCTGACTATCTGCTATTAGCCGGGTCCAGAACAGGTTTCTGAATGGCAAACATTAGCCTGGGTAAATCTAGAAGTCACATTCTCTGTCCATGTAGGCTTTGTCTCTGTAATAGAAAGCTATCGGTGAGACCAAAATAAACACCTGAAATGTTTTAGCACTTTCATGATTTACAAAGGATTATTTGTGTCATTTTGTAGGTCAAGTTTTCCACTTGTTTTCTGTAAGCGGTTATATTCACCGTCAGCGGCCATACTCACCGTCAGCGGCCATACTCACCGTCAGCGGCCATACTCACCGTCGGCGGCCATACTCACCGTCGGCGGTCATACTCACCGATACTCACCGTCGGCCATACTCACCGTCGGCGGCCATACTCACCGTCGGCGGCCATACTCACCGCCGGGCGGCCATACTCACCGTCGGCGGCCATACTCACCGGCGGCCATACTCACCGTCGGCGGCCATATACTCACCGGCCATACTCACCGGCGGCCATACTCACCGTCGGCGGCCATACTCACCGTCGGCGGCCATACTCACCGTCGGCGCCATACTCACCGCCGGGCCATACTCACCGTCGGCGTCACCATACTCACAGTCACCGGCGGCCATACTCACCGTCGGCGGCCATACTCACCGTCGGGCGGCCATACTCACCGTCGTGGCCATACTCACCGTCGGCGGCCATTGGGCGCCAGCACCATACTCGCCGTCGGCGCCATACTCACCGTCGGCGGTATATTCGCCGTCGGCGGTCATATTCACAGTCGGCGGTGAAGGGTAGCCTAGTGGTTAGAGCATTGGACGAGTAACCGAAAGGTTGCAAGTTCAAATCCCCAGAGCTGACAAGGTACAAATCTGTCGTTCTGCCCCTGAACAAGGCAGTTAACCCACAGTTCCCCTGAACAAGGCAGTTAACCCACTGTTCCTAGGCCGTCATTGAAAATAAGAATTTGTTCTTAACTGACTTGCCTAGTAAAATAAAGGTAAAAAAAAATAAAAAATACTCGCCGCCAGCGGTCACACTCACCGTCGGCGGCCATATTGTTCTAAATGAACCAGTTGAACATCAGTATTCAGGTTCCATGTGTTGTACTGTCGTGGCCAAAAGTTTTGAGAATGACACAAAAATTATTAATTTTCACAGTCTCCTGCCTCAGTTTGTATGATGGCAATTTGCATATACTCCAGGATGTTAAGAAGAGTGATCAGATGAATTGCAATTAATTGCAAAGTCCCTCTTTGCCATGCAAATGAACTGAAACACCCCCCAAAAAAACATTTCCACTGCATTTCAGCCCTGCCACAAAAGGACCAGCTGACATGCTAGTGATTCTCTCGTGCAAGGAAACAGGTGCCATCATTGCTTTGCACAAAAAGGACTACACAGGCAAGGATATTGTTGCCAGTAAGATTGCGCCTAAATCAACCATTTATCGAATCATCAAGAACTTCAAGGAGAGCGGTTCAATTGTTGTGAAGAAAGCTTCAGGGCACCCAAGAAAGTCCAGCAAGCGCCAGGACCGTCTCCTAAAGTTGAATCAGCTGCGGGATTGGGGCACCACCAGTACAGAGCTGGCTCAGGAATGGCAGCAGGCAGGTGTGAGTGCTTCTGCACGCACAGTGAGGCAAAGACTTTTGGAGGATGGCCTGGTGTCAAGAAGGGCAGCAAAGAAGCCACTTCTCTCCAGGAAAACATCAGGGACAGACTGATATTCTGCCAAAGGTACAGGGATTGGACTGCTGAGATTTTCTCTGATGAATCCCCTTTCCGATTGTTTGGGGCATCCGGAAAAAAGCTTGTCCGGAGAAGACAAGGTGAGCGCTACCATCAGTCCTGTGTCATGCCAATAGTAAAGCATCCTGAGACCATTCATGTGTGGGGTTGCTTCTCAGCCAAGGGAGGTGGGCTCACTCACAATGTTGCCTAAGAACACAGCCATGAATAAAGAATGGTACCAACACCTCCAAGAGCAACTTCTCCCAACCATCTAGGAACAGTTTGGTGATGAACAATGCCTTTTCCAGCATGATGGAGCACCTTGCCATAAGGCAAAAGTGATAACTAAGTGACTCGTGGAACAAAACATTGATATTTTTGGTCCATGGCCAGGAAACTCCCCAGACCTTAATCCCATTGAGAACTTGTTGTCAATCCTCAAGAGGCGGGTGGACAAACAAAAACCCACATTCTGACAAACTCCAAGCATTGATTATGCAAGAATGGGCTGCCATCAGTCAGGATGTGGACCAGAAGTTAATTGACAGCATGCCAGGACGGATTGCAGAGGTCTTGAAAAAGAAGGGTCAACACTGCAAATATTGACTCTTTGCATCAATTTGTAATTGTCAATAAAAGCCTTTGACACTTGTGAAATGCTTGTAATTATAGTTCAGTATCCATAGTAACATCTGACAAAAATATCTAAAGACACTGAGGCAGCAGACTTTGTGAAAATGTATATTTGTGTCATTCTCATCTTTTGGCCACGACTGTACATAGTGCCACTTCCAGAGGTCACAGATACCTAACCCCTCCCTCCTGTTCACTCTTCCCTGTCACCCCTCCCTGTCAGGTAGTGTGGAGTTTCATGCAGGCCAAGAAAGACCCCAACGGGGCTCCTGAGGAGTGGAAGTTTGCGTGTGTGCGTGTGTTGGTGGTGGACGAGGGCAGTCTGGTGTGTGTTCAGCTCCTCCACTCCGTCCTCACCATGCTCACCAAACACGCACAGCTCAGGAAGTTTGTCATCTTGGGTACGTTTCGTTTTTAAGTTCAGGTTTAAGCTGTGTGTGTGTGTGTGTGAAGGTGGAACAGAGTTAGGTAAGGTGAAGACTTCCTGTCCTATGCAATGGACTTCCTGTCCTACGCAATGGACTTCCTGTCCTACGCAATGGACTTCCTGTCCTACGCAATGGACTTCCTGTCCTACGCAATGGACTTCCTGTCCTACACAAGGGAAACACGATGTGGTCCACTAGACTGCCCGGAATCACTGATCTACAAATCACCTTGTATCCCAATAAACTCCTCCATTCTCTGAATGACATTAGACTACACTGCTTAATAACCCTGCTAGGACTTGAGGGTTGGCTGTTTGTCTAGGGGATGCTGTCAGCTGACCACTATCCAGCTGGCCAACTCCTTGTCAAATCAAAATCAAATGTTTTTTAATCACATACACGTGGTTAGCAGATGTTAATGCGAGTGTAGCGAAATGCTTGTGCTTCTAGTTCCGACAGTGCAGTAATATCTAACAAGTAATCTAACAATTCCCCAACAACTACCTTTTTATAGGGATGGAATGAGATTATGTACATATATGGAGGAGCGATGGCATGATGCAATAGATGGTATAAAATACAGTATATACAGTTGAAGTTTACATACACTTAGGTTGGAGTCATTAAAACTCGTTTTTCAACCACTCCACACATTTCTTATTAAAAAACTATAGTTTTGGCAAGTTGGTTAGGAAATCTACTTTGTGCATGACACAAGTAATTTTTCCAATAATTGTTTACAGACAGATTATTTCACTTATAATTCACTGTATCCCAATTCCAGTGGGTCAGAAGTTTACATACACTAAGTTGACTGCGCCTTTAAACAGCTTGGAAAATTCCAGAAAATGATGTCATGGCTTTAGAAGCTTCTGATAGGCTGATTGACATAATTTGAGTCAATTGGAGGAGTACCTGTGGATGTATTTCAAGGCCTACCTTCAAACTTTGCTTGACATCATGGGGGAAATCAAAAGAAATCAGCCAACCAATCAACCTCAGAAAATAAATTGTAGACCTCCACAAGTCTGGTTCATCCCTGGGAGAAATGTCCAAATATCTGAAGGTACCACATTCATCTGTACAAACAATAGTACGCAAGTATAAACACCATGGGACCACGCAGCCGTCATACCGCTCAGGAAGGAGATGCGTTCTGTCTCCTAGAGATGAACGTACTTTGGTCTGAAAAGTGCAAATCAATCCCAGAACAACAGCAAAGGACCCTGTGAAGATGCTGGAGGAAACGGGTATAAAAGTATCTATATCCACAGTAAAATGAGTCCTATATTGACATAACCTGAAAGGCCACTCAGCAAGGAAGAAGCCACTGCTCCAAAATCGCCATTAAAAAAGCCAGACTACGGTTTGCACATGGGGACAAAGATTGTACTTTTTGTCCTCTGGTCTGATGAAACAAAAATAGAACTGTTTGGCCATAATGACCATTTATGTTTGGAGGAAAAAAGGGGGAGGCTTGCAAGCTGAAGAACACCATCCCAACCGTGAAGCACGGGGGTGGCTGCAGGAGGGACTGATGCACTTCACAAAATCGATGGCATCATGAGGTAGGAAAATTGTGGATTATATTGAAGCAACATCTCAAGACATCAGTCAGGAAGTTAAAGCTTGGTCTCAAAGGGGTCTTCCAAATGGAAAATGACCCCAAGCATACTTCCAAAGTTGTGGCAAAATGGCTTAAGTCGAGGCACAAAGCCCTGACCTCAATCCCATAGAACATTTGTGGGCAGAACTGAAAAAGCGTGTGCGAGCAAAGAGGTCTACAAACCTGACTCCGTTACACCAGCTCTGTCAGGAGGAATGGGCCAAAATTCACCCAATTCATTGTGGGAAGCTTGTGGAAGGCTACCCGAAACATTAGACCCAAGTTAAACCATTTAAAGGCAATGCTACCAAATACTAATTGAGTGTATGTAAACTTCTGACCCACTGAGAATGTAATGAAAGAAATAGAAGCTGAAATAAATAATTCTCTCTACTATTATTCTAACATTTCACATTCTTAAGATAAAGTGGTGATCCTAACTGACCTAAAACAGGGACATTTTACTGGGATTAAATGTCAGGAATTGTGAAAAACTGAGTTTAAATGTACTTGGTTAAGGTGTATGTAAACTTCCGACTTCAACTGTACATATGAGATATGAGTAATGTAAGATATGTAAACATTGTTTAAAGTGACTAGTGACTAGTCTCTATGTAGGCAGCAGCCTCCGAGTTGGTGATGGCTGTTTAGCAGTCTGATGGCCTTGAGATAGAAGCTGTTTTTCAGTCTCTCGGTCCCAGCTTTGATGCACCTGCACTGACCTCGCCTTCTGGATGATAGCGGGGTGAACAGGCAGTGGCTCGGGTGGTTGTTGTCCTTGATGATCTTTATGGCCTTCCTGTGACATCGGGTGGTGTAGGTGTCCTGGAGGGCAGGGGATGTGTTGTACCTGGCGGTTGAGGGCAGTTACTGTACCTGGCGGTGATACAGCCCGACAGGATGCTCTCAATTGTGAATATTTTAAAGTTTTGTCAGGGTTCTAGGTGACAAGCCACATTTTTTTTCAGCCTCCTGCGGTTGAAGAGGCGCTGCTGCGCCTCTTCACCACACTGTCTGTGTGGGTGGACCAATTCAGTTTGTCTGTGATGTGTATGCCGAGGAACTTTAAAACTTTCCACCTTCTCCACTTCTGCCCCGTCGATGTGGATAGGGGGGTGCTGCCTCTGCTGAGAGTTTGTTTTCCTGACACCACACTCCGAGTGCCCTCACCACCTCCCTATAGGCTGTCTCGTTGTTGGTGGTGATCAAGCCCACTACTGTTGTGTCGTCTTCAAACTTGATGATTGATTTGGCGGCGTGCATGGCCACTCAGTCATGGGTGAACAGAGAGTACAGGAAAGGGCTGAGCACGCATCCCTGTGGGGCCCCAGTGTTGAGGGTCAGCGACGTGGAAATGTTGTTTCCTACCTTCACCACCATCTCTATACTATAGGGACAGTAGAGGGGTTCTCTATACTATAGGGACAGTAGAGAGGTTCTCTATACTACAGGGACAGTAGAGGGGTTCTCTATACTATAGGGACAGTAGAGGGGTTCTCTATACTACAGGGACAGTAGAGGGGTTCTCTATACTACAGGGACAGTAGAGAGGTTCTCTATACTATAGGGACAGTAGAGGTTCTCTATACTACAGGGACAGTAGAGGGGTTCTCTATACTACAGGGACAGTAGAGGGGTTCTCTATACTACAGGGACAGTAGAGAGGTTCTCTATACTATAGGGACAGTAGAGGGGTTCTCTATACTACAGGGACAGTAGAGGGGTTCTCTATACTACAGGGACAGTAGAGGGGTTCTCTATACTACAGGGACAGTAGAGGGGTTCTCTATACTATAGGGACAGTAGAGGGGTTCTCTATACTACAGGGACAGTAGAGGGGTTCTCTATACTACAGGGACAGTAGAGGGGTTCTCTATACTACAGGACAGTAGAGGGGTTCTCTATACTACAGGGACAGTAGAGGGGTTCTCTATACTACAGGGACAGTAGAGGGGTTCTCTATACTACAGGGACAGTAGAGGGGTTTCTATACTACAGTAGAGGGGTTCTCTATACTACAGGGACAGTAGAGGGGTTCTCTATACTACAGGGACAGTAGAGGGGTTCTCTATACTACAGGGACAGTAGAGGGGTTCTCTATACTACAGGGACAGTAGAGGGGTTCTCTATACTACAGGGACAGTAGAGGGGTTCTCTATACTACAGGGACAGTAGAGGGGTTCTCTATACTACAGGGACAGTAGAGGGGTTCTCTATACTACAGGGACAGTAGAGGGGTTCTCTATACTACAGGGACAGTAGAGGGGTTCTCTATACTATAGGGACAGTAGAGGGGTTCTCTATACTACAGGGACAGTAGAGGGGTTCTCTATACTACAGGGACAGTAGAGGGGTTCTCTATACTACAGGGACAGTAGAGGGGTTCTCTATACTACAGGGACAGTAGAGGGGTTCTCTATACTACAGGGACAGTAGAGGGGTTCTCTATACTACAGGGACAGTAGAGGGGTTCTCTATACTACAGGGACAGTAGAGGGGTTCTCTATACTACAGGGACAGTAGAGGGGTTCTCTATACTACAGGGACAGTAGAGAGGTTCTCTATACTATAGGGACAGTAGAGGGGTTCTCTATACTACAGGGACAGTAGAGGGGTTCTATATTAAGACCTGTATCTGAACTGTAGATGTTTGTTTTTCAGGAAGGAGTGTGCCTTGATCAATGAGCTTTGCTGCAAACATTACTGCAACCACCGCACCAAGTAAGTTACTGTACTGCTGTAGGAAGTGATGCTGTTTCTACTGCTGTAGGAAGAGATGCTGTCTCTACTGCTATAGGAAGTGATGCTGTTTCTACTGCTGTAGGAAGTGATGCTGTTTCTACTGCTGTAGGAAGTGATGCTGTTTCTACTGCTGTAGGGAGAGATGCTGGTTCTACTGCTGTAGGAAGAGATGCTGTTTCTACTGCTGTAGGAAGTGATGCTGTTTCTACTGCTGTAGGGAGAGATGCTGTTTCTACTGCTGTAGGACGAGATGCTGTTTCTACTGCTGTAGGAAGTGATGCTGTTTCTACTGCTGTAGGAAGTGATGCTGTTTCTACTGCTGTAGGGAGAGATGCTGTTTCTACTGCTGTAGGACGAGATGCTGTTTCTACTGCTGTAGGACGAGATGCTGGTTCTACTGCTGTAGGAAGTGATGCTGTTTCTACTGCTGTAGGAAGAGATGCTGTCTCTACTGCTGTAGGAAGAGATGCTGTCTCTACTGCTGTAGGAAGTGATGCTGTAGGAAGAGATGCTGTCTCTACTTCTGTAGGAAGTGATGCTGTTTCTACTGCTGTAGGAAGTGATGCTGTTTCTACTGCTATAGGACGAGATGCTGTTTCTACTGCTGTAGGGAGAGATGATGTTTCTACTGCTGTAGGCAGTGATGCTTTTTCTACTGCTGTAGGCAGTGATGCTTTTTCTACTGCTGTAGGAAGTGATGCTGTCTCTACTGCTGTAGGAAGAGATGCTGTCTCTACTTCTGTAGGAAGTGATGCTGTCTCTACTTCTGTAGGAAGTGATGCTGTTTCTACTGCTGTAGGAAGTGATGCTGTTTGTACTGCTGTAGGAAGAGATGCTGTCTCTACTGCTGTAGGAAGAGATGCTGTCTCTACTGCTGTAGGAAGAGATGCTGTCTCTACTGCTGTAGGAAGTGATGCTGTCTCTACTGCTGTAGGAAGAGATGCTGTCTCTACTTCTGTAGGAAGTGATGCTGTTTCTACTGCTGTAGGAAGTGATGCTGTTTCTACTGCTGTAGGGAGAGATGCTGTTTCTACTGCTGTAGGACGAGATGCTGTTTCTACTGCTGTAGGACGAGATGCTGTTTCTACTGCTGTAGGGAGAGATGCTGGTTCTACTGCTGTAGGAAGAGATGCTGTCTCTACTGCTGTAGGAAGAGATGCTGTCTCTACTGCTGTAGGAAGTGATGCTGTAGGAAGAGATGCTGTCTCTACTTCTGTAGGAAGTGATGCTGTTTCTACTGCTGTAGGAAGTGATGCTGTTTCTACTGCTGTAGGCAGTGATGCTTTTTCTACTGCTGTAGGAAGTGATGCTGTCTCTACTGCTGTAGGAAGAGATGCTGTCTCTACTTCTGTAGGAAGTGATGCTGTCTCTACTTCTGTAGGAAGTGATGCTGTTTCTACTGCTGTAGGAAGTGATGCTGTTTGTACTGCTGTAGGAAGAGATGCTGTCTCTACTGCTGTAGGAAGAGATGCTGTCTCTACTGCTGTAGGAAGAGATGCTGTCTCTACTGCTGTAGGAAGTGATGCTGTCTCTACTGCTGTAGGAAGTGATGCTGTCTCTACTGCTGTAGGACGATATGCTGTTTCTACTGCTATAGGACGATATGCTGTTTCTACTGCTATAGCAAGAGATGCTGTAGGGAGAGATGCCGTTTCTGCCACTGTGAAGGGGGGGGGTTAGAAGAGATATTGGTTTTACTGCTGTGTCGTGAATGGACCACCAGATAGAGCTGTTGTACCAGTTGTAAAAAGGAAGAATGTGCAATGTGAGGAGGCCTCGTCTCCTCGTCCTCGTTTGTTTCTGTTAGAAATCCCAGCTGGCCTCCTTATCTGTCGATAGATAAATAATTTGGGGTTGATGTGTCGATCTTTTACCTCAGAAACAACAAGAACCGACTAGCTTTCCAGCCGAGAGATAAAGTCTGCTGTACAAAGAACGGCTACGTCACAGACAGGAACAAGGAAGTGTCTCCTGAAGCAGAGGACCTGGAGAGCAGCTACGTATCTGACCGGGCCAGGACCAAGCAGAGACTTCCTGGTCTGGACGGAGGGGAGAGACGGAGAGGGAACGGGGCCACACAGAGAGACGGAAGTGGTGACAAAATGAAAAGCAAAGAGAAGAATAAAGAGCGTCTTTGTAACGGAGAGATATTCTTTATTAAACATGTAACTATTGGTCCTCTCATTTCTCACATTCTCATATTCTGTAAGCTGCTCAATTCTAATTGGCTGAGCCGTGCTCTTTGGTTGTCTCCTCCTATGACAGGACGTGACAGAGGAGGAGGCGGGCTCACAGCGGAACAGGAAGCAGAGGTACTTGACTCTGGATGATGGTGACGGACGGACGCTGTGTGTTTCCTTCAGGGAGCTGCAGAGAGAATGTAAACTGCAACACGCCTGGGCTAGGACCATACACACCTTCCAGGTGTGTGTGTGTGTGTGTGTGTGTGGGGGAGTGTGTGTGTGTGTGTGTGTGTTCTCTCTGTCTCCATTCATAAACCGACGAGAGAATGATTTTAAACTAAGCAATTCAGTAGATTCTAACCCGTTAGACATTTTCTCTGATGGAATTCTTCAGTTGTACTGCACCTTCCTTCTCTGTGCGTCAGGGGTCGGAGACCGAGACCATTGTGTACGTGCTGGGAAACGGCAGCGTCCAGACGTGGAAGCACGTGTACACGGCTGTGACACGGGGACAGAAGCGTGTATATGTCATAGCCAAGCAGGAGGGCATGGCCTCGGCCATTAGGAGACGCATCATCCCGCGTAACACCCGGCTGGGAACCCTGGTCAAAGAGCTGCTGGTCCAGCCTGGGGGGCACGACCAACCAGACCAGAACCAACCCCCTCCGGGTACACCTCGCAGGGCAGCCCCAGGCTTCGGGCCTACACAGACCACTCCTCTGGCCTCACAGACACCGAGCTGGTCTCTAAGGACCCCCTACAAAACCCCTATAGCAGCACCCAGACTCTTCTCTACGCCCAGCCGAGCAGTCCCACTTCACGCCAATCGTGTCCAGTCCCACTCTACGTCGGTCCTACCCAGGGAGCTGTGGAGAAATGAGCCTCCAACAGCTCCTCAGGCAGATGCCTCAGACACCTCTCTAATGGACGACATCACTTTCAGTCAGGCATATACCTGGTCGCCTATGAACAGCAGCTCTGAGGACCCCTCTCAGGAGCAGCCCGGGTCGTGTGAGGAGGAGGAGGAGGAGGAAGGGATCAAGATGGAGGCTAGCAGCAGCGCTGTAGAGGATGGACACATGGGGAAGGCTTCACATTTAGCTGCTCGTTCTGGGGTTGAGAGCACCCCTCCCAAGAGGACGCTCGGTCCTGACAGTGAGAAACAGAATGGGACTCCTCATAAACAGATCAAGGTGAGAGAAAGAGGACTTGGCGTCTCGTCAGGCAGATTTTCAGTTGTTTTTTTTGTGGTGGAAGCAGTACATTTTCTCACATGACTCGGGCATATCTGAAGAACTATTTGTGGAGGAGGAGGGGTTATTGTAGTAGAAGTGGTTGAGGAGGAGGAGGGGTTATTGTAGTAGAAGTGGTTGAGGAGGAGGAGGGGTTATTGTAGTAGAAGTGGTTGAGGAGGAGGAGGGGTTATTGTAGTAGAAGTGGTGGAGGTTGAGGGGTTATTGTAGTAGAAGTGGTTGAGGTGAGGAGGGGTTATTGTAGTAGAAGTGGTTGAGGAGGAGGAGGGGTTATTGTAGTAGAAATGGTTGAGGAGGAGGAGGGGTTATTGTAGTAGAAGTGGTTGAGGAGGAGGAGGGGTTATTGTAGTAGAAGTGGTTGAGGAGGAGGGGGGGTTATTGTAGTAGAAGTGGTGGAGGAGGAGGAGGGGTTATTGTAGTAGAAGTGGTTGAGGAGGAGGAGGGGTTATTGTAGTAGAAGTGGTGGAGGAGGAGGAGGGGTTATTGTAGTAGAAATGGTTGAGGAGGAGGAGGGGTTATTGTAGTAGAAGTGGTTGAGGAGGAGGAGGGGTTATTGTAGTAGAAGTGGTTGAGGAGGAGGGGGTTATTGTAGTAGAAGTGGTGGAGGTTGAGGGGTTATTGTAGTAGAAGTGGTTGAGGTGAGGAGGGGTTATTGTAGTAGAAGTGGTTGAGGAGGAGGAGGGGTTATTGTAGTAGAAATGGTTGAGGAGGAGGAGGGGTTATTGTAGTAGAAGTGGTTGAGGAGGAGGAGGGGTTATTGTAGTAGAAGTGGTTGAGGAGGAGGGGGTTATTGTAGTAGAAGTGGTGGAGGTTGAGGGGTTATTGTAGTAGAAGTGGTTGAGGAGGAGGGGTTATTGTAGTAGAAATGGTTGAGGAGGAGGAGGGGTTATTGGAGGAGGAGGAGGGGTTATTGTAGTAGAAGTGGTTGAGGAGGAGGAGGGGTTATTGGAGGAGGAGGAGGGGTTATTGTAGTAGAAGTGGTTGAGGAGGAGGGGTTATTGTAGTAGAAGTGGTTGAGGAGGAGGGGTTATTGTAGTAGAAGTGGTTGAGGAGGAGGAGGGGCTATTGTAGTAGAAGTGGTTGAGGAGGAGGGGTTATTGTAGTAGAAGTGGTTGTGGAGGAGGAGGGGTTATTGTAGTAGAAGTGGTGGAGGAGGAGGGGTTATTGTAGTAGAAGTGGTGGAGGAGGAGGGGTTATTGTAGTAGAAGTGGTTGAGGAGGAGGAGGGGTTATTGTAGTAGAAGTGGTGGAGGAGGAGGAGGGGTTATTGTAGTAGAAATGGTTGAGGAGGAGGAGGGGTTATTGTAGTAGAAGTGGTGGAGGAGGAGGGGTTATTGTAGTAGAAGTGGTTGAGGTGAGGAGGGGTTATTGTAGTTGAAGTGGTTGAGGAGGAGGAGGGGTTATTGTAGTAGAAGTGGTTGAGGAGGAGGAGGGGTTATTGTAGTAGAAGTGGTTGTGGAGGAGGAGGGGTTATTGTAGTAGAAGTGGTTGTGGAGGAGGAGGGGTTATTGTAGTAGAAGTGGTGGAGGAGGAGGGGTTATTGTAGTAGAAGTGGTTGAGGAGGAGGAGGGGTTATTGTAGTAGAAGTGGTGGAGGAGGAGGGGTTATTGTAGTAGAAGTGGTTGAGGTGAGGAGGGGTTATTGTAGTAGAAGTGGTTGAGGAGGAGGAGGGGTTATTGTAGTAGAAATGGTTGAGGAGGAGGAGGGGTTATTGTAGTAGAAGTGGTTGAGGAGGAGGGGGGTTATTGTAGTAGAAGTGGTTGAGGAGGAGGGGGGGTTATTGTAGTAGAAGTGGTTGAGGAGGAGGGGTTATTGTAGTAGAAGTGGTTGAGGAGGAGGGGTTATTGTAGTAGAAGTGGTTGAGGAGGAGGAGGGGTTATTGTAGTAGAAGTGGTTGAGGAGGAGGGGGGGTTATTGTAGTAGAAGTGGTGGAGGTTGAGGGGTTATTGTAGTAGAAGTGGTTGAGGTGAGGAGGGGTTATTGTAGTAGAAGTGGTTGAGGAGGAGGAGGGGTTATTGTAGTAGAAATGGTTGAGGAGGAGGAGGGGTTATTGTAGTAGAAGTGGTTGAGGAGGAGGAGGGGTTATTGTAGTAGAAGTGGTTGAGGAGGAGGGGGGTTATTGTAGTAGAAGTGGTGGAGGTTGAGGGGTTATTGTAGTAGAAGTGGTTGAGGAGGAGGGGTTATTGTAGTAGAAATGGTTGAGGAGGAGGAGGGGTTATTGGAGGAGGAGGAGGGGTTATTGTAGTAGAAGTGGTTGAGGAGGAGGAGGGGTTATTGGAGGAGGAGGAGGGGTTATTGTAGTAGAAGTGGTTGAGGAGGAGGGGTTATTGTAGTAGAAGTGGTTGAGGAGGAGGGGTTATTGTAGTAGAAGTGGTTGAGGAGGAGGAGGGGCTATTGTAGTAGAAGTGGTTGAGGAGGAGGGGTTATTGTAGTAGAAGTGGTTGTGGAGGAGGAGGGGTTATTGTAGTAGAAGTGGTGGAGGAGGAGGAGGGGTTATTGTAGTAGAAGTGGTGGAGGAGGAGGGGTTATTGTAGTAGAAGTGGTTGAGGAGGAGGAGGGGTTATTGTAGTAGAAGTGGTGGAGGAGGAGGAGGGGTTATTGTAGTAGAAATGGTTGAGGAGGAGGAGGGGTTATTGTAGTAGAAGTGGTGGAGGAGGAGGGGTTATTGTAGTAGAAGTGGTTGAGGTGAGGAGGGGTTATTGTAGTTGAAGTGGTTGAGGAGGAGGAGGGGTTATTGTAGTAGAAGTGGTTGAGGAGGAGGAGGGGTTATTGTAGTAGAAGTGGTTGTGGAGGAGGAGGGGTTATTGTAGTAGAAGTGGTGGAGGAGGAGGGGTTATTGTAGTAGAAGTGGTTGAGGTGAGGAGGGGTTATTGTAGTAGAAGTGGTTGAGGAGGAGGAGGGGTTATTGTAGTAGAAATGGTTGAGGAGGAGGAGGGGTTATTGTAGTAGAAGTGGTTGAGGAGGAGGGGTTATTGTAGTAGAAGTGGTTGAGGAGGAGGAGGGGTTATTGTAGTAGAAATGGTTGAGGAGGAGGGGTTATTGTAGTAGAAGTGGTGGAGGAGGAGGGGTTATTGTAGTAGAAGTGGTTGAGGTGAGGAGGGGTTATTGTAGTAGAAGTGGTTGAGGAGGAGGAGGGGTTATTGTAGTAGAAATGGTTGAGGAGGAGGAGGGGTTATTGTAGTAGAAGTGGTTGAGGAGGAGGGGGGGTTATTGTAGTAGAAGTGGTTGAGGAGGAGGAGGGGTTATTGTAGTAGAAGTGGTTGAGGAGGAGGGGTTATTGTAGTAGAAGTGGTTGAGGTGAGGAGGGGTTATTGTAGTAGAAGTGGTTGAGGAGGAGGAGGGACTATTGTAGTAGAAGTGGTTGAGGAGGAGGAGGGGTTATTGTAGTAGAAGTGGTTGAGGAGGAGGAGGGGTTATTGTAGTAGAAGTGGTGGAGGAGGAGGAGGGGTTATTGTAGTAGAAGTGGTTGAGGAGGAGGAGGGGTTATTGTAGTAGAAGTGGTGGAGGAGGAGGAGGGGTTATTGTAGTAGAAGTGGTTGAGGAGGAGGAGGGGTTATTGTAGTAGAAGTGGTGGAGGTTGAGGGGTTATTGTAGTAGAAGTGGTTGAGGAGGAGGGGTTATTGTAGTAGAAATGGTTGAGGAGGAGGAGGGGTTATTGGAGGAGGAGGAGGGGTTATTGTAGTAGAAGTGGTTGAGGAGGAGGAGGGGTTATTGTAGTAGAAGTGGTGGAGGAGGAGGGGTTATTGTAGTAGAAGTGGTTGAGGTGAGGGGTTATTGTAGTAGAAGTGGTGGAGGAGGAGGGGGGGTTATTGTAGTAGAAGTGGTGGAGGTTGAGGGGTTATTGTAGTAGAAGTGGTTGAGGAGGAGGGGGGGTTATTGTAGTAGAAGTGGTGGAGGAGGAGGAGGGGTTATTGTAGTAGAAGTGGTTGAGGAGGAGGAGGGGTTATTGTAGTAGAAATGGTTGAGGTGAGGAGGGGTTATTGTAGTAGAAGTGGTTGAGGAGGAGGGGTTATTGTAGTAGAAGTGGTTATTGTAGTAGAAGTGGTTGAGGAGGAGGAGGGGTTATTGTAGTAGAAGTGGTTGAGGAGGAGGGGGGGTTATTGTAGTAGAAGTGGTGGAGGTTGAGGGGTTATTGTAGTAGAAGTGGTTGAGGAGGAGGGGTTATTGTAGTAGAAATGGTTGAGGAGGAGGAGGGGTTATTGGAGGAGGAGGAGGGGTTATTGTAGTAGAAGTGGTTGAGGAGGAGGAGGGGTTATTGGAGGAGGAGGAGGGGTTATTTTAGTAGAAGTGGTTGAGGAGGAGGGGTTATTGTAGTAGAAGTGGTTGAGGTGAGGAGGGGTTATTTTAGTAGAAGTGGTGGAGGAGGAGGAGGAGGGGTTATTGTAGTAGAAGTGGTTGAGGTGAGGAGGAGGGGTTATTGTAGTAGAAGTGGTTGAGGAGGAGGAGGAGGGGTTATTGTAGTAGAAGTGGTTGAGGTGAGGAGGAGGGGTTATTGTAGTAGAAGTGGTTGAGGAGGAGGAGGAGGGGTTATTGTAGTAGAAGTGGTTGAGGAGGAGGAGGAGGGGTTATTGTAGTAGAAGTGGTTGAGGTGAGGAGGAGGGGTTATTGTAGTAGAAGTGGTTGAGGTGAGGAGGAGGGGTTATTGTAGTAGAAGTGGTTGAGGAGGAGGAGGAGGGGTTATTGTAGTAGAAGTGGTTGAGGAGGAGGAGGAGGGGTTATTGTAGTAGAAGTGGTTGAGGTGAGGAGGAGGGGTTATTGTAGTAGAAGTGGTTGAGGAGGAGGAGGAGGGGTTATTGTAGTAGAAGTGGTTGAGGTGAGGAGGAGGGGTTATTGTAGTAGAAGTGGTTGAGGAGGAGGAGGAGGGGGTTATTGTAGTAGAAGTGGTTGAGGTGAGGAGGAGGGGTTATTGTAGTAGAAGTGGTTGAGGAGGAGGAGGAGGGGTTATTGTAGTAGAAGTGGTTGAGGAGGAGGAGGAGGGGTTATTGTAGTAGAAGTGGTTGAGGTGAGGAGGAGGGGTTATTGTAGTAGAAGTGGTTGAGGAGGAGGAGGAGGGGTTATTGTAGTAGAAGTGGTTGAGGTGAGGAGGAGGGGTTATTGTAGTAGAAGTGGTTGAGGAGGAGGAGGAGGAGGGGTTATTGTAGTAGAAGTGGTTGAGGTAGTTATTCTAAGAGAGTCCGTTGGGAAGAGGTGTCACGTTTCTCCGACTCCATCTTGTTGTTGTTGTCATCTGTGTAGGTGGAGCCATTCGAATCACCGCTGGGCTGTTCCGGACTGCAGCAGCTCGCCCTCTGCACGCC
Organism: Oncorhynchus masou masou; assembly: GCF_036934945.1. Classification (NCBI taxonomy): domain Eukaryota; kingdom Metazoa; phylum Chordata; class Actinopteri; order Salmoniformes; family Salmonidae; genus Oncorhynchus; species Oncorhynchus masou. Next base: position 7,720,193 of record NC_088238.1, on the reverse strand, counting down.
CACCTCCCACGGCAAACGGCTCTTCCAAGGTCCACCCTCCGATCAGGACTGAACGTCTTCTCTCCCTGACCCAGGATATCTTATGATTGATGGCCACTACTGCATTGATACCAGGATATCTTATGATTGATGGCCACTACTGCATTGATACCAGGATATCTTACGATTGATGGCCACTACTGCATTGATACCAGGATATCTTATGATTGATGGCCACTACTGCATTGATACCAGGATATCTTATGATTGATGGCCACTACTGCATTGATACCAGGATATCTTACGATTGATGGCCACTACTGCATTGATACCAGGATATCTTACGATTGATGGCCACTACTGCATTGATACCAGGATATCTTATGATTGATGGCCACTACTGCATTGATACCAGGATATCTTACGATTGATGGCCACTACTGCATTGATACCAGGATATCTTATGATTGATGGCCACTACTGCATTGATACCAGGATATTTGAATCAAATCATATTTTAAATGTCATATGCACGGAATACAAGTGTAGATCTTACCAATAATGCAATTTTAATTAAAAATAAGACTTAAGAATGATATTTACTAAATAAACTTTTTTTTTTTTTAACACAATAAAATAACAATAATGAGGTTATATACAGGGGGTACCGGTACCGAGACAATGTGTGGGGGGTAGAGGTTAGTCGAGGTGATTGAGGTAGGTAAGGGTAACGTGACTATGCATTGATCATAGAGAGGAACATTAGTGGGGGGGGGGATTCAATGTAAATAGTCTGGTGGCCAGTTGATGAACTATTCAGCAGTCTAATGGCTTCTGGGAAGCTGTTAAGGAGCCTTTTGGACTTGGTGCTCCGGCACCGCTTGCCGTGCGGTAGCAGAGAGAACAGTCTATGACTTGGGTGGCTGGAGTCTGACCATTTTTTTAGGGCCTTCCACTGTCACCGCCTGGTATAGAGGTCCTGGATGGCAGGAAGCTCGGCCCCAGTGATGTACTGGGCTGTACACACTACCCTCTATAGCATCTATAGCACCTGGTATAGAGGTCCTGGATGGCAGGAAGCTCGGCCCCAGTGATGTACTGGGCCGTACACACTACCCTCTATAGCATCTATAGCACCTGGTATAGAGGTCCTGGATGGCAGGAAGCTCAGCCCCAGTGATGTACTGGGCCGTACACACTACCCTCTATAGCATCTGTAGCACCTGGTATAGAGGTCCTGGATGGCAGGAAGCTCGGCCCCAGTGATGTACTGGGCTGTACACACTACCCTCTATAGCATCTATAGCACCTGGTATAGAGGTCCTGGATGGCAGGAAGCTCGGCCCCAGTGATGTACTGGGCTGTACACACTACCCTCTATAGCATCTATAGCACCTGGTATAGAGGTCCTGGATGGCAGGAAGCTCGGCCCCAGTGATGTACTGGGCCGTACACACTACCCTCTATAGCATCTATAGCACCTGGTATAGAGGTCCTGGATGGCAGGAAGCTCGGCCCCAGTGATGTACTGGGCCGTACACACTACCCTCTATAGCATCTATAGCACCTGGTATAGAGGTCCTGGATGGCAGGAAGCTCGGCCCCAGTGATGTACTGGGCTGTACACACTACCCTCTATAGCATCTATAGCACCTGGTATAGAGGTCCTGGATGGCAGGAAGCTCGGCCCCAGTGATGTACTGGGCCGTACACACTACCCTCTATAGCATCTATAGCACCTGGTATAGAGGTCCTGGATGGCAGGAAGCTCGGCCCCAGTGTTGTACTGGGCCGTACACACTACCCTCTATAGCACCTGGTATAGAGGTCCTGGATGGCAGGAAGCTCGGCCCCAGTGATGTACTGGGCTGTACACACTACCCTCTATAGCATCTGTAGCACCTGGTATAGAGGTCCTGGATGGCAGGAAGCTCGGCCCCAGTGATGTACTGGGCCGTACACACTACCCTCTATAGCATCTATAGCACCTGGTATAGAGGTCCTGGATGGCAGGAAGCTCGGCCCCAGTGATGTACTGGGCTGTACACACTACCCTCTATAGCATCTATAGCACCTGGTATAGAGGTCCTGGATGGCAGGAAGCTCGGCCCCAGTGATGTACTGGGCTGTACACACTACCCTCTATAGCACCTGGTATAGAGGTCCTGGATGGCAGGAAGCTCGGCCCCAGTGATGTACTGGGCCGTACACACTACCCTCTATAGCATCTATAGCACCTGGTATAGAGGTCCTGGATGGCAGGAAGCTCGGCCCCAGTGATGTACTGGGCTGTACACACTACCCTCTATAGCATCTATAGCACCTGGTATAGAGGTCCTGGATGGCAGGAAGCTCGGCCCCAGTGATGTACTGGGCTGTACACACTACCCTCTATAGCACCTGGTATAGAGGTCCTGGATGGCAGGAAGCTCGGCCCCAGTGATGTACTGGGCTGTACACACTACCCTCTATAGCATCTATAGCACCTGGTATAGAGGTCCTGGATGGCAGGAAGCTCGGCCCCAGTGATGTACTGGGCTGTACACACTACCCTCTATAGCATCTATAGCACCTGGTATAGAGGTCCTGGATGGCAGGAAGCTCGGCCCCAGTGATGTACTGGGCTGTACACACTACCCTCTATAGCATCTATAGCACCTGGTATAGAGGTCCTGGATGGCAGGAAGCTCGGCCCCAGTGATGTACTGGGCTGTACACACTACCCTCTATAGCATCTATAGCACCTGGTATAGAGGTCCTGGATGGCAGGAAGCTCTGCCCCAGTGATGTACTGCGCTGTACACACTACCCTCTATAGCATCTATAGCACCTGGTATAGAGGTCCTGGATGGCAGGAAGCTCGGCCCCAGTGATATACTGGGCTGTACACACTACCCTCTATAGCATCTATAGCACCTGGTATAGAGGTCCTGGATGGCAGGAAGCTCGGCCCCAGTGATGTACTGGGCTGTACACACTACCCTCTATAGCATCTATAGCACCTGGTATAGAGGTCCTGGATGGCAGGAAGCTCGGCCCCAGTGATGTACTGGGCTGTACACACTACCCTCTATAGCATCTATAGCACCTGGTATAGAGGTCCTGGATGGCAGGAAGCTCGGCCCCAGTGATGTACTGGGCTGTACACACTACCCTCTATAGCATCTATAGCACCTGGTATAGAGGTCCTGGATGGCAGGAAGCTCGGCCCCAGTGTTGTACTGGGCCGTACACACTACCCTCTATAGCACCTGGTATAGAGGTCCTGGATGGCAGGAAGCTCGGCCCCAGTGATGTACTGGGCTGTACACACTACCCTCTATAGCATCTGTAGCACCTGGTATAGAGGTCCTGGATGGCAGGAAGCTCGGCCCCAGTGATGTACTGGGCCGTACACACTACCCTCTATAGCATCTATAGCACCTGGTATAGAGGTCCTGGATGGCAGGAAGCTCGGCCCCAGTGATATACTGGGCTGTACACACTACCCTCTATAGCATCTATAGCACCTGGTATAGAGGTCCTGGATGGCAGGAAGCTCGGCCCCAGTGATGTACTGGGCTGTACACACTACCCTCTATAGCACCTGGTATAGAGGTCCTGGATGGCAGGAAGCTCGGCCCCAGTGATGTACTGGGCTGTACACACTACCCTCTATAGCATCTATAGCACCTGGTATAGAGGTCCTGGATGGCAGGAAGCTCGGCCCCAGTGATGTACTGGGCTGTACACACTACCCTCTATAGCATCTATAGCACCTGGTATAGAGGTCCTGGATGGCAGGAAGCTCGGCCCCAGTGATGTACTGGGCTGTACACACTACCCTCTATAGCATCTATAGCACCTGGTATAGAGGTCCTGGATGGCAGGAAGCTCTGCCCCAGTGATGTACTGCGCTGTACACACTACCCTCTATAGCATCTATAGCACCTGGTATAGAGGTCCTGGATGGCAGGAAGCTCGGCCCCAGTGATATACTGGGCTGTACACACTACCCTCTATAGCATCTATAGCACCTGGTATAGAGGTCCTGGATGGCAGGAAGCTCGGCCCCAGTGATGTACTGGGCTGTACACACTACCCTCTATAGCATCTATAGCACCTGGTATAGAGGTCCTGGATGGCAGGAAGCTCGGCCCCAGTGATGTACTGGGCTGTACACACTACCCTCTATAGCATCTATAGCACCTGGTATAGAGGTCCTGGATGGCAGGAAGCTCGGCCCCAGTGATGTACTGGGCTGTACACACTACCCTCTATAGCATCTATAGCACCTGGTATAGAGGTCCTGGATGGCAGGAAGCTCGGCCCCAGTGTTGTACTGGGCCGTACACACTACCCTCTATAGCACCTGGTATAGAGGTCCTGGATGGCAGGAAGCTCGGCCCCAGTGATGTACTGGGCTGTACACACTACCCTCTATAGCATCTGTAGCACCTGGTATAGAGGTCCTGGATGGCAGGAAGCTCGGCCCCAGTGATGTACTGGGCCGTACACACTACCCTCTATAGCATCTATAGCACCTGGTATAGAGGTCCTGGATGGCAGGAAGCTCGGCCCCAGTGATGTACTGGGCTGTACACACTACCCTCTATAGCATCTATAGCACCTGGTATAGAGGTCCTGGATGGCAGGAAGCTCGGCCCCAGTGATGTACTGGGCTGTACACACTACCCTCTATAGCACCTGGTATAGAGGTCCTGGATGGCAGGAAGCTCGGCCCCAGTGATGTACTGGGCCGTACACACTACCCTCTATAGCATCTATAGCACCTGGTATAGAGGTCCTGGATGGCAGGAAGCTCGGCCCCAGTGATGTACTGGGCTGTACACACTACCCTCTATAGCATCTATAGCACCTGGTATAGAGGTCCTGGATGGCAGGAAGCTCGGCCCCAGTGATGTACTGGGCTGTACACACTACCCTCTATAGCATCTATAGCACCTGGTATAGAGGTCCTGGATGGCAGGAAGCTCGGCCCCAGTGATGTACTGGGCTGTACACACTACCCTCTATAGCATCTATAGCACCTGGTATAGAGGTCCTGGATGGCAGGAAGCTCGGCCCCAGTGATGTACTGGGCTGTACACACTACCCTCTATAGCATCTATAGCACCTGGTATAGAGGTCCTGGATGGCAGGAAGCTCGGCCCCAGTGATGTACTGGGCTGTACACACTACCCTCTATAGCACCTGGTATAGAGGTCCTGGATGGCAGGAAGCTTGGCCCCAGTGATGTACTGGGCTGTACACACTACCCTCTATAGCATCTATAGCACCTGGTATAGAGGTCCTGGATGGCAGGAAGCTCGGCCCCAGTGATGTACTGGGCTGTACACACTACCCTCTATAGCATCTATAGCACCTGGTATAGAGGTCCTGGATGGCAGGAAGCTCGGCCCCAGTGATGTACTGGGCTGTACACACTACCCTCTATAGCATCTATAGCACCTGGTATAGAGGTCCTGGATGGCAGGAAGCTCGGCCCCAGTGATGTACTGGGCTGTACACACTACCCTCTATAGCATCTATAGCACCTGGTATAGAGGTCCTGGATGGCAGGAAGCTCGGCCCCAGTGATGTACTGGGCTGTACACACTACCCTCTATAGCATCTATAGCACCTGGTATAGAGGTCCTGGATGGCAGGAAGCTCGGCCCCAGTGATGTACTGGGCTGTACACACTACCCTCTATAGCATCTATAGCACCTGGTATAGAGGTCCTGGATGGCAGGAAGCTCGGCCCCAGTGATGTACTGGGCCGTACACACTACCCTCTATGGCGCCTTGCGGTCGGAATCTCCTCCGGCGCCATCATTAGACAGGAAACTCTGCATTACTATCTGTTTATTTTAAATGTTTTAATTGCTATACGTCTGGGCTTGTATCATTTTATTGATCAAAGGTAAGTGCCTCAGATGAGATTGTGATCATTTCCTCAGTATGTTGCAATCACCTCAGCCATGTTTGTTCCCACTCTGTAAATCACCTCAGCCATGTTGTTGTTTATTTCTCCACTCTGTAAATCACCTCAGCCATGTTGTTGTTTATTTCTCCACTCTGTAAATCACCTCAGCCATGTTGTTGTTTATTTCTCCACTCTCTAAATCACCTCAGCCATGTTGTTGTTTATTTCTCCACTCTGTAAATCACCTCAGCCATGTTGTTGTTTATTTTTCCACTCTGTAAATCACCTCAGCCATGTTGTTGTTTATTTCTCCACTCTGTAAATCACCTCAGCCATGTTGTTGTTTATTTCTCCACTCTGTAAATCACCTCAGCCATGTTGTTGTTTATTTCTCCACTCTCTAAATCACCTCAGCCATGTTGTTGTTTATTTCTCCACTCTGTAAATCACCTCAGCCATGTTGTTGTTTATTTCTCCACTCTGTAAATCACCTCAGCCATGTTGTTGTTTATTTCTCCACTCTGTAAATCACCTCAGCCATGTTGTTGTTTATTTTTCCACTCTGTAAATCACCTCAGCCATGTTGTTGTTTATTTTTCCACTCTGTAAATCACCTCAGCCATGTTGTTGTTTCTCCACTCTGTAAATCACCTCAGCCATGTTGTTGTTGTTTATTTTTCCACTCTAAATCACCTCAGCCATGTTGTTTATTTTCCCACTCTGTAAATCACCTCAGCCATGTTGTTGTTTATTTCTCCACTCTGTAAATCACCTCAGCCATGTTGTTGTTGTGTTTTTCCACTCTGTAAATCACCTCAGCCATGTTGTTGTTGTGTTTTTCCACTCTGTAAATCACCTCAGCCATGTTGTTGTTTATTTCTCCACTCTGTAAATCACCTCAGCCATGTTGTTGTTTGTTTTTCCACTCTAAATCACCTCAGCCATGTTGTGTTTTTCCACTCTAAATCACCTCAGCCATGTTGTTTATTTTCCCACTCTGTAAATCACCTCAGCCATGTTGTTGTTTATTTCTCCACTCTGTAAATCACCTCAGCCATGTTGTTGTTTATTTCTCCACTCTGTAAATCACCTCAGCCATGTTGTTGTTTATTTTCCCACTCTGTAAATCACCTCAGCCATGTTGTTGTTTATTTCTCCACTCTAAATCACCTCAGCCATGTTGTTGTTTATTTCTCCACTCTGTAAATCACCTCAGCCATGTTGTTGTTTCTCCACTCTGTAAATCACCTCAGCCATGTTGTTGTTGTTGTGTTTTTCCACTCTAAATCACCTCAGCCATGTTGTTTATTTCTCCACTCTGTAAATCACCTCAGCCATGTTGTTGTTGTGTTTTTCCACTCTGTAAATCACCTCAGCCATGTTGTTGTTTATTTCTCCACTCTGTAAATCACCTCAGCCATGTTGTTGTTTGTTTTTCCACTCTGTAAATCACCTCAGCCATGTTGTTTATTTTTCCACTCTGTAAATCTTTTTTTTATTGTTTCTCTTTTCTCGGCCATACAAAGGTTTACAGCTGGAGGAATTCCCAAAGTTCTACATAGACGATAAATATCATGCTACCAAAGTATTAAATTTGTACAAAAATACTTTTACAGGTCATAATACCGGTCCATTAGAAATAAAAAATAAAAATATTTCAGGGACTTAAACAGTGAGTTTGATCCTTTTAAATGTATCATACATTGAAGGTGGTTGACCCCCACTGGTAATTGGTGGTGTATACTCAATTATTAAGAACAGAAAAATGACCACTCCACCTGAGCCTCTTTTTCTATTTAACTCAAGGCTTCGTCTGCATAAGTCCCAAAGCTTGTTCTCTGTAGCGTTGAGGTCAATTGTAAAAGAAACCTAAGGTGCAAATGTCTGCAATGAATTGTATCTGTGGTTAAATAAACCACTTTGTTTGTTTTTTTTGACACAGCGAATGGCTTGAGATTCAACTGAACTCTTATTAAAAGACAACAAATAGTAGCAGTGACTGAAGGAGTCAATTATTACTGTTTGGATACTACGGTTGAACTGTGTGTAGTCATTTCAGTTGCTGAGAAGTCAGCGCATTTCAGTAGCTGAGATGTCAGCGCATTTGATGTCAGCCATTTCAGTGGCTGAGATGTCAGTGCAATTCAGTAGCTGAGATGTCAGCGCATTTCAGTAGCTGAGATGTCAGCGCATTTCAGTAGCTGAGATGTCAGCGCATTTCAGTAGCTGAGATGTCAGCGCATTTGATGTCAGCCATTTCAGTGGCTGAGATGTCAGTGCATTTCAGTAGCTGAGATGTCAGTGCATTTCAGTAGCTGAGATGTCAGCGCATTTCAGTAGCTGAGATGTCAGCGCATTTCAGTAGCTGAGATGTCAGGGCATTTCAGTAGCTGAGATGTCAGCGCATTTCAGTAGCTGAGATGTCAGTGCATTTCAGTAGCTGAGATGTCAGCGCATTTCAGTAGCTGAGATGTCAGCGCATTTCAGTAGCTGAGATGTCAGTAGCTGAGATGTCAGTGCATTTCAGTAGCTGAGATGTCAGCGCATTTCAGTAGCTGAGATGTCAGCGCATTTCAGTAGCTGAGTATCCAGTGTTGTCAATGTATAAATACAGCACTTGAAAATGAACATGTGAGACGACATGGCTTTTCCAACAGTCTCTATGGCGCACGTGAGAGAGATGGAGAGCGAGATCGTTGTCTAAATAAGAGATTGAGTGGTTGGTTGTATAGTGGGACGGATAATGCTGTCGTACGTGAGCCATTTTCCACACAACGGGAAAAAAAAGTGAGACCATAGAAATAGAAATCCTAGAATGGGATTATTATTATTTTTTTTTTCCCATTTCAAGTCGATCCTCCTATTTCAAGTCTGATCGAGTTCTATAAGCAAGAGACTGTGTTCTGCGAGCACTGAAGACAGCGGTGATGTCACTCGTCCAGAAGAAGCCACTAGTTTACGTGAAGAACACGGCTGGGAGCCTGCTTTTGAACAGACCTCTTTTTTCTGGTGTCATTGTTTTGTTTAGTTTTTTTTATGAAGTGAAAATCTACTGGAATTACATCTTGTTGCCTTACCATTATAGGGTAAGACATTACACTGGGCCCTTCAACATACACCTCATCATCATCATCAAACAAGTGTCATTTTCTATATTACCAATTCATTGTTATTATTTGAAGCCTTTGGTGGGGGGGGGGTGGGGCAAACCTCAGAAAAACAATGAACCGTACAAAAAACATACTTTAAACAAAGACAGTATCACACAGATTAGCATATTAGTTGTTTACTCAAATAGGGTACAGGGATGGTGGGATACAAAATAGAAAAGCTGTTTTTGAATTACTTGGGTTGTTTTAGATTTTACCTCATGCTTCCCCCCCCCTCCCCTTAAATCAATGTGTCATTTTGATTGGATGGTAGAAATTAAATCAGTAATGTTACTATTCCGGGTGGGATATTTTAAGGTTGATTTGATATCTGGTTGTTTTGGAGCTTTTTTCAGAACGTCGTTTTAAAAGGATAAACGACTGCTATAATAAGGAAGTAGTTTTTCTAAACCCAGTTTTATAGGTGCCTCTTCCCTAAGTAGTAGTTAGTTTCAGTAGCAATGAAACTACCTGCTGTCCAATGTTCTGAAGTAGGACTTTCTCTATGGGGCCTCCCGTAGTGGCTCAGCGGTCTAAGGTACTGCATCGCAGGGCTCGAGGCGTCACTACAGCCCCGGGTTCCATCCCAGACTGTGTTACAGCCGGGCCGTGACCAGGAGACCCATGAGGCGGTGCACAATTGGCCGAGCGTTGTCCTGGTTAGGGGAGGGGTTTGGCCCGGCCGGGATTTCCTTGTCCCATTGCGCTCTAGCGACTCCTTGTGGCGGGTTGAGCGCCTGCAAGCTGACTTCGGTCGCCAGTTGTACGGTGTTTCCTCCCACACATTGGTGCGGCTGGCTTCGGGGTTAAGCGAGCAGTGTGTCAAGAAGCAGTGCGGTTTGCCAGGGTCGTGTTTCGGAGGACGCACGGCTCTCGACCTTCACCTCTCCCTGTACGGGAGTCGCAGCGATGGGGCAAGATGGTAACTACTAATTGGATATCACAATTCTTTTTAAACTCTATCTCTGGTTCCTGTAACAGCACAGTGTTAGCATACCTATTTCACTCATACTGTCTGCAGGCAAGTCAGACTCAGGACCACAGTCAGTTCTTCCTCCTTTACTAGTGCAGCTGTAAGGAAGCACATTGCATATATCACCTCCTCGTACAGTAAAAACATCTCTTCTGCATCTATTTATGAAAATAGATCTATGTCCAAATGAAGGATAAGGTGCTTCAGGGAAATGGGCGATCCAGTATTCTAGGATTCAGAGAAGTCGCCATTTTGTTTCTGGGAATTGCAGATTGTATTTTGTTGTTTGTTTGTTTCTAATTGCGCGTAGCCTAGATAAAGCTGCTTCTTCATTCTCCTCCCCAAAGCAAAGCTTTTTTAAATCCTTTTCTAAAGGGTTTCATATATTATGCTTCTAGGTCAACCAGTGTGCTTGGTGACATGCACGTCTTGTCTCATCTGCCAAACGCATTGTGATGAAGCCTAAGGGGATGACTGACTGTCCTGGTTCCATTTCAACTTCCTCCTCCTCAGTCTTGTCTACGAGAGGCAGGACTACAGTACAGAGGCTTCAGAAAATAAATGGGGCGAACGTTTACAATAGTGTGCTATTTTCCAGATGTTTATTTATTTATTTTTTCTTCCCCAAGTCAAATAGTCTACTTAAAAATCATCGGGAAGAAGTGAGACGCGGTACTGATGTTTTCTCTGTAAAAACCATTCGAAATCACATGGGGGAGGGACAGAGAGCTAGTGAGACCCAGCTATGACAGATGAAGGAGGACAAGGAGGACAGAGCGAAGCTAAGTGTGAACGAGAGAGACCGAGAGAGAGAGAGAGGGAAGGAAGGACTCCCTAGAATAACTAGATCGAGGGTTTGTATCACTCTGGCCTTGTTTCCGTCACAACGCTACACAGCAGTGGTGCAGCAACACAAACACACACGTACAGAGTGGCCAGGCCAGAATCACATGTAAACGGTTCAGCAAATGTTATTGTGTTTTCTTTTGTCTTTTTTTGTTTTAAACAACAGAACTGTGTGTTACTGTTTTATTGTCCAGCTGCAGTAATAAGAAGGAGAGGATCGGTCGGATGGCACTATTGTTTCAGTTCATCGCTGTTATTATTTTTGTCTCGGGTATTTTCCAAGAGGTCAGTGTGGTCGACGTTGCCCTCCATCTTTGTAGTTCACCTCCATCTTTGTAGTCCTTGGGTAGTGGTGCGTACCGTACTCGATAGTCCCCGGTGTGAGGGAGGTAGAGGAGGAAACCTCTTGTGATTGTGGCTCATGCTCTGGCTCAGAGGAAGGAGTTTAGTTTTGTCAGTGTGCTTTGACTTAGAGGCCCAGGACCCCACCGTCCACCTAGGAACACTGTCTGTCTAACTGTGTCCTTAATAGCACCCTATTCCCTAGGTAGTGCACTACTTTTAGCCAGAGCTGTGAGGGGTTAGCCTGCAAAAGAGGTTCTGGACAGAAGTAGTGCCCTACACGTGCAATAAGGCTCCATTTTAGATTGGCTTCCTGTCTCATCAGAGTGGTTTTCTACAGTAGCACCAGGGGGAGGGCAACTCACAGGGGAAGGAGAGAGAGAGAGAGAGAGCCTTGGGCCTTCAGACTACCACTCTGATATAAGGTCTTAGTGAGACAGACAGATCAACAGAAAGAGAGAGCCTTGGGCCTTCAGACCTCCAGTCTGCTATAAGGTCTTAGTGGGGTCTCTCTCATCTAGCCCAGCCCCGGCCAGCGCCGCCCCGATCCCAGTCACCCCGATTCCAGCAGCCATCCTGGACAAGGAATGGTGGTTCTGGTTGGGTGGAGGGCCAGAGAGGCTGTCCCCCGGCTCGGTCCAGTTGATAACGGGCTCCTCGGCGGGTAGCTGGTTCAGTTCTGACTGGGACCCGGTTCTGGAGGAAGCAGGGTTCCTGCTGATCACCAGGTCCAGTTTGTTTCCTGACTCGGCGATCAGAGGGACCACCAGACAGCAGTCGAAGTCTCTGGTCCTCACGTGGTTGATCTGAGAAACGAAAAGACGAGAGAGAGAGAGAGAGTTATATAGATTTGGTTTAAAAAGCTTTTGATTGGTCCTTTGAATGAATGTTTCAACTCGGATGTTAAAGAGGCAACAAAAGGAAGTGATTTGAGTTAGGAGTTTCCAGCTAGCAGACTGGAGGTCCGTCGTGGCACATCTCTGTTTGACCATCATCTGGTGAGCAGAGGTTTGCCACAATGCTGGTTTATATCTGGTTTAAAAGCCAAACAAACAAACAAATATGTAATATTTGTATTTCCTGAGACTGAAAGTGTAACTTCAGGCTTTGCCTCAGAGCGGTTTCCTTCCATTTCAGTTAGAAGCCGACAAGATCAATACATCTACTCTGTTTAAACCTTCAGGTGAACCGTTTGTAAAACCCAGTCCTGTTCTTCAAACAGGAAGTCAGAACACTTACGTTCTCTCTCTGCTCCTGTGTTCGGCTGATTTAATATTTGCTGATGTACCCGTCAATTACAACCACAGTAAACATACAAGCTGAATAATGTATCATCTTGGCTATCGGAATAAACTGTAGTTCATTTCCTTGAGCACCTTTGTGTTTGTGCTTTTAAAAACAACATTGTCAGCGACTGGGGAAAAAAATAAAAGTTGAATAACGTCCCGGGTTGAAGTTCACCTGTCAGAAGACTAAATTGTAGTTGAGTTCCTTGTTTGTGCTTTTAAAAAACAACAACAGTAACCTGAGGGAAGCTGATAAGGAAGACAGTCTCTCTCTCTGAGCAGCGAATAATGAGAAAACCTTTCTTTTCATATGCTAATGACACGTTCACTAGATTGACAGCTTCCCTGGAGAGGGATTCATCTCTCCATCAACACAACTCTCTCTGCCAAGTCAGCCTCACTTAGACCAGCAGGAAATTAGGCCAATGTTATGTATCAATTTGGGCCCCCAAAAAATGACAAAAAATCCTTTGACGTTCTATGAACTGTGTAGATCTGCTCTACTTCCTGTCTTTAGCTACATGGAGGAAATAGAAACTTTTGGAAGGGTCAAATGATCTAACTGTTGAAAGTGCTTGTGGGCGACGGAGAGAAGCAAAATGGTGCCGTTTGAGGCCATGTGGCGGAGTGAGTGTGTGTGTGTGTGTGTGTGTACCTGTAGCAGCCTGTCGTAGGACTTCAGCCCCCCGACCTCTGCAGGTCCACCTGGGCGGATGTTGTTGACATAGACACCTTTCTCCAGGAGGCCATCCGACACACTGAAGCCAAAGTCTTCAAGGTCCGACTCCTTCAACAGACTCACCTGCACAACCAATCAATAATGTCCTCAACCAATCAATCAATAATGTCCTCAACCAATCAATCAATGTCCTCAACCAATCAATCAATAATGTCCTCAACCAATCAATCAATAATGTTCTCAACCAATCAATCAATAATGTCCTCAACCAATCAATAATGTCCTCAACCAATCAATCAATAATGTCCTCAACCAATCAAGAAATAATGTCCTCAACTATCAATGAATCATTTAACCTGGTGTAAGACTGTGATAGACTGGATGACAGGCTGTGTCTGCTGACAGTCATAACGTGATTGATAGACTGGATGACAGGCTGTGTCCGCTGACAGTCATAACGTGATTGATAGACTGGATGACAGGCTGTGTCCGCTGACAGTCATAATGTGATTGATAGACTGGATGACAGGCTGTGTCTGCTGACAGTCATAACGTGATTGATAGACTGGATGACTGGCTGTGTCCGCTGACAGTCATAACGTGATTGATAGACTGGATGACAGGCTGTGTCCGCTGACAGTCATAACGTGATTGATAGACTGGATGACAGGCTGTGTCCGCTGACAGTCATAACGTGATTGATAGACTGGATGACAGGCTGTGTCCGCTGACAGTCATAACGTGATTGATAGACTGGATGACAGGCTGTGTCCTCTGACAGTCATAACGTGATTGGTAGACTGGATGACAGGCTGTGTCCGCTGACAGTCATAACGTGATTGATAGACTGGATGACAGGCTGTGTCCGCTGACAGTCATAACGTGATTGATAGACTGGATGACTGGCTGTGTCCGCTGACAGTCATAACGTGATTGATAGACTGGATGACTGGCTGTGTCCGCTGACAGTCATAACGTGATTGATAGACTGGATGACAGGCTGTGTCCGCTGACAGTCATAACGTGATTGATAGACTGGATGACTGGCTGTGTCCGCTGACAGTCATAACGTGATTGATAGACTGGATGACTGGCTGTGTCCGCTGACAGTCATAACGTGATTGATAGACTGGATGACAGGCTGTGTCCGCTGACAGTCATAACGTGATTGATAGACTGGATGACTGGCTGTGTCCGCTGACAGTCTTAACGTGATTGATAGACTGGATGACAGGCTGTGTCCGCTGACAGTCATAACGTGATTGATAGACTGGATGACAGGCTGTGTCCGCTGACAGTCATAACGTGATTGATAGACTGGATGACAGGCTGTGTCCGCTGACAGTCATAACGTGATTGATAGACTGGATGACTGGCTGTGTGCTGACAGTCATAACGTGATTGATAGACTGGATGACTGGCTGTGTCTGCTGACAGTCTTAACATGTCGGTACCAGAGCTTCATCATTACTGAAGTTGTCAAAAAGCTCAAGTTGAAGACACGCAGACACTTAAGATGCGTCAGCACGTTCTTACCTTCACAGGGTTTTTAACCCCTCTGACGTTCCATGAAATGAATTAAACAGTTGTAAAGAAAAGCAGCAGTACTCTGGCCCTGGAGGGCCTTGGTGGGCCCCGGGGGGCTTTGGAGGGCTCCGGAGGGCCTTGGTGGTGGTTTATCATCGTTACCTTGTGCAGCTCCACGGGGGTGGGCGACATGACGTCATTCATCTCCTGCTTCATCTTCCTCATGGCGAAGGCCTTGCGCCCCCCGTCGCTGGGCAGGGTGTTGGAGCGCGAGGACTGGTTGCACTGCGGCCGGGCTGCGCTGCGCTCCTGGAAGCTGGCCTGCCGACCCAGGTGGCTCCTCAGAGGAGCAGGGTCATGGTTCAGACTCAGACTACTGCCTGACATAATGGTGGCCTGGAGGGGGGCACCGGGGAGGAGATGAGGGAGGGAACCCAGAGAAAAAGAGAGGGGGAGGGAGAGAGGAAGGGGAGAGGGGGAGGGAGAGAGGAAGGGGAGAGGGGGAGGGAGAGAGGGGGAGATGGAGAGGAGGGAGGGAGAAGAGAGAAGGGGAGATGGGGAGGAAGAGAGGGGGGGAGATGGAGAGGAGGGAGGGAGGGAGAAGAGAGACGGAGGAGGGGGAGGAGAGGGAGAGGGGAAATGAGAGGATAGAGGAGGGGGAGAGGCCAGAGAGGGAGAAAAGGGGGTTATGGTGATGAACTTCCAAAGTGAGATATGAAGTACAAGGTACGCTCATGGACATGAGAATTGCTCCAGGTGTAGAATGTGTTCAAGCAGTATGTCAAAGAGAAATGGTTTGATTGTAGAATAATAACATAGACAGTTCCTGTCAGAAGGAGATGGTTGGGTCGTCATCATCATGACCCAATAAACAAACAAACAAAGACGGAAAAACTTCAAAACCCAAGACGCCTTGCAGCAACCGTCCCATCATGCTTTGCTCACACCGCCATGCCCATTGCCACATCATCATCGCTCTTCCCACTGATTGGACAGGAATGAGTGATGTCACTCCAACCACCAGACGTAGAAGTCTCATGTTTGTGACAAACAAGTGAAACTGAACACTGTTTCACCCAAGCTGAAGCATAGAGGTGCTGCAGAAACCCAACCAGTTTGGCCAACAACACACTGTCACAGTCTCCATGCACCAAGACACAAGGTACAGCACTTTGACTCGAAATGGAAGATGTGTGATTCATTCCAACATACAATTTGCCAGTTTTCATGTTGACAAATGCAACATGCTCTTCAATACTGACATTAATTAACAGACATGTTCATTTAAAGCCAATGAGGAGCCGCAGGGTATGTTCAATCCAAGTTGAGGTGGCATTTAATTCAGTCAAGCCTCCTTGATTTAATGTCTCCGAACCCGAAAGGATAATTATTTCTCTTCATTCCAAACTAACCTCTGTGATTCACACGGTGTCACTTACTTCCTGCATTGGCACTTCATTTCAGGGTTCATTTACAATGTATTGCTGAGCGTCAACACACCTCCAGGCAGCACTACGGGTGCATCCCAAATGGCCCACTATTCCCTTCATAGTACAGGGCCCATGTAGTGTATAATAGGGAATAGGGCCCAATGTAGTGTATAATATAGGGAATAGGGCCCATGTAGTGTATAATATAGGGAATAGGCTGCTATGTAGTGTATAATATAGGGAATAGGGTGCTATGTAGTGTATAATATAGGGAATAGGGTGCTATGTAGTGTATAATATAGGGAATAGGGTGCTATGTAATGTATAATATAGGGAATAGGGTGCTATGTAGTGTATAATATAGGGAATAGGCTGCTATGTAGTGTATAATATAGGGAATAGGGTGCTATGTAGTGTATAATATAGGGAATAGGGTGCTATGTAGTGTATAATATAGGGAATAGGGTGCTATGTAGTGTATAATATAGGGAATAGGGTGCTATGTAGTGTATAATATAGGGAATAGGGTGCTATGTAGTGTATAATATAGGGAATAGGGCCCATGTAGTGTATAATATAGGGAATAGGGTGCTATGTAGTGTATAATATAGGGAATAGGGCCCATGTAGTGTATAATATAGGGAATAGGGCCCAATGTAGTGTATAATATAGGGAATAGGGCCCATGTAGTGTATAATATAGGGAATAGGGCCCATGTAGTGTATAATATAGGGAATAGGGTGCTATATAGTGTATAATATAGGGAATAGGGTGCTATGTAGTGTATAATATAGGGAATAGGGTGCTATGTAGTGTATAATATAGGGATTAGGGCCCATGTAGTGTATAATATAGGGAATAGGGCACATGTAGTGTATAATATAGGGATTAGGGCCCATGTAGTGTATAATATAGGGAATAGGGTGCTATGTAGTGTATAATATAGGGAATAGGGTGCTATGTAGTGTATAATATAGGGAATAGGGCCCATGTAGTGTATGATAAAGGGAATAGGGTCCATGTAGTGTATAATATAGGGAATAGGGTGCTATGTAGTGTATAATATAGGGAATAGGGCCCATGTAGTGTATAATAGGGAATAGGGCCCAATGTAGTGTATAATATAGGGAATAGGCTGCTATGTAGTGTATAATATAGGGAATAGGCTGCTATGTAGTGTATAATATAGGGAATAGGGTGCTATGTAGTGTATAATATAGGGAATAGGGTGCTACATAGTGTATAATATAGGGAATAGGGTGCTATGTAGTGTATAATATAGGGACTAGTGCCCATGTAGTGTATAATATAGGGAATAGGGCCCATGTAGTGTATAATATAGGTAGGGTGCTATGTAGTGTATAATATAGGGACTAGGGCCCATGTAGTGTATAATATAGGGAATAGGGCCCATGTAGTGTATAATATAGGGAATAGGGTGCTATGTAGTGTATAATATAGGGATTAGGGTGCCATTAGGGACATATCCAATGAGTTTAAATATGCCAAACAACGTCTAAATGAGTAATGACCTCACCTTCGTCAATGACAACATATGGTGCCGTATTGAGGTTTCGCTGGCTCGTCTGACTCACAATCAACGATGCAATATTTCAACCTTGATAAATTTGTTTTACAAAGGAAAAAAATGCGTACGGTTGCCTCTACGTAAAAATTAACATTGTTTCCTAGTTTCGTGCCTTAAATACACAGGGATATATTTGTAGTTAGATTGCCCTTCGTGTCTAGGCTTGCCTTGAGGACAGAACAGGGAGTGTTCAGCCTGTGGTTGGCCGTGGTTCTATAGCCAGGGTAGATGGGTTTGAATGTATAGCCAGGGTAGATGGGTTTAAATCTATAACCAGGGTAGATTGGTTTAAATCTATAACCAGGGTAGATTGGTTTAAATCTATAACCAGGGTAGATGGGTTTAAATCTATAACCAGGGTAGATGGGTTTAAATCTATAACCAGGGTAGATTGGTTTAAATCTATAACCAGGGTAGATTGGTTTAAATCTATAACCAGGGTAGATTGGTTTAAATCTATAACCAGGGTAGATGGGTTTAAATCTATAGCCAGGGTAGATGGGTTTTTATCTATAACCAGGGTAGATGGACCTCTATGGATGTCCGACCATAGAGTTAGGGTTTAAATCTATAACCAGGGTAGATGGGTTTGAATCTATAACCAGGGTAGATGGGTTTGAATCTATAGCCAGGGTAGATGGGTTTTTATCTATAACCAGGGTAGATGGACCTCTATGGATGTCCGACCATAGAGTTAGGGTTTAAATCTATAACCAGGGTAGATGGTTTTGAATCTATAACCAGGGTAGATGGTCTTCTATGGATGTCTGACCAGAGAGGTAGGGTTTAAATCTATAACCAGGATAGATGGGTTTAAATCTATAACCAGGATAGATGGGTTTGAATCTATAGCCAGGATAGATGGGTTTAAATCTATAGCCAGGATAGATGGGTTTAAATCTATAGCCAGGATAGATGGGTTTGAATCTATAGCCAGGATAGATGGGTTTGAATCTATAGCCAGGATAGATGGGTTTGAATCTATAGCCAGGATAGATGGGTTTGAATCTATAGCCAGGGTAGATGGGTTTGAATCTATAGCCAGGGTAGATGGGTTTGAATCTATAGCCAGGGTAGATGGGTTTGAATCTATAGCCAGGATAGATGGGTTTGAATCTATAGCCAGGGTAGATGGGTTTGAATCTATAGCCAGGATAGATGGGTTTGAATCTATAACCAGGATAGATGGGTTTGAATCTATAGCCAGGATAGATGGGTTTGAATCTATAGCCAGGATAGATGGGTTTGAATCTATAGCCAGGGTAGATGGGTTTGAATCTATAGCCAGGGTAGATGGGTTTGAATCTATAGCCAGGATAGATGGGTTTGAATCTATAGCCAGGATAGATGGGTTTGAATCTATAGCCAGGGTAGATGGGTTTGAATCTATAGCCAGGATAGATGGGTTTGAATCTATAGCCAGGATAGATGGGTTTGAATCTATAGCCAGGATAGATGGGTTTGAATCTATAGCCAGGGTAGATGGGTTTGAATCTATAGCCAGGATAGATGGGTTTGAATCTATAGCCAGGATAGATGGGTTTGAATTTATAGCCAGGGTAGATGGGTTTGAATCTATAGCCAGGGTAGATGGGTTTGAATCTATAACCAGGATAGATGGGTTTGAATTTATAGCCAGGGTAGATGGGTTTGAATCTATAGCCAGGGTAGATGGGTTTGAATCTATAGCCAGGATAGATGGGTTTGAATCTATAGCCAGGATAGATGGGTTTGAATCTATAGCCAGGGTAGATGGGTTTGAATCTATAGCCAGGGTAGATGGGTTTGAATCTGTAGCCAGGGTAGATGGGTTTGAATCTATAGCCAGGGTAGATGGGTTTGAATCTATAACCAGGGAAGATGGGTTTGAATCTATAACCAGGGTAGATGGTCCTCTATGGATGTCCGACCATAGAGTTGGGGTTTGAATGGACCCCCAGGATCTGAGACAAGCTGCACTGGTGATCATCAGAGGCTACAGAGCACCCCCCGCAGCCCACTAGCATGAGAGTAGGAGAGAGAGAGAGAGAGAGAGAGAGAGAGAGAGAGAGTGATAGTGTGTGTGTGAGAGAGAGAAAGAGAGTGATAGTGTGTGTGTGAGAGAGAGAAAGAGAGAGAATGAAAGAGAGAATGAAAAAGAGTGTGTGAGAGAGAGAGAGAGACAGAGAGAGACAGAGAGAGAGAGAGAGAGAGAAGCCAGCAGTACAGGGACAGCACCAGAGTGTCAGCTACAAGCAGAGAGGAAGCCCCAAAAAGGAAAAGGGTGTACCAAGTTTCTCTTATTCAGAAGCCTGTCTGGCTCGTCCTGGAAAGAGAAGGAGCGGTTACACACATCCACAGGAAGTGACATCATGCGATTGAAAAAAAAACAACAACTCCAAAAACAGGAAGTGGAAGGGATGGGGACAGAAGAGGTGAAAGGTGAGAGTTGAGAGCTTTTCTTCACTAATATGTTACTGCATAAGTAAAGCCACTGGTCTAGAAGATACGTAGGTTTGTCAGCGTTGTGTTTGTATTGTACTGTGATGAATTAAACTGTTCATGACCTCAGACATTTTAAATCTACTGTGATGAATGAAACTGTGGATGCCAGACTGGCAGCAGGTCTCCAGATCTTCCAGGGCCTGAGACCAGAAGTTTACTTCCTGGTCCGGCTCGGTTAGTATTGCACTGTGATGAATGAAACTGTACATGTATTCGGCCATTTTGGCTCCTTGTTTACCTCCAGTTCCCTCAGGATGCCAGACTGGCCACAGGTCTCCAGATCTTCCAGGGCCTGAGACCAGAAGTTTACTTCCTGGTCCGGCTCGGTTAGTATTGCACTGTGATGAATGAAACTGTACATGTATTCGGCCATTTTGGCTCCTTGTTTACCTCCAGTTCCCTCAGGATGCCAGACTGGCCACAGGTCTCCAGATCTTCCAGGGCCTGAGACCAGAAGTTCTCTTCCTGGTCCGGCTCGGTCCCGTCATGACCCACAGTGAACCTAGAGGGGGGAAGAGGTCAGAGGTTAGTACCCCCAGTCAGCCAATCAGTGAACAGTCAGGGCAGGCGACCACACTGATGAGGGCTGGTGACCACAACGTGTGGGAAGGGTGTCAATGGGCTGTGCAGGCAGAGAGAGTGGAACAGTAAGTAGGTAGCTAGGCAGGTAGGATAGGGAAGTAGGTAGGATAGGGAAGTAGGTAGGATAGGGAAGTAGGTAGGTTAGGATTGGGAAGTAGGTAGGTAGGTAGGAAGGATAGGGAAGTAGGTAGGATAGGGAAGTAGGTAGGTAGGATAGGGAAGTAGGTAGGTGGGATAGGGAAGTAGGTAGGTAGGTAGGTAGGTAGGAAGGATAGGGAAGAAGGTAGGATAGGATTGGGACAGGGAAGTAGGTAGGTAGGTAGGTAAGAAGGATAGGGAAGTAGGTAGGTGGGTGGGTGGGTAGGTAGGTAGGTAGGAAGGATAGGGAAGTAGGTAGGATTGGGAAGTAGGTATGATAGGATCGGGAAGTAGGTAGGTAGGATAGGGAAGTAGTTAGGTGGGATAGGGAAGTAGGTAGGTGGGATAGGTAGGCAAGAAGGATAGGGAAGTAGGTAGGTAGGATAAGGAAGTAGGTAGGTAGGTAGGTAGGTAGGTGGGTAGCTAGGTAGGTAGCTAGGTAGGTAGGTTGGTAGGTAGCTAGGTAGCTAGGTAGGTAGCTAGGTAAGGAGCTAGGTAGGTAGCTAGGTAGGTAGGTAAGTAGGTAGGTAAGTAGCTAGGTAGGTAGCTAGGTAGGTAGATAGCTAGGTAGGTAGCTAGGTAGCTAGGTAGGTAGGTAGGTAGGTAGGAGAGGGCTGAGATATAGACACCGCCCAGACAGATGGATGTGGACACAGGGAGATGGATGTGGACACAGGGAGATGGATGTGGACACAAGGAGATGGATGTGGACACAGGGAGATGGATGTGGACACAGGGAGATGGATGTGGACACAGGGAGATGGATGTGGACACAAGGAGATGGATGTGGACACAGTGAGATGGATGTGGACACAAGGAGATGGATGTGGACACAAGGAGGTGGATGTGGACACAGGGAGGTGGATGTGGACACAGGGAGATGGATGTGGACACAAGGAGATGGATGTGGACACAAGGAGATGGATGTGGACACAGGGAGATGGATGTGCCATGCTGGATCGAGGGAGATCCAGCTGAGAGGTGTGTTTCCGAGACAGTTTGTTGAGGCTAAGTGGAGCGACCAGAAGGGGGTTTGGGTTGAGAACGTTAGTGTTATGAGGGAACAGCCATGCCTTGTGCCATTCAAGTGAAGGTGGGGGCAGGTGTTGGGGTACAGGTGAGTGTGTGTAGTGTTGAGGTTAGGAGAGAGACATGGTGGTTTGCCTGGTTTAAGTGGGAGACTGGGAGGTCTCAGTGAGAGGATTGGGTTTGGGTTGGGAACAGTAGCTGTGCGAGGATACATTCTTGCCCTGTGCCACCCAGGTTAGGGTTAGGTGGGGTTAGGGTTGGGTTGGTTTGAGAACTAAAGGGGTATAAGGAGGCAGCCCTGCCCTGTGCCACCCAGGTTAGGGTTAGGTGGGGTTAGGGTTGGGTTGGTTTGAGAACTAAAGGGGTATAAGGAGGCAGCCCTGCCCTGTGCCACCCAGGTTAGGATTAGGTGGGGTTAGGGTTGGGTTGGTTTGAGAACTAAAGGGGTATAAGGAGGCAGCCCTGCCCTGTGCCACCCAGGTTAGGGTTAGGTGGGGTTAGGGTTGGGTTGGTTTGAGAACTAAAGGGGTATAAGGAGGCAGCCCTGCCCTGTGCCACCCAGGTTAGGGTTAGGTGGGGTTAGGGTTGGGTTGGTTTGAGAACTAAAGGGGTATAAGGAGGCAGCCCTGCCCTGTGCCACCCAGGTTAGGGTTAGGTGGGGTTAGGGTTGGGTTGGTTTGAGAACTAAAGGGGTATAAGGAGGCAGCCCTGCCCTGTGCCACCCAGGTTAGGGTTAGGTGGGGTTAGGGTTGGGTTGGTTTGAGAACTAAAAGGGGTATAAGGAGGCAGCCCTGCCCTGTGCCTCACCTGCTGTCAGTGATTAGACCAGTGGGCAGTGTAGAAGCTCTGTCGAACGTCAAGGAAAGGTACTTCAACAATATATCAAGAACACCAAGACACCAATTTGATTCCCTTTGACACCCTTTTCTGATGACGGTTAACCGATGAGCAATTCTGGTGAATCTTTGTACCTCGTTGATGATCATCAAATCAAATCAAATTTTATTTGTCACATACACATGGTTAGCAGATGTTAATGCGAGTGGAGCGAAATGCTTGTGCTTCCAGTTCATCTTTGAGAAATAGAGGAGAAACCCCCCCTCCCCTCAGAGATATATACTAGTTATGAACCAGGAACATGTATCTATTAACACACTAGTTATGAACCAGGAACACATATCTATTAACACACTAGTTATGAACCAGGAACACGTATCTATTAACACACTAGTTATGAACCAGGAACACGTATCTATTAACACACTAGTTATGAACCAGGAACACGTATCTATTAACACACTAGTTATGAACCAGGAACACGTATCTATTAACACACTAGTTATGAACCAGGAACACGTATCTATTAACACACTAGTTATGAACCAGGAACACGTATCTATTAACACACTAGTTATGAACCAGGAACACGCATCTATTAACACACTAGTTATGAACCAGGAACACGTATCTATTAACACACTAGTTATGAACCAGGAACACGTATCTATTAACACACTAGTTATGAACCAGGAACACGTATCTATTAACACACTAGTTATGAACCAGGAACACGTATCTATTAACACACTAGTTATGAACCAGGAACACGTATCTATTAACACACTAGTTATGAACCAGGAACACGTATCTATTAACACACTAGTTATGAACCAGGAACACGTATCTATTAACACACTAGTTATGAACCAGGAACATGCATCCTTTAGGTCATGTGAGGAGTTTTTCTGTTCCACTCCTTGCGGAATATGTTTTTTTGTGTAAATGTGATTCTTCAAGAAAAACCAATAACCCCCCGGGGATCAATACACTATTCTACCACTGGACCTATTTGACCAGAGCTCAAAGGGAATTCTGTAAGGACGCCTTGCTTACATTTACACTTGAATCTTTTTCAAGATTTCAATACTGCCTAAAGTGATCATTCCCCCCACCCCCACTCTGCTAAGCCACATCCTCAGCTGTGATTATTCTAAAGTGATGGTTCCCCCACTCTGCTAAGCCACATCCTCAGCTGTGATTATTCTAAAGTGATGGTTCCCCCCCACTCTGCTAAGCCACATCCTCAGCTGTGATTATTCTAAAGTGATGGTTCCCCCCACTCTGCTAAGCCACATCCTCAGCTGTGATTATTCATCATTGGACACGGAGGGATCATGTTAGCCCTGATATGTTCCATGTAGAACTAGATGAACTGAGGGTAGGTCAGAGGTCAGAGGGGAAACCAGAAACAGAGAACAGAGAACAGCTTTGATATCGGTCCACAGGAACAAGAACAAATCTGTGTTCTGTACTTCCTGTCCCAAATCTGTGTTCTGTCCTTCCTGTCCCAAATCTGTGTTCTGTACTTCCTGTCCCAAATCTGTGTTCTGTCCTTCCTGTCCCAAATCTGTGTTCTGTACTTCCTGTCCCAAATCTGTGTTCTGTACTTCCTGTCCAAAAATCTGTGTTCTGGACTTCCTGTCCCAAATCTGTGTTCTGTACTTCCTGTCCCAAATCTGTGTTCT
This sequence comes from Oncorhynchus masou masou, assembly GCF_036934945.1. Lineage (NCBI taxonomy): Eukaryota > Metazoa > Chordata > Actinopteri > Salmoniformes > Salmonidae > Oncorhynchus > Oncorhynchus masou. The sequence goes on along the minus strand of NC_088238.1, from coordinate 7,695,728 downwards.
GTACTTCCTGTCCAAAAATCTGTGTTCTGTCCTTCCTGTCCCAAATCTGTGTTCTGTACTTCCTGTCCAAAAATCTGTGTTCTGGACTTCCTGTCCCAAATCTGTGTTCTATACTTCCTGTCCCAAATCTGTGTTCTGTCCCTTTTGTACTTCATTCAAAAGCTTAAAAGGGATTTATGATAGAAGATATGCTAATGAATTAATTTATAAAGAGCTTCTTTATCAAACACAAACAGCCGTTAGCCAAAAGTCAAGTTCAAATAGCAGCTCTATGTGTGTGATCCAGCTCTACCTGTGGAAACATCTACGATTTATGCTAGAGCTGCGTCCACATGGGAGCCAATAAGGGAGCCACACACACACCCTGTGGCAGCAACACCTCTAGACCTGCCAATGCCACAAACAGCCGTTAGCCAAGGTCAAGTTCAAATAGCAGCTCTATGTGTGTGTGATCCAGCTCTACCTGTGGAAACATCTACGATTTATGCTAGAGCTGCGTCCACATGGGAGCCAATAAGGGAGCCACACACACACCCTGGGGCAGCAACACCTCTAGACCTGCCAATGCCACAAACAGCCGTTAGCTGTGGGTGTTGTAGTGTTTCTGGGCTGTCGTTGTATACAGTGTGGGTGTTGTAGTGTTTCTGGGCTGTCGTTGTCTACGGTGTGGGTGTTGTAGTGTTTCTGGGCTGTCGTTGTATACGGTGTGGGTGTTGTGGTGTTTCTGGGCTGTTGTTGTATACCTGTGTGGGTGTTGTAGTGTTTCTGGGCTGTCGTTGTATACGGTGTGGGTGTTGTAGTGTTTCTGGGCTGTCGTTGTACACGGTGTGGGTGTTGTAGTGTTTCTGGGCTGTCGTTGTATACGGTGTGGGTGTTGTGGTGTTTCTGGGCTGTCGTTGTATACAGTGTGGGTGTTGTGGTGTTTCTGGGCTGTCGTTGTATACGGTGTGGGTGTTGTAGTGTTTCTGGGCTGTCGTTGTATACGGTGTGGGTGTTGTAGTGTTTCTGGGCTGTCGTTGTATACGGTGTGGGTGTTGTAGTGTTTCTGGGCTGTCGTTGTATACGGTGTGGGTGTTGTAGTGTTTCTGGGCTGTCGTTGTATACGGTGTGGGTGTTGTAGTGTTTCTGGGCTGTCGTTGTCTACGGTGTGGGTGTTGTGGTGTTTCTGGGCTGTCGTTGTATACGGTGTGGGTGTTGTGGTGTTTCTGGGCTGTCGTTGTATACGGTGTGGGTGTTGTGGTGTTTCTGGGCTGTCGTTGTATACGGTGTGGGTGTTGTGGTGTTTCTGGGCTGTCGTTGTATACGGTATGGGTGTTGTAGTGTTTCTGGGCTGTCGTTGTATACGGTGTGGGTGTTGTAGTGTTTCTGGGCTGTCGTTGTACACAGTGTGGGTGTGGGTGTGTTTCTGGGCTGTCGTTGTATACGGTGTGGGTGTTGTGGTGTTTCTGGGCTGTCGTTGTATACGGTATGGGTGTTGTAGTGTTTCTGGGCTGTCGTTGTATACGGTGTGGGTGTTGTAGTGTTTCTGGGCTGTCGTTGTACACAGTGTGGGTGTGGGTGTGTTTCTGGGCTGTCGTTGTATACGGTGTGGGTGTTGTGGTGTTTCTGGGCTGTCGTTGTATACGGTGTGGGTGTTGTAGTGTTTCTGGGCTGTCGTTGTATACGGTGTGGGTGTTGTAGTGTTTCTGGGCTGTCGTTGTACACGGTGTGGGTGTTGTAGTGTTTCTGGGCTGTCGTTGTATACGGTGTGGGTGTTGTGGTGTTTCTGGGCTGTCGTTGTATACGGTGTGGGTGTTGTAGTGTTTCTGGGCTGTCGTTGTATACGGTGTGGGTGTTGTGGTGTTTCTGGGCTGTCGTTGTATACGGTGTGGGTGTTGTAGTGTTTCTGGGCTGTCGTTGTATACGGTGTGGGTGTTGTAGTGTTTCTGGGCTGTCGTTGTATACGGTGTGGGTGTTGT
>NC_088238.1:7646270-7678770 GCF_036934945.1 Oncorhynchus masou masou | reverse complement strand
GGTTTAAGACCAGGGTTAGGACCAGGGTTAAGACCAGGGTTAGGACCAGGTTCAGGGTTAGGACCAGGGTTAGGACCAGGGTTAAGACCATCGACCATATAGGGTTAGGACCAGGGTTAAGACCAGGGTTAAGACCAGGGTTAAGACCATAGACCATATAGGGTTAGGACCAGGGTTAGGACCAGGGTTAAGACCAGGGTTAAGACCATAGACCATATAGGGTTAGGACCAGGGTTAGGACCAGGGTTAAGACCAGGGTTAAGACCATAGACCATATAGGGTTAGGACCAGGGTTAGGACCAGGGTTAAGACCAGGGTTAAGACCAGGGTTAAGACCGTAGACAATATAGGGTTAGGACCAGGGTTAGGACCAGGGTTAAGACCAGGGTTAAGACCAGGGTTAAGACCATAGACCATATAGGGTTAGGACCGTTTAGAAATTACAGCATTTTTTGTACATAATCCCCCCATTTTAAGGGACCAAAAGTATTGGGACAAGTTCACTATTCACAGAAGTAGTAAAAAGTGAAGTATTTAGTCCCGTATCCATAGCAACGACAACATCAAGCTTGTGCCTCAAAGTGGTTGGATGCATTTCCTGTTTGTTTTGGTTGTGTTTCAGATTGTTTTGTGCCCAATAGAAATGAACGTTAAATAATGTATCGTGTGATTTCGGAGTCACTTTTAATTGTAAATAAGAATAGAATATGTTTCTAAACACGTCTAAATTCATGTGGACGTTACCATGGTTACGGACCGTCTTGAAAATGAATCTCGAAATAATGATGAGTGAGAAACTCATTCAAACTCATAGTCATTGTATCATTTCAAATACAAAGTGCTGGAGAACAGAGCCAGAACAACAACAATGAGCTCTTTTGGAGCTCGCTGTACGAAAGCATGGAGCTAGATAACAGGGTAGAGCTAGATAACAGTGTAGAGCTAGATAACAATTTAGAGCTAGATAACAGTTTAGAGCTAGATAACAGGGTAGAGCTAGATAACAGTTTAGAGCTAGATAACAGTTTAGAGCTAGATAACAGTGTAGAGCTAGATAACAGTGTAGAGCTAGATAACCGTGTAGAGCTAGATAACAGTGTAGAGCTAGATAACAGTTTAGAGCTAGATAACCGTGTAGAGCTAGATAACAGGGTAGAGCTAGATAACAGTGTAGAGCTAGATAACAGTTTAGAGCTAGATAACAGTTTAGAGCTAGATAACAGTGTAGAGCTAGATAACAGTGTAGAGCTAGATAACCGTGTAGAGCTAGATAACAGGGTAGAGCTAGATAACAGTGTAGAGCTAGATAACAGTTTAGAGCTAGATAACAGGGTAGAGCTAGATAACAGTTTAGAGCTAGATAACAGTTTAGAGCTAGATAACAGTGTAGAGCTAGATAACAGTGTAGAGCTAGATAACAGTGTAGAGCTAGATAACCGTGTAGAGCTAGATAACAGTGTAGAGCTAGATAACAGGGTAGAGCTAGATAACAGTGTAGAGCTACATAACAGTGTAGAGCTAGATAAATGTGTAGAGCTAGATAACAGTGTAGAGCTAGATAACAGTGTAGAGCTAGATAACAGTGTAGAGCTAGATAACAGGGTAGAGCTAGATAACAGTGTAGAGCTAGATAACAGTGTAGAGCTAGATAATAGGGTAGAGCTAGATAACAATGTAGAGCTAGATAACAGTGTAGAGCTAGATAAGTGTAAAGCTAGATAACAGTGTAGAGCTAGATAACAGTGTAGAGCTAGATAACAGTGTAGAGCCAGATAACAGGGTAGAGCTAGATAACAGTGTAGAGCTACATAACAGTGTAGAGCTAGATAAACGTGTAGAGCTAGATAACAGTGTAGAGCTAGATAACAGGGTAGAGCTAGATAACAGTGTAGAGCTAGATAACCGTGTAGAGCTAGATAACAGTGTAGAGCTAGATAACAGTTTAGAGCTAGATAACCGTGTAGAGCTAGATAACCGTGTAGAGCTAGATAACAGGGTAGAGCTAGATAACAGTGTAGAGCTAGATAACAGTTTAGAGCTAGATAACAGTTTAGAGCTAGATAACAGTTTAGAGCTAGATAACAGTGTAGAGCTAGATAACAGGGTAGAGCTAGATAACAGTGTAGAGCTAGATAACAGTTTAGAGCTAGATAACAGTTTGGAGCTAGATAACAGGGTAGAGCTAGATAACAGTGTAGAGCTAGATAACAGGGTAGAGCTAGATAACAGTGTAGAGCTAGATAACAGTGTAGAGCTACATAACAGTGTAGAGCTAGATAAACGTGTAGAGCTAGATAACAGTGTAGAGCTAGATAACAGGGTAGAGCTAGATAACAGTGTAGAGCTAGATAACAGGGTAGAGCTAGATAACAATGTAGAGCTAGATAACAGTGTAGAGCTAGATAAGTGTAAAGCTAGATAACAGTGTAGAGCTAGATAACAGTGTAGAGCTAGATAACAGTGTAGAGCTAGATAACAGTGTAGAGCTAGATAACAGTGTAGAGCCAGATAACAGGGTAGAGCTAGATAACAGTGTAGAGCTACATAACAGTGTAGAGCTAGATAAACGTGTAGAGCTAGATAACAGGGTAGAGCTAGATAACAGTGTAGAGCTAGATAACAGTGTAGAGCTAGATAATAGGATAGAGCTAGATAACAATGTAGAGCTAGATAACAAAGTAGGGCTAGATAACAGTGTAGAGCTAGATAACGGTGTAAAGCTAGATAACAGTGTAGAGCTAGATAACAGTGTAGAGCTAGATAACAGTGTAGAGCTAGATAACAGGGTAGAGCTAGATAACAGTGTAGAGCTAGATAACAGTGTAGAGCCAGATAACAGGGTAGAGCTAGATAACCGTGTAGAGCTAGATAACAGTGGAGAGCTACATAACAGTGTAGAGCTAGATAAACGTGTAGAGCTAGATAAACGTGTAGAGCTAGATAACAGTGTAGAGCTAGATAACAGGGTAGAGCTAGATAACAATGTAGAGCTAGATAACAGTGTAGAGCTAGATAACAGTGTAAAGCTAGATAACAGTGTAGAGCTAGATAACAGTGTAGAGCTAGATAACAGTGTGGAGCTAGATAACAGTGTGGTGCTAGATAACAGTGTGGAGCTAGATAACAGTGTGGAGCTAGATAACAGTGTAGAGCTAGATAACAGGGTAGAGCCAGATAACAGTGTAGAGCCAGATAACAGTTTAGAGCTAGATAACCGTGTAGAGCTACATAACAGTGTAGAGCTAGATAACAGTGTAGAGCTAGATAACAGTGTAGAGCTAGATAACAGGGTAGAGCTAGATAACAGTGTAGAGCTAGATAACAGTGTAGAGCTAGATAATAGGGTAGAGCTAGATAACAATGTAGAGCTAGATAACAGTGTAAAGCTAGATAACAGTGTGGAGCCAGATAACAGCGTGGAGCTAGATAACAGTGTGGAGCTAGATAACAGCGTGGAGCGAGATAACAGTGTAGAGCTAGGACAGGGAGGACCTAGAGATTGTGAGAGGACCAACAGAGAGAGAGGGGACCTAGTGAGAGAGAGGACATAGAGAGAGAGAGGGAGGACCTAGAGAGAGAGAGAGGACCTAGAGAGCGAGAGGAAGGAATAGAGAGAGAGAGGGAGGATCCAGAGAGAGAGAGAGGACCTAGAGAGAGAGAGGACCTAGAGAGAGAGAGGACCTAGAGAGAGAGAGGACCTAGAGAGAGAGAGAGGACCTAGAGAGAGATGACCTAGAGAGAGAGATGACCTAGAGAGAGAGAGAGGACCTAGAGAGAGAGGACCTAGAGAGAGAGGACCTAGATAGAGAGGACTTAGAGAGAGAGCGAGGACCTATAGAGAGAGAGATGACATAGAGAGAAAGAGGACCTAGAGAGAGAGAGAGAGAGAGGACCTAGAGAGAGAGAGAGGACCTAGAGAGAGAGGACTTCGATAGAGAGGACTTAGAGAAAGAGCGTGGACCTAGAGAGAGAGAGAGGACCTAGAGAGAGAGAGAGGACCTAGAGAGAGAGAGGTCTTAGAGAGAGAGAGGACCTAGAGAGAGAGAGGACCTAGATAGAGAGGACTTATAGAGAGAGAGAGAGGACCTAGAGAGAGAGATGACCTAGAGAGAGAGAGAGATGACCTAGAGAGAGAGAGAGGACCTAGAGAGAGAGAGAGGACCTAGAGAGAGAGCGAGGACCTAGAGAGAGAAAGAGAGGACCTAGAGAGAGAGGACCTAGAGAGAGAGGAGGACCTAGAGAGAGAGGACCTAGAGAGAGAGCGAGGACCTAGAGAGAGAGAGAGAGAGGACCTAGAGAGAGAGAGAGGACCTAGAGAGAGAGGACTTAGAGAGAGAGAGGACCTAGAGAGAGAGAGGACCTAGAGAGAGAGAGGACCTAGATAGAGAGGACTTATAGAGAGAGAGAGAGGACCTAGAGAGAGAGAGGACCTAGAGAGAGAGAGAGGACTTAGAGAGAGAGAGAGGACCTAGATAGAGAGGACCTAGAGAGAGAGAGATGACCTAGAGAGAGAGAGGACCTAGAGAGAGAGAGAGAGGACCTAGAGAGAGAGGACCTAGATAGAGAGGACTTAGAGAGAGAGAGAGAGGACCTAGATAGAGAGAGGACTTAGAGAGAAAGAGGACTTAGAGAGAGAGAGGACCTAGATAGAGATGACCTAGAGAGAGAGGACCTAGAGAGAGAGAGGACCTAGAGAGAGAGGACCTAGATAGAGAGGACCTAGAGAGAGTGAGGACCTAGAGAGAGAGGACTTAGAGAGAGAGAGGACCTAGATAGAGAGGACTTAGAGAGAGAGGACCTAGATAGAGAGGACTTAGAGAGAGAGGACCTAGAGAGAGAGGACCTAGAGAGAGAGAGGACCTAGAGAGAGAGAGATGACCTAGAGAGAGAGAGAGGACCTAGAGAGAGAGAGAGGACCTAGAGAGAGAGCGAGGACCTAGAGAGAGAGAGAGAGAGGACTTATAGAGAGAGAGAGAGGACCTAGAGAGAGATGACCTAGAGAGAGATGACATAGAGAGAGAGAGGACCTAGAGAGAGAGAGAGGACCTAGATAGAGAGGACCTAGAGAGAGAGAGATGACCTAGAGAGAGAGGACCTAGAGAGAGAGAGAGGACCTAGATAGAGAGGACCTAGATAGAGAGGACTTAGAGAGTGAGGACCTAGAGAGAGAGAGGACTTAGAGAGAGAGAGAGGACCTAGATAGAGAGAGGACTTAGAGAGAGAGAGAGGACCTAGATAGAGAGGACTTAGAGAGAGAGAGGACCTCGATAGAGAGGACCTTGAGAGAGAGAGATGACCTAGAGAGAGAGATGACCTAGAGAGAGAGAGAGGACCTAGAGAGAGAGGTCTTAGAGAGAGAGAGGACCTCAATAGAGAGGACATAGAGAGAGAGAGAGATGACCTAGAGAGAGAGAGGTCCTAGAGAGAGAGAGAGGACCTAGAGAGAGAGGACCTAGATAAAGAGGACTTAGAGAGTGAGGACCTAGAGAGAGAGAGGACTTAGAAAGAGAGAGAGGACCTAGATAGAGAGGACTTAGAGAGAGAGAGGACCTCGATAGAGAGGACCTTGAGAGAGAGAGAGGACCTAGAGAGAGAGAAGACTTAGAGAGAGAGGACCTAGAGAGAGAGAGAGGACCTAGAGAGAGAGAGGACCTAGAGAGAGCGAGGACCTAGAGAGAGAGAGGGAGGACCTAGAGAGAGAGAGAGGACCTAGAGAGAGAGAGAGGACCTAGAGAGAGAGAGAGGACCTAGAGAGAGAGAGAGGACCTAGAGAGAGAGAGAGGACCTAGAGAGAGAGCGAGGACCTAGAGAGAGAGAGAGGACCTAGAGAGAGAGAGAGGACCTAGAGAGAGAGCGAGGACCTAGAGAGAGAGAGAGAGGACCTAGAGAGAGAGAGAGGACCTAGAGAGAGAGAGGACTTAGAGAGAGAGAGGACCTAGAGAGAGAGGACCTAGAGAGAGAGAGGACCTAGATAGAGAGGACTTATAGAGAGAGAGAGAGGACCTAGAGAGAGAGAGGACCTAGAGAGAGAGAGGACTTAGAGAGAGAGAGAGGACCTAGATAGAGAGGACCTAGAGAGAGAGAGAGATGACCTAGAGAGAGAGAGGACCTAGAGAGAGAGAGAGGACCTAGAGAGAGAGGACCTAGATAGAGAGGACTTAGAGAGAGAGAGAGAGGACCTAGATAGAGAGAGGACTTAGAGAGAAAGAGGACTTAGAGAGAGAGAGAGGACCTAGATAGAGATGACCTAGAGAGAGAGAGAGGACCTAGAGAGAGAGAGGACCTAGAGAGAGAGGACCTAGATAGAGAGGACTTAGAGAGTGAGGACCTAGAGAGAGAGAGGACTTAGAGAGAGAGAGGACCTAGATAGAGAGAGGACTTAGAGAGAGAGAGGACCTAGATAGAGAGGACTTAGAGAGAGAGAGGACCTCGATAGAGAGAGAGGACCTAGAGAGAGAGAGGACCTAGAGAGAGAGAGAGGACCTAGAGAGAGAGAGATGACCTAGAGAGAGAGAGAGGACCTAGAGAGAGAGAGAGGACCTAGAGAGAGAGCGAGGACCTAGAGAGAGAGAGAGAGAGGACTTATAGAGAGAGAGAGAGGACCTAGAGAGAGAGATGACCTAGAGAGAGATGACATAGAGAGAGAGAGGACCTAGAGAGAGAGAGAGGACTTAGAGAGAGAGGACCTAGATAGAGAGGACCTAGAGAGAGAGAGAGGACCTAGAGAGAGAGAGGACCTAGAGAGAGAGAGAGGACCTAGATAGAGAGGACCTAGATAGAGAGGACTTAGAGAGTGAGGACCTAGAGAGAGAGAGGACTTAGAGAGAGAGAGAGGACCTAGATAGAGAGAGGACTTAGAGAGAGAGAGAGAGGACCTAGATAGAGAGGACTTAGAGAGAGAGAGAGGACCTCGATAGAGAGGACCTTGAGAGAGAGAGATGACCTAGAGAGAGAGATGACCTAGAGAGAGAGAGAGGACCTAGAGAGAGAGGTCTTAGAGAGAGAGAGGACCTCAATAGAGAGAGAGAGAGATGACCTAGAGAGAGAGAGGTCCTAGAGAGAGAGAGAGGACCTAGAGAGAGAGGACCTAGATAAAGAGGACTTAGAGAGTGAGGACCTAGAGAGAGAGAGGACTTAGAGAGAGAGAGAGGACCTAGATAGAGAGAGGACCTAGATAGAGAGGACTTAGAGAGAGAGAGGACCTCGATAGAGAGGACCTTGAGAGAGAGAGAGGACCTAGAGAGAGAGAAGACTTAGAGAGAGAGAGGACCTAGAGAGAGAGAGAGAGGACCTAGAGAGAGAGAGGACCTAGAGAGAGAGAGAGAGGACTTAGAGAGAGAGAGAGGACCTAGAGAGAGAGAGAGAGGACCTAGAGAGAGAGAGAGAGGACCTAGAGAGAGAGAGAGGACCTAGAGAGAGAGAGAGGACCTAGAGAGAGAGAGGACCTAGAGAGAGAGAGGACCGAGAGAGAGAGAGGACTTAGAGAGAGAGAGGACTTAGAGAGAGAGAGGACTTAGAGAGAGAGGGAGGACTTAGAGAGAGAGAGGACCTAGAGAGAGAGAGGACCTAGAGAGAGAGAGGACTTAGAGAGAGAGAGAGGACTTAGAGAGAGAGAGGGAGTGGAGAACTATCTCTCCGTGTTGAGAGGGCATCCCACTTCAGACGGACTGTAGCCCAGCTGTGAGTTCCTCTCCATCAGACCAGGAGCGTTAAAAGAGAAGCCCTGCTCATTTGAAACTCAGAGGGTCTTCGCTACAGTTTCCTCACACATTCAGATCAGATCAGGGCAGCTGCTGAGAGCTGGAGACTCTTTGAGGAAGAAGAACCGACTGAGCGTCTGAATAAAGTAGAACAAATCTACAATCCCTACTTGGTTTAACTACTTGGAGAGTTGAATATTGGTTAATATAACACATGAAGATGTTTCCTCTGTTGAAAGCTGACCAGGGCTGTTTCCTCAAAGCATCTCAGAGTGCGATTGCTGAACCAGGATCTGATCTCTTATTCATTATGATTTAGTAGGATTTAATTTGTATTTTTAATTTAACATTTATTTAACTAGGAAAGTTAGTTTAAGAATAAATTCTGTTTCACAATGACGGCCTACACCGGCCAAGCCTGGAATGAAGGGAGCCAGGAGGAGAAACGCTTAACTCTGCTCCCAGTGACTATGGGTGGTGGGAGGAGCCAGGAGGAGAAACGCTTAACTCTCCTCCCAGTGACTATGGGTGGTGGGAGGAGCCAGGAGGAGAAACCCTTCACTCTCCTCCCAGTGACTATGGGTGGTGGGAGGAGCCAGAGGAGAAACCCTTCACTCTCGTCCCAGTGACTATGGGTGGTGGGAGGAGCCAGGAGGAGAAACGCTTAACTCTCCTCCCAGTGACTACGGGTGGTGGGAGGAGCCAGGAGGAGAAACGCTTAACTCTCGTCCCAGTGACTATGGGTGGTGGGAGGAGCCAGAGGAGAAACGCTTGACTCTCGTCCCAGTGACTATGGGTGGTGGGAGGAGCCAGAGGAGAAACCCTTAACTCTCCTCCCAGTGACTATGGGTGGTGGGAGGAGCCAGAGGAGAAACCCTTAACTCTCCTCCCAGTGACTATGGGTGGTGGGAGGAGCCAGAGGAGAAACCCTTAACTCTCGTCCCAGTGACTATGGGTGGTGGGAGGAGCCAGGAGGAGAAACCCTTAACTCTCCTCCCAGTGACTATGGGTGGTGGGAGGAGCCAGGAGGAGAAACGCTTAACTCTCCTCCCAGTGACTATGGGTGGTGGGAGGAGCCAGAGGAGAAACGCTTAACTCTCCTCCCAGTGACTATGGGTGGTGGGAGGAGCCAGAGGAGAAACGCTTAACTCTCCTCCCAGTGACTATGGGTGGTGGGAGGAGCCAAGCTTAACTCTCGTCCCAGTGACTATGGGTGGTGGGAGGAGCCAGAGGAGAAACCCTTAACTCTCGTCCCAGTGACTATGGGTGGTGGGAGGAGCCAGAGGAGAAACGCTTAACTCTCCTCCCAGTGACTATGGGTGGTGGGAGGAGCCAAGCTTAACTCTCGTCCCAGTGACTATGGGTGGTGGGAGGAGCCAGAGGAGAAACCCTTAACTCTCCTCCCAGTGACTATGGGTGGTGGGAGGAGCCAGAGGAGAAACCCTTAACTCTCGTCCCAGTGACTATGGGTGGTGGGAGGAGCCAGAGGAGAAACGCTTAACTCTCCTCCCAGTGACTATGGGTGGTGGGAGGAGCCAGAGGAGAAACGCTTAACTCTCCTCCCAGTGACTATGGGTGGTGGGAGGAGCCAGAGGAGAAACCGCTTAACTCTCCTCCCAGTGACTATGGGTGGTGGGAGGAGCCAGGAGGAGAAACCCTTAACTCTCCTCCCAGTGACTATGGGTGGTGGGAGGAGCCAAGCTTAACTCTCGTCCCAGTGACTATGGGTGGTGGGAGGAGCCAGAGGAGAAACCCTTAACTCTCGTCCCAGTGACTATGGGTGGTGGGAGGAGCCAGAGGAGAAACGCTTAACTCTCCTCCCAGTGACTATGGGTGGTGGGAGGAGCCAGAGGAGAAACGCTTAACTCTCCTCCCAGTGACTATGGGTGGTGGGAGGAGCCAGAGGAGAAACCGCTTAACTCTCCTCCCAGTGACTATGGGTGGTGGGAGGAGCCAGGAGGAGAAACCCTTAACTCTCCTCCCAGTGACTATGGGTGGTGGGAGGAGCCAGAGGAGAAACCCTTAACTCTCCTCCCAGTGACTATGGGTGGTGGGAGGAGCCAGAGGAGAAACCCTTAACTCTCCTCCCAGTGACTATGGGTGGTGGGAGGAGCCAGAGGAGAAACGCTTAACTCTCCTCCCAGTGACTATGGGTGGTGGGAGGAGCCAGAGGAGAAACCCTTAACTCTCCTCCCAGTGACTATGGGTGGTGGGAGGAGCCAGAGGAGAAACGCTTAACTCTCCTCCCAGTGACTATGGGTGGTGGGAGGAGCCAGAGGAGAAACGCTTAACTCTCCTCCCAGTGACTATGGGTGGTGGGAGGAGCCAGGAGGAGAAACCCTTAACTCTCCTCCCAGTGACTATGGGTGGTGGGAGGAGCCAGGAGGAGAAACCCTTAACTCTCCTCCCAGTGACTATGGGTGGTGGGAGGAGCCAGGAGGAGAAACCCTTAACTCTCCTCCCAGTGACTATGGGTGGTGGGAGGAGCCAGAGGAGAAACGCTTAACTCTCCTCCCAGTGACTATGGGTGGTGGGAGGAGCCAGAGGAGAAACCCTTAACTCTCCTCCCAGTGACTATGGGTGGTGGGAGGAGCCAGAGGAGAAACGCTTAACTCTCCTCCCAGTGACTATGGGTGGTGGGAGGAGCCAGAGGAGAAACCCTTAACTCTCCTCCCAGTGACTATGGGTGGTGGGAGGAGCCAGGAGGAGAAACCCTTAACTCTCCTCCCAGTGACTATGGGTGGTGGGAGGAGCCAGGAGGAGAAACCCTTAACTCTCCTCCCAGTGACTATGGGTGGTGGGAGGAGCCAGAGGAGAAACGCTTAACTCTCCTCCCAGTGACTATGGGTGGTGGGAGGAGCCAGAGGAGAAACCCTTAACTCTCCTCCCAGTGACTATGGGTGGTGGGAGGAGCCAGGAGGAGAAACCCTTAACTCTCCTCCCAGTGACTATGGGTGGTGGGAGGAGCCAGGAGGAGAAACCCTTAACTCTCCTCCCAGTGACTATGGGTGGTGGGAGGAGCCAGGAGGAGAAACCCTTGACTCTCCTCCCAGTGACTATGGGTGGTGGGAGGAGCCAGAGGAGAACCCCTTGACTCTCCTCCCAGTGACTATGGGTGGTGGGAGGAGCCAGGAGGAGAAACCCTTGACTCTCCTCCCAGTGACTATGGGTGGTGGGAGGAGCCAGAGGAGAAACCCTTAACTCTCGTCCCAGTGACTATGGGTGGTGGGAGGAGCCAGAGGAGAACCCCTTAACTCTCCTCCCAGTGACTATGGGTGGTGGGAGGAGCCAGGAGGAGAAACCCTTAACTCTCCTCCCAGTGACTATGGGTGGTGGGAGGAGCCAGGAGGAGAAACCCTTGACTCTCCTCCCAGTGACTATGGGTGGTGGGAGGAGCCAGGAGGAGAAACCCTTAACTCTCCTCCCAGTGACTATGGGTGGTGGGAGGAGCCAGGAGGAGAACCCCTTGACTCTCCTCCCAGTGACTATGGGTGGTGGGAGGAGCCAGAGGAGAAACCCTTAACTCTCGTCCCAGTGACTATGGGTGGTGGGAGGAGCCAGAGGAGAACCCCTTAACTCTCCTCCCAGTGACTATGGGTGGTGGGAGGAGCCAGGAGGAGAAACCCTTAACTCTCCTCCCAGTGACTATGGGTGGTGGGAGGAGCCAGGAGGAGAAACCCTTGACTCTCCTCCCAGTGACTATGGGTGGTGGGAGGAGCCAGGAGGAGAAACCCTTAACTCTCCTCCCAGTGACTATGGGTGGTGGGAGGAGCCAGGAGGAGAACCCCTTAACTCTCCTCCCAGTGACTATGGGTGGTGGGAGGAGCCAGGAGGAGACGCGTAGCTAAAGTGACAGATACACTCTGCCTGCAACACATTAATATGGGAAGCTCTTTGAGTGTGTGTGTGTGTGTGTGTGTGTGTGTGTGTGTGTGTGTGTGTGTGTGTGTGGGTGTGTTGTTTAAACACTCTGACAACATTAGTAATAACAGTGAAGGAACCTGATTATCTCTGTTTCATTACAACTTCAATTAGAAATATTTAGTTCCTCGTTCAAACAAATAATTAACGGAACCAAACAGACACTAGACACATAGGGCGCATCCCAAATTACACCTCCCTTTTCCCCTTTCTAGTGCACTACTTTTGACCAGGTAGGCCCCTCTAAAGGGAATAGGGGGCCATTTGAGAGACATGGAAACAGATGAATCAGTAAACATGGAGGCCTGATGTCAGTTTGAACCCCCCCCACTCTGTGAGCCGATTGGTTCATCACGTCCTCGGGGTGGGGACGCGTTGGTTGTTAAATGGTCTGAATGAACAAACAAAGCGTTTCATTTGTTCCAATTAAAGTAATCTAAGCCTAATATGCGTACAGAGTAGTAGCTCTGTGATGATTGGCCGTGGGGTCTCCTGCTGCATTGCACTAGTTGAAGGGAGCTGAGAGAACTCTTTCAGGAAACAGAGTGGTGAGAAGGACTGTGTTATCTCCAGTGGCCTGGGTTTACACAGGAAGCACAATTCTTTTGGAAGGTCCGTCTTTTGACCAATCCCATCACATCTTTTCACATTCAATTATTTTTCAGCTCCGATCTGATTGGTCAAAAGATAAATTAGTGAGAAGGGGAAAAAAAAGAGATTTGGGCTGCCTGTGTTTTAACCTAAACATTCTGTTGTAGTTCTAATTCTACATTAAAAATTCTACTCATTTTTAATTAGTACCAGTCAAGCCCATAGGGGCTTGGATCTGTCTCCATGTTCTGTTCTGTCAGACATCATACTGACTTCATCAACTCCATCATTCAGTCAGTGAGACTGGGAGGAATGAATCAACCATGTGCTGTTCTGTCAGACATCAACTCCATCATCCAGTCAGTGAGACTGGGAGGAATGAATCAACCATGTGCTGTTCTGTCAGACATCAACTCCATCATTCAGTCAGTGAGACTGGGAGGAATGAATCAACCATGTGCTGTTCTGTCAGACATCAACTCCATCATCCAGTCAGTGAGACTGGGAGGAATGAATCAACCATGTGCTGTTCTGTCAGACATCAACTCCATCATCCAGTCAGTGAGACTGGGAGGAATGAATCAACCATGTGCTGTTCTGTCAGACATCAACTCCATCATTCAGTCAGTGAGACTGGGAGGAATGAATCAACCATGTGCTGTTCTGTCAGACATCAACTCCATCATCCAGTCAGTGGGACTGGGAGGAATGAATCAACCATGTGCTGTTCTGTCAGACATCAACTCCATCATCCAGTCAGTGGGACTGGGAGGAATGAATCAACCATGTGCTGTTCTGTCAGACATCTGTGGGACAGACATCAACCATGTGCTGTTCTGTCAGACATCAACTCCATCATCCAGTCAGTGAGACTGGGAGGAATGAATCAACCATGTGCTGTTCTGTCAGACATCAACTCCATCATCCAGTCAGTGAGACTGGGAGGAATGAATCAACCATGTGCTGTTCTGTCAGACATCAACTCCATCATCCAGTCAGTGAGACTGGGAGGAATGAATCAACCATGTGCTGTTCTGTCAGACATCAACTCCATCATCCAGTCAGTGGGACTGGGAGGAATGAATCATTGAATACGTCTTGCAATTGAAGCTGAATTTTTTTTTTTTTAATTTCTGTCGCTATTTTTGATAAATGATTAATGTAATTCAATTTCCTGGAAATAGAAGGAACATGTGTATTGATAATGACTAACCGACTAACGAAGAGGTTGATTCAGTGTTTTTCACTAGCAGAGAGGTTGGGTCAGTGGTTTTGACTAGCAGAGAGGTTGGGTCAGTGGTTTTGACTAGCAGACAGGTTGGTATAGTGGTTTTGACTAACAGAGAGGTTGGTTCACTGGTTTTGACTACTATAGAGGTTGGTACAGTGGTTTTGACTAACAGAGAGGTTGGGTCAGTGGTTTTGACTAACAGAGAGGTTGGGTCAGTGGTTTTGACTAGCAAAGAGTTTGGTAGAGTGGTTTTCACTAACAGAGAGGGTGGTACAGTGGTTTTGACTAACAGTGTGTGTGTGTGTGTGTGTCCAGTGTGTACGCACTACCTGAGTTGTCCTCGTCCTTGCGGATCTTGAGCTTGACCAGTTCTTCACACTGCTGGAGAATCTGAACAGCGTCTTCCATGGAGCAGTTGTCCAGCCGGATGTTATCGATGGCCAGCAGCTTGTCCCCCAGCTCCAGAGTCCCAGTCCTGGGGAGAGGAACACACAGACCAGGGTTTAGAGGTGACCAGCAGCTTGTCCCCCTGCTCCAGAGTCCCAGTCCTGGGGAGAGGAACACACAGACCAGGGTTTAGAGGTGACCAGCAGCTTGTCCCCCAGCTCCAGAGTCCCAGTCCTGGGGAGAGGAACACACAGACCAGGGTTTAGAGGTGACCAGCAGCTTGTCCCCCAGCTCCAAAGTCCCAGTCCTGGGGAGAGGAACACACAGACCAGGGTTTAGAGGTGACCAGCAGCTTGTCCCCCAGCTCCAGAGTCCCAGTCCTGGGGAGAGGAACACACAGACCAGGGTTTAGAGGTGACCAGCAGCTTGTCCCCCAGCTCCAGAGTCCCAGTCCTGGGGAGAGGAACACACAGACCAGGGTTTAGAGGTGACCAGCAGCTTGTCCCCCAGCTCCAGAGTCCCAGTCCTGGGGAGAGGAACACACAGACCAGGGTTTAGAGGTGACCAGCAGCTTGTCCCCCAGCTCCAGAGTCCCAGTCCTGGGGAGAGGAACACACAGACCAGGGTTTAGAGGTGACCAGCAGCTTGTCCCCCTGCTCCAGAGTCCCAGTCCTGGGGAGAGGAACACACAGACCAGGGTTTAGAGGTGACCAGCAGCTTGTCCCCCAGCTCCAGAGTCCCAGTCCTGGGGAGAGGAACACACAGACCAGGGTTTAGAGGTGACCAGCAGCTTGTCCCCTGCTCCAGAGTCCCAGTCCTGGGGAGAGGAACACACAGACCAGGGTTTAGAGGTGACCAGCAGCTTGTCCCCCAGCTCCAGAGTCCCAGTCCTGGGGAGAGGAACACACAGACCAGGGTTTAGAGGTGACCAGCAGCTTGTCCCCCAGCTCCAAAGTCCCAGTCCTGGGGAGAGGAACACACAGACCAGGGTTTAGAGGTGACCAGCAGCTTGTCCCCCAGCTCCAGAGTCCCAGTCCTGGGGAGAGGAACACACAGACCAGGGTTTAGAGGTGACCAGCAGCTTGTCCCCCAGCTCCAGAGTCCCAGTCCTGGGGAGAGGAACACACAGACCAGGGTTTAGAGGTGACCAGCAGCTTGTCCCCCAGCTCCAGAGTCCCAGTCCTGGGGAGAGGAACACACAGACCAGGGTTTAGAGGTGACCAGCAGCTTGTCCCCCAGCTCCAGAGTCCCAGTCCTGGGGAGAGGAACACACAGACCAGGGTTTAGAGGTGACCAGCAGCTTGTCCCCCAGCTCCAGAGTCCCAGTCCTGGGGAGAGGAACACACAGACCAGGGTTTAGAGGTGACCAGCAGCTTGTCCCCCAGCTCCAGAGTCCCAGTCCTGGGGAGAGGAACACACAGACCAGGGTTTAGAGGTGACCAGCAGCTTGTCCCCCAGCTCCAGAGTCCCAGTCCTGGGGAGAGGAACACACAGACCAGGGTTTAGAGGTGACCAGCAGCTTGTCCCCCTGCTCCAGAGTCCCAGTCCTGGGGAGAGAAACACACAGACCAGGGTTTGGAGGTGACCAGGACTGTCTTCAGTCCTATATTCTACAGTGTGTACTATTCTATGTGTAAATGTGGTCAGTTGATAAGACTGGCTACAACATCAGTTCGGTGTTGCTCACATGCTGTTCTTTCACAACATAAACACTGACCTGAATTGATGTCGTGTGGAAACATCCATTACTCATCATGCGTCCACATACTGTACACAGTCATAGTTATCACCAACACACAGACAGAATCCTAATCCAGAACCCCCCCCCCCCCCCCCATAGACAGATACGCAGATGTAATGCATGTTTAACTCTGTCAGAGACTCAGAGTTATGTTGACAGGAGGCCTGACAGAGACAAGCTACTGAAATGACAGAGTTATGTTAGCAGGAGGCCTGACAGAGACACGCTACTGAAATGAGACTCACAGAGCCCTGTTGACAGGAGGCCTGACAGAGACACGCTGCTGAAATGAGACTCACAGAGACCCGTTGACAGGAGGCCTGACAGAGACACGCTGATGAAATGAGACTCACAGAGACCTGTTGACAGGAGGCCTGACAGAGACACGCTGATGAAATGAGACTCACAGAGACCCGTTGACAGGAGGCCTGACAGAGACAAGCTACTGAAATGAGACTCACAGAGACCTGTTGACAGGAGGCCTGACAGAGACACGCTACTGAAATGAGACTCACAGAGACCTGTTGACAGGAGGCCTAACAGAGACACGCTGATGAAATGAGACTCACAGAGACCTGTTGACAGGAGGCCTGACAGAGACACGCTGATGAAATGAGACTCACAGAGACCTGTTGACAGGAGGCCTGACAGAGACACGCTGATGAAATGAGACTCACAGAGACCTGTTGACAGGAGGCCTGACAGAGACACGCTACTGAAATGAGACTCACAGAGACCTGTTGACAGGAGGCCTGACAGAGACACGCTACTGAAATGAGACTCACAGAGACCCGTTGATAGGAGGCCTGACAGAGACACGCTACTGAAATGAGACTCACAGAGACCTGTTGACAGGAGGCCTGACAGAGACACGCTGATGAAATGAGACGCACAGAGACCTGTTGACAGGAGGCCTGACAGAGACAAGCTGATGAAATGAGACGCACAGAGACCTGTTGACAGGGAACATAGTGCACTACATAGGGAATAGGGTGCCATTTGGAATGCAGGGCAAGCAGTCATCAGTTTGCTCCCTTCCCTCCCTTCACCATGACAACACTTCCCTCCCTTCACCATGACAACACAGAGGCAGAATACAGAATACTGTTCAGTTGTCCTCATTCCTCATTCTGGAACAACATTTTATATTCCAATGTAATCCAGAGAAAGAAAGTCATTATTAAAATGACCAATAATCTCTGTTTTTTTTTTTTTTTGTTTTTTACTAATGTCCAAAATGACTAAATCCTGAAAGGTATAAGGGACAACACCTGCCCAATTTACCTGAAAGACAGGTCATCGTTACGGTAAATACCCTAGTACAAGAGCATAGGATGTTTATTAACGTACCTCCTCTAATAGAGCAGCATAATATAAACTAGAATCACATCATAACTCCCCAGTGCCTTTCCTCTGTCTCCTTGACAGGGGTAACTAATACCTAGATATAACAGGACTGGGTGCTTCTCCTCTGGCTCCTTGACAGGGGTAACTAATACCTAGATAGAACAGGACTGGGTGCCTTGTCTCTGTCTCCCTGACAGGGGTAACTAATACCTAGAAATAACAGGACTGGGTGCCTTGTCTCTGTCTCCCTGACAGGGGTAACTAATACCTAGATATAACAGGACTGGGTGCCTCTCCTCTGTCTCCTTGACAGGGGTAACTAATACCTAGATAGAACAGGACTGGGTGCCTTGTCTCTGTCTCCCTGACAGGGGTAACTAATACCTAGAAATAACAGGACTGGGTGCCTTGTCTCTGTCTCCCTGACAGGGGTAACTAATACCTAGAAATAACAGGACTGGGTGCCTTGTCTCTGTCTCCCTGACAGGGGTAACTAATACCTAGATATAACAGGACTGGGTGCCTCTCCTCTGTCTCCTTGACAGGGGTAACTAATACCTAGATAGAACAGGACTGGGTGCCTCTCCTCTGTCTCCTTGACAGGGGTAACTAATACCTAGATAGAACAGGACTGGGTGCCTCTCCTCTGGCTCCTTGACAGGGGTAACTAATACCTAGATATAACAGGACTGGGTGCCTCTCCTCTGGCTCCTTGACAGGGGTAACTAATACCTAGATAGAACAGGACTGGGTGCCTTGTCTCTGTCTCCCTGACAGGGGTAACTAATACCTAGAAATAACAGGACTGGGTGCCTTGTCTCTGTCTCCCTGACAGGGGTAACTAATACCTAGATATAACAGGACTGGGTGCCTCTCCTCTGTCTCCTTGACAGGGGTAACTAATACCTAGATAGAACAGGACTGGGTGCCTCTCCTCTGTCTCCTTGACAGGGGTAACTAATACCTAGATAGAACAGGACTGGGTGCCTCTCCTCTGGCTCCTTGACAGGGGTAACTAATACCTAGATATAACAGGACTGGGTGCCTCTCCTCTGTCTCCCTGACAGGGGTAACTAATACCTAGATATAACAGGACAGGTTGCTTTGGGGAGAGAATCATAATCACTGATTAGTGCATAACCCAATTCCTCTCATCTTCCTCTCAGCATAATTACCAGACCTGCATCCCAAATGGAACCCTATTCTCTATATAGTGTCCTAGTTTTGACCAGAGCCCATAGGGAATAGGTGCCAATAGGGCCACAGCCCAAGGTAAACATATGTGTTGGTTGCGTAAGGCCTGGCAAAACGAGGGCAGAGACAGAATGTGGGTTAATTAGTTAGAGCCCTGGTGGTAAACAGAATGCAGCGTCGCCTTGGTAACGGGTCTGGATGTAAACACGGAGAACACCCAGCCCAGTTACTGCAGAAGGAGGAGGGGTTTAAAACTACGTCTCTGTCTGTAGGTTGTGTGTGTGTGTGTGTGTTTGTGTGTGTGTGTGTATTTGTGTTCTCCACACAACTTGTAGCGACTGCTACCCCTCTACCCCTCTACCCCTCCCCCCAGCTGAGAATTCCCTCTCTCTGTGCAAAGTCGTGAACAGCCGTTTCCACTTTGGGGGATTTCATTGAAGAACCTTGTCCGCTGCTTCCCACAACGAGATGACAACATCCGTTAGTTAGCTAGCGACTCGTCAAGCTGGCCCACTTCAGTTGAGAGGTTCAATCGACTGTGTGTGTGACGTCTCATGATGTTTTTTATTATGTGGGGTAATGGCCCCCTGGGGGTCGTACCACAGAGCAGGGAGCCTGGCCACTGAACATCGGAATATCGGAACACGGAGCCTGGCCACTGAACATCGGAATATCGGAACACGGAGCCTGGCCACTGAACATCGGAATATCGGAACACGGAGCCTGGCCACTGAACATCGGAATATCGGAACACGGAGCCTGGCCACTGAACATCGGAATATCGGAACACGGAGCCTGGCCACTGAACATTGGAACACGGAGCCTGGCCACTGAACATCGGAATATCGGAACACGGAGCCTGGCCACTGAACATCGGAACACGGAGCCTGGCCACTGAACATCGGAACACGGAGCCTGGCCACTGAACATCGGAACACGGAGCCTGGCTACTGAACATCGGAACACGGAGCCTGGCCACTGAACATCGGAACACGGAGCAGGGAGCCTGGCCACTGAACATCGGAACACGGAGCCTGGCCACTGAACATCGGAACACGGAGCCTGGCCACTGAACATCGGAATATCGGAACACAGAGCCTGGCCACTGAACATCGGAATATCGGAACACGGAGCCTGGCCACTGAACATCGGAATATCGGAACACGGAGCCTGGCCACTGAACATCGGAACACGGAGCCTGGCCACTGAACATCGGAATATCGGAACACGGAGCCTGGCCACTGAACATCGGAACACGGAGCCTGGCCACTGAACATCGGAACACGGAGCCTGGCCACTGAACATCGGAACACGGAGCAGGGAGCCTGGCCACTGAACATCGGAACACGGAGCCTGGCCACTGAACATCGGAACACGGAGCCTGGCCACTGAACATCGGAACACGGAGCAGGGAGCCTGGCCACTGAACATCGGAACACGGAGCAGGGAGCCTGGCCACTGAACATCGGAACACGGAGCCTGGCCACTGAACATCAGAACACGGAGCCTGGCCACTGAACATCGGAACACGGAGCTTGGCCACTGAACAATACATTATCTGTATTGATCTAGAGAATTGGAATTATGCAGATGAGCTCATGCAGGGTCACATCCCCCTTCCAGCCCAGAGCTGAGTGACCACAGAGCCTGGTCATAAACCACTGATTAATATCCACTGCATCAAACACAGTATACTATACTGCAGAAATACATATATTTATATGTGACTCTGCCATAGTGTAGTTTAGTTGAGTGGTGTGCAGAGCAACATTCATAGTGTAGTTTAGTGGAGTGGTGTGGAGAGCAACATTCATAGTGTAGTTTAGTGGAGTGGTGTGGAGAGCAACATTCATAGTGTAGTTTAGTGGAGTGGTGTGGAGAGCAACATTCATAGTGTAGTTTAGTAGAGTGGTGTGCAGAGCAACATTCATAGTGTAGTTTAGTGGAGTGGTGTGGAGAGCAACATGTTTAGTGTGTGGTGTGGAGAGCAACATTCATAGTGTAGTTTAGTGGAGTGGTGTGGAGAGCAACATTCATAGTGTAGTTTAGTGGAGTGGTGTGCAGAGCAACATTCATAGTGCAGTTTAGTGGAGAGCAACATTCATAGTGTAGTTTAGTGTAGTGGTGTGCAGAGCAACATTCAATGTGTAGTTTAATGGTGTGGTGTGCAGAGCAACATTCATAGTGTAGTTTAGTGGAGTGGTGTGGAGAGCAACATTCATAGTGTAGTTAAGTGGAGTGGTGTGGAGAGCAACATTCATAGTGTAGTTTAGTGGAGTGGTGTGCAGAGCAACATTCATAGTGTAGTTTAGTGGAGTGGTGTGCAGAGCAACATTCATAGTGCAGTTTAGTGCAGAGCAACATTCATAGTGTAGTTTAGTGGTGTGGTGTGCAGAGCAACATTCATAGTGTAGTTTAGTGGAGTGGTGTGCAGAGCAACATTCATAGTGTAGTTTAGTGCAGAGCAACACTGAGACAATAAATTTGATGTGTTGCATGATGTATTTTTCAGATAATTTACATGTGAGCAGTTTGATTGGTTGATTGGTGTATTTACCTGTGAGCAGGTTGATTGGCTGATTGGTGTATTTACCTGTGAGCAGGTTGATTGGTGTATTTACCTCTGAGCAGGTTGATTGGCTGATTGGTGTATTTACCTCTGAGCAGGTTGATTGGTGTATTTACCTGTGAGCAGGTTGATTGATGTATTTACCTGTGAGCAGGTTGATTGGTGTATTTACCTGTGAGCAGGTTGATTGGTGTATTTACCTGTGAGCAGGTTGATTGATGTATTTACCTGTGAGCAGGTTGATTGATGTATTTACCTGTGAGCAGGTTGATTGATGTATTTACCTGTGAGCAGGTTGATTGGTGTATTTACCTGTGAGCCACGCTGCCCTTCTTGATGTCAGAGATGATGAGTGCGTCCCCAGGTTTCCTACTGGATGGAGCTAGGAGCAGAGGAAGAAAGGATGGATGTATGAGACCACAGGATTTTATCATTAACAAAACCACAGGCTTATATCATTAACAAAACCACAGGCTTAAACCATTAACAAAACCAACTTGTGAAAATGGCGTCTCATTCATTCCTTTGGTTGCATTTACACAGACAACCCAATTCTGATTTAAAAAAAAATTCAGATAAGCTCTGAAATAGAGATCTGATGTGATTGGTCAAAAGAGAAATTAGTGGAAAAAAATCTCAGAATTGGGCTGCCTGTGTAAATGCAGCCTTTAAAGTTGATGAAAAGTGTATCAGCCCAAAGTATGGTTGGGCTGAGTGCCTTACAGGAAGGGAGGAAGGGTATCTGTTTTGAGTAAACAACTTCCCTCCCCTCTTCTCCAACCCATAATACTCCCTGTAGTCCTACTCCTCTCCTTCCCTCCCTTATACACCCCTCCCTCCCATCTCTTCCCCTCTGCTCTCCTTCCCCTCTGCTCTCCTTCCCCTCTGCTCTCCTTCCCCTCTGCTCTCCTTCCCCTCTGCTCTCCTTCCCCTCTGCTCTCCTTCCCTCTGCTCTCCTTCCCCTCTGCTCTCCTTCCCCTCTGCTCTCCTTCCCCTCTGCTCTCCTTCCCCTCTGCTCTCCTTCCTCTCTGCTCTCCTTCCCCTCTGCTCTCCTTCCTCTCTGCTCTCCTTCCCTTCTGCTCTCCTTCCCCTCTGCTCTCCTTCCCCTCTGCTCTCCTTCCCCTCTGCTCTCCTTCCCCTCTTCTCCTTTCCTCTCCTCTCTTCCCATGTACTCTACTCCCCATTATATTCCCTCCCTTCTGCTCTCTTTCCCCTCTCCTCTCCTCTTTCCCTCTCCTCCCCTCCTCTCCTTCTCTTCCTTCTCCTCCCCTCCCCTCCCTTCTCCTCCCCTCCCTTCTCCTTCCCTCCCCTCCCTTCCCTTCTCCTCCCCTCCTGTCTCCTCCCCTCCCTTCTCCTTCCCTCCCCTCCATTCCATTCTCCTCCCCTCCCTTCCCCTCCCTTCTCCTTCCCTCCCCTCCATTCTCCTCCCCTCCCTTCTCCTTCCCTCCCCTCCCCTCCATTCTCCTCCCCCTCCCTTCTCCTTCCCTCCCTTCTCCTTCCCTCCCTTCTCCTTCTCCTCCCTTCTCCTTCCCTCCCCTCCATTCTCCTCCCCTCCTTTCTCCTTCCCTCCCTTCTCCTTCCCTCCCCTCCCTTCTCCTCCCCTCCCCTCTCCTTCCCTCCCATCCCCTCCATTCTCCTCCCCTCCCTTCTCCTTCCCTCCCCTCCCTTCTCCTTCCCTCTCCTCCCTTCTCCTTCCCTCCCCTCCCTTCTCCTCCCTTCTCCTTCCCTCCCCTCCCTTCTCCTCCCCTCCCTTCTCCTTCTCCATCCCTCCCCTCCCTTCTCCTCCCCTCCCTTCTCCTCCCCTCCCTTCTCCTTCTCCTCCCCTCCCTTCTCCTCCCCTCCCTTCTCCTCCCCTCCCTTCTCCTTCTCCTCCCCTCCCTTCTCCTCCCCCTCCCTTCTCCTTATCCTGCCCTCCCTTATCCTCCCTTCTCCTTCTCCATCCCTCCCCTCCCTTCTCCTCCCCTCCCTTCTCCTCCCCTCCCTTCTCCTTCTCCTCCTCCCTCCCTTCTCCTTCTCCTTATCCTCCCCTCCCTTCTCCTCCCCTCCCTTCTCCTTCTCCTCCCCTCCCTTCTCCTTCCCCCCCTCCCTTCTCCTCCCCCTCCCTTCTCCTTCTCATTCTCCTCCCCCTCCCTTCTCCTTCTCCTCCCCTCCCTTCTCCTTCTCCTCCCCTCCCTTCTCCTTCTCCTTCTCCTTCCCTCCCCTCCCTTCTCCTCCCCTCCCTTCTCCTTCTCCTTATCCTCCCCTCCCTTCTCCTGTACTTCACTCTATATTGCAGTCTGCTCAACAGTTTCAGTCCACTTCAGTCCATAAACAACCACACATTATCTCCTCATCTCAGCTGACAAAACCACAGTGCTGCCTGTCGTTACTGCAGCTCTTTACCTGACCTGTCAAATTGCCAACTCAGTCCTATTGTAATTCTGCAGGTGCTTTCTGTGTCTGTCTATATGTCAGAGGAGAGACAGGAGAGATGTCTTTTCCGCCTGCTCTGAAAGAGGCACATCTCTGTGTCCCGGGTGTGTTGTGAATGTTAATGTGTGGAAGCCAGGGACTGCTTGGTGTGACGTGGAGACGTCAGCGCTGTGGACGGGGTTAACAGTGGAGGAGATAGAGGCGTTCTGCAGGGAGTCCACGATTTTAACTGGAGGCACGAGAGTAAGACGGTTACCTGTCCAATGAGCGAGCAGGGAGGTAAAGGTGAGGGGGAGGGGCCACCTACAGAACACTAGAGTAAGACGGTTACCTGTCCAATGAGCGAGCAGGGAGGTAAAGGCGAGGGGAAGGGCCAACTACAGAACACTAGAGTAAGACGGTTACTTGTCCAATGAGTGAGCAGGGAGGTAAAGGTGAGGGGAGGGGCCACCTACAGAACACTAGAGTAAGACGGTTACTTGTCCAATGAGCGAGCAGGGAGGTAAAGGTGAGGGGGAGGGGCCACCTACAGAACACTAGAGTAAGACGGTTACTTGTCCAATGAGCGAGCAGGGAAGTAAAGGTGAGGGGGCGGGGCCACCTACAGAACACCAGAGTAAGACGGTTACCTGTCCAATGAGTGAGCAGGGAGGTAAAGGTGAGGGGGAGGGGCCACCTACAGAACACTAGAGTAAGACGGTTACTTGTCCAATGAGCGAGCAGGGAGGTAAAGGCGAGGGGGCGGGGCCACCTACAGAACACTAGAGTAAGACGGTTACTTGTCCAATGAGCGAGCAGGAGGTAAAGGTGAGGGGCGGGGCCACCTACAGAACACCAGAGTAAGACGGTTACTTGCCCAATGAGCGAGCAGGGAGGTAAAGGTGAGGGGGAGGGGCCACCTACAGAACACCAGAGTAAGACGGTTACTTGTCCAATGAGCGAGGAGGGAGGTAAAGGTGAGGGGGCGGGGCACCAACAGAACACTAGAGTAAGACGGTTACTTGTCCAATGAGCGAGCAGGGAGGTAAAGGCGAGGGGGCGGGGCCACCTACAGAACACTAGAGTAAGACGGTTACTTGTCCAATGAGCGAGCAGGGAGGTAAAGGTGAGGGGGCGGGGCCACCTACAGAACACCAGAGTAAGACGGTTACTTGCCCAATGAGCGAACAGGGAGGTAAAGGTGAGGGGGAGGGGCCACCTACAGAACACCAGAGTAAGACGGTTACTTGTCCAATGAGCGAGCAGGGAGGTAAAGGTGAGGGGGCGGGGCCACCTACAGAACACTAGAGTAAGACGGTTACTTGTCCAATGAGCGAGCAGGGAGGTAAAGGTGAGTGGGCGGGGCCACCTACAGAACACTAGAGTAAGACGGTTATTTGTCCAATGAGCGAGGAGGGAGGTAAAGGTGAGGGGGCGGGGCACCAACAGAACACTAGAGACACTAGAGGTATCCACTAAATTAAGAAAGTTACGGCCATTTTGCTACTGTTGCGTGTATAGTATCCTAAGAGAAACCGTGATGTCGACTGGTGGAAAATCCTTCAGGCAAGGCTGAAGAAGGAATTATATTTCTATGGCTACAGAATGAATTATATTTCTATGGCTACAGAATGAATTATATTTCTATGGCTACAGAATGAATTATATTTATATGGCTACAGAATGTATTATATTTATATGGCTACAGAATGAATTATATTTCTATGGCTACAGAATGAATTATATTTCTATGGCTACAGAATGTATTATATTTATATGGCTACAGAATGAATTATATTTCTATGGCTACAGAATGAATTATATTTCTATGGCTACAGAATGTATTATATTTATATGGCTACAGAATGAATTATATTTCTATGGCTACAGAATGAATTATATTTATATGGCTACAGAATGTATTATATTTATATGGCTACAGAATGAATTATATTTCTATGGCTACAGAATGAATTATATTTCTATGGCTACAGAATGAATTATATTTATATGGCTACAGAATGTATTATATTTCTATGGCTACAGAATGAATTATATTTCTATGGCTACAGAATGAATTATATTTCTATGGCTACAGAATGAATTATATTTATATGGCTACAGAATGTATTATATTTCTATGGCTACAGAATGAATTATATTTCTATGGCTACAGAATGAATTATATTTATATGGCTACAGAATGTATTATATTTCTATGGCTACAGAATGAATTATATTTCTATGGCTACAGAATGAATTATATTTCTATGGCTGTAGAATGAATTATATTTCTATGGCTGTAGAATGAATTATATTTATAGCCCTCTGCTGCATTGCAGAAATGTCTTTCCTCCCGGTGAGAGTTGGTTAGCTGACTGTGCTGAATCCCGAATTAGACCCCTTTCCTCAGCCTCGAGCCTACAGGGAACAATGGGTTCCGGTGGTGGTGGTTGGACCAAACAGAGAACGAACGAACGAACGAACGAACGAACGCACGCACGCACGCACGCACGCACGCACGCACGCACGCACGCACACACACACACACACACACGAAATTGCCTCAGGGTACTGTTAGCCATCATTATCATCGTTGAGCCACTGGTCATCTGCCAATTAAATCTCAGCAAATACTAGTAGGTCTGCATCCCAAATGGCACCCTATTCCCCTACAGTCCCACAGGAGCCAGCCACCAGCCCTCCAGTCCTACAGGAGCCAGCCACCAGTCCTACAGGAACCAGCCTCCAGTCCTACAGGAGCCAGCCACCAGCCCTCCAGTCCTCCAGGAACCAGCCACCAGCCCTCCAGGAACCAGCCCTCCAATCCTCCAGGAACCAGCCCTCCAGTCCTCCAGGAACCAGCCACCAGCCCTCAAGTCCTCCAGGAACCAGCCACCAGCCCTCCAGTCCTACAGGAGACAGCCACCAGTCCTACAGGAACCAGCCACCAGCCCTCCAGTCCTACAGGAGACAGCCACCAGTCCTACAGGAGCCAGCCACCAGCCCTCCAGTCCTACAGGAACCAGCCACCAGCCCTCCAGTCTGGCAGGAGCCAGCGCCAGCCCTCTAGTCCTACAGGAACCAGCCACCAGCCCTCTAGTCCTACAGGAACCAGCCACCAGCCCTCTAGTCCTACAGGAACCAGCCACCAGCCCTCGAGTCCTACAGGAACCAGCCACCAGCCCTCCAGTCCTGAAGGAACCAGCCACCAGACCTCCAGTCCTACAAGAACCAGCCACCAGCCCTCCAGTTCTACAGGAACCAGCCACCAGCCCTCCAGTCCTCCAGGAACAAGCCACCAGCCCTCCAGTCCTCCAGGAACCAGCCCTCCAGGAACCAGCCCTCCAGGAACCAGCCCTCCAGCCCTGTAGGAACCAGCCACCAGCCCTCCAGTCCTACAGGAGCCAGCCACCAGCCCTCCAGTCCAACAGGAGCCAGCCACCAGCCCTCATGTCCTCCAGGAACCAGCCACCAGCCCTCCAGTCCAACAGGAGCCAGCCACCAGCCCCCCATTCCAACAGGAGCCAGCCACCAGCCCTCATGTCCTCCAGGAACCAGCCACCAGCCCTCCAGTCCTCCAGGAACCAGCCACCAGCCCTCCAGTCCTACAGGAGACAGCCACCAGTCCTACAGGAACCAGCCACCAGCCCTCCAGTCCTACAGGAGACAGCCACCAGTCCTACAGGAGCCAGCCACCAGCCCTCCAGTCCTACAGGAACCAGCCACCAGCCCTCCAGTCCTACAGGAACCAGCCACCAGCCCTCCAGTCCTACAGGAACCAGCCACCAGCCCTCCAGTCCTACAGGAGACAGCCACCAGTCCTACAGGAGCCAGCCACCAGCCCTACAGTCCTACAGGAACCAGCCACCAGCCCTCCATTCCTACAGGAACCAGCCACCAGCCCTCCAGTCCTACAGGAACCAGCCACCAGCCCTCCAACCCTACAGGAACCAGCCACCAGCCCTCTAGTCCTACAGGAACCAGCCACCAGCCCTCTAGTCCTACAGGAACCAGCCACCAGCCCTCCAGTCCTACAGGAACCAGCCACCAGCCCTCCAGTCCAACAGGAGCCAGCCACCAGCCCTCATGTCCTCCAGGAACCAGCCACCAGCCCTCCAGTCCAACAGGAGCCAGCCACCAGCCCCCATTCCAACAGGAGCCAGCCACCAGCCCTCATGTCCTCCAGGAACCAGCCACCAGCCCTCCAGTCCTCCAGGAACCAGCCACCAGCCCTCCAGTCCTACAGGAGACAGCCACCAGTCCTACAGGAACCAGCCACCAGCCCTCCAGTCCTACAGGAGACAGCCACCAGTCCTACAGGAGCCAGCCACCAGCCCTCCAGTCCTACAGGAACCAGCCACCAGCCCTCCAGTCCTACAGGAACCAGCCACCAGCCCTCCAGTCCTACAGGAACCAGCCACCAGCCCTCCAGTCCTACAGGAGACAGCCACCAGTCCTACAGGAGCCAGCCACCAGCCCTACAGTCCTACAGGAACCAGCCACCAGCCCTCCATTCCTACAGGAACCAGCCACCAGCCCTCCAGTCCTACAGGAACCAGCCACCAGCCCTCCAACCCTACAGGAACCAGCCACCAGCCCTCTAGTCCTACAGGAACCAGCCACCAGCCCTCTAGTCCTACAGGAACCAGCCACCAGCCCTCCAGTCCTACAGGAACCAGCCACCAGCCCTCCAACCCTACAGGAACCGGCCACCAGCCCTCTAGTCCTACAGGAACCAGCCACCAGCCCTCTAGTCCTACAGGAACCAGCCACCAGCCCTCTAGTCCTACAGGAACCAGCCACCAGCCCTCCAGTCCTACAGGAACCAGCCACCAGCCCTCCAACCCTACAGGAACCGGCCACCAGCCCTCTAGTCCTACAGGAACCAGCCACCAGCCCTCCAGTCCTACAGGAACCAGCCACCAGCCCTCCAGTCCTACAGGAACCAGCCACCAGCCCTCCAGTCCTACAGGAACCAGCCACCAGCCCTCCAGTCCTACAGGAACCAGCCACCAGCCCTCCAACCCTACAGGAACCAGCCACCAGCCCATCAGTCCTACAGGAACCAGCCACCATCCCTCCAGTCCTACAGGAACCAGCCACCAGCCCTCCAACCCTACAGGAACCAGCCACCAGCCCTCCAGTCCTACAGGAACCAGCCACCAGCCCTCCAGGAACCAGCCACCAGCCCTCCAGTCCTACAGGAGCCAGCCACCAGCCCTCCAGTCCTACAGGAGCCAGCCACCAGCCCTCCAGTCCAACAGGAGCCAGCCACCAGCCCTCCAGTCCAACAGGAGCCAGCCACCAGCCCTCCAGTCCAACAGGAGCCAGCCACCAGCCCTCATGTCCTCCAGGAACCAGCCACAAGCCCTCCAGTCCTACAGGAGCCAGCCACCAGCCCTCCAGTCCAACAGGAGCCAGCCACCAGCCCTCATGTCCTCCAGGAACCAGCCACCAGCCCTCCAGTCCAACAGGAGCCAGCCACCAGCCCCCCATTCCAACAGGAGCCAGCCACCAGCCCTCATGTCCTCCAGGAACCAGCCACCAGCCCTCCAGTCCTACAGGAGACAGCCACCAGCCCTCATGTCCTCCAGGAACCACCCACCAGCCCTCTAGTCTGGCAGGAGCCAGCGCCAGCCCTCTAGTCCTACAGGAAACAGCCACCAGCCCTCCAGTCCTCCAGGAACCAGCCACCAGCCCTTTAGTCTGGCAGGAGCCAGCGCCAGCCCTCTAGTCCTACAGGAACCAGCCACCAGCCCTCTAGTCCTACAGGAACCAGCCACCAGCCCTCTAGTCCTACAGGAACCAGCCACCAGCCCTCCAGACCAGCAGGTGTCTTCAGTGTACCACTGGTATGTCTACACCGTAGAAGCACTGAGGCCAAATGGCATCACTGGGAGTTCACACCATCCCACTTCTGGCATCATATCAGGCACAAAATAGGAATTGGACATGATAGATGTTTTCAGATTGTCCATAATATTGTTTGTGTGAACATTTAAACATTCCTAAACTGCAGCATAACTGAATGTTCCCCAAAAAATATTTATATATAAAGTTAATTTTGAATCTGTGCTGCATTTCTACTGCTCTGACAAAAAGAAAGTCTAAAAACAAGCCTCTAAAAACAGTCTTATCTCTGACCTCCCTGCCTCTATAGAGACTATAATCTGGCCAATGTCCAAGTGAAGAGGAGTTCAACAGGACAGGATGTGTAGAGAGCTGCAGAGCCCAGCCTTTACAGACTCCTTCAATAGATCAACTATCAGCTACACAGAGACACAGACACAGCAGTACAACTCTTAGAGAAGCCATGAAAGCTCCAGGCTGTGTCCTATCCCCCATTTAGTTAACTCCCTTTGACCCTCTGGGCTCCGGTCCCCTATACTGGGAGTAGGGTGTCATTTGGGGCGCACGCCCAGAGTTCCAGCAAAACAAATGTCACATAAAGAAGCTGACACCCCAGAGAGAGTTGTCGAGCCTCCGGAGAGCCTTTGTAGATCCTCAGAGCGCGGTTCGGTTCGCAGGATGCTGTTTCCGTGTTCTCTCTGTATCACAGACAATAACTCAGCAGAACATCCCCAGTCTCCTTCCTCCGTTTCCCTTTTATCTCTCCCTCCCTCCATTTCTCTCTCTCTCTCTCTCTCTCTCCCTCCCCCATCTCTCTCTCTCCACCATCTCTCTCTCCCTCCATTTCTCTCTCGCTCTCTCTCTCTCTCTCCACCATCTCTCTCTCCCTCCCCATCTCCCTCTCTTGCTCTCTCTCCTCCTCCTCCATCTCTCTCTCTCTCCCACCTCCATCTCTCTCTCTCTCCCTCCTCCATCTCCCTCTCTTTCTCCCTCCATATCTCTCTCTCTCCCTCCTCCATCTCTCTATCCCTCCCTCCATCTCTCTTCTCTCTCTCCATTTCTCTCTCTTTCCCTCCTCCATCTCTCTCTCTCCTCCATCTCTCTCTCTCCTCCATCTCTCTCTCTCTCCCTCCATCTCTCTCTCTCCCTCCTCCATCTCTCTCTCTCTCCCTCCATCTCTCTCTCTCTCCCTCCTCCATCTCTCTCTCTCCCTCCATCTCACCCTCTCCCTCCTCCATCTCCCTCTCTTTCTCCCTCCATATCTCTCTCTCTCTCCCTCCTCCATCTCTCTATCCCTCCCTCCATCTCTCTCTCTCTCTCTCCATTTCTCTCTCTTTCCCTCCTCCATCCCTCTCTTTCTCCCTCCATATCTCTCTCTCCCTCCTCCATCTCTCTCTCTCTCCCTCCATCTCTCTCTCTCTCCCTCCTCCATCTCTCTCTCTCCCTCCTCCACCTCTCTCTCTCCCTCCTCCATCTCTCTCTCCCTCCCTCTCTCTCTTACGGAGTGGGGAAGACGCCTTGGACAGCCCACTGTCCTCACGCCAGCCTGTGGAGAGACACAGTGAATTGCAGAGACAGACGCTGCACGGTTGACAGAGGGAGTGTTAGTTTGGCATGAGATGAGGAGAGACACAGTGAATTGCAGAGACAGACGCTGCACGGTTGACAGAGGGAGTGTTAGTTTGGCATGAGATGAGGAGAGACACAGTGAATTGCAGAGACAGACGCTGCACCGTTGACTGAGGGAGTGTTAGTTTGGCATGAGATGAGGAGAGACACAGTGAATTGCAGAGACAGACGCTGCACCGTTGACAGAGGGAGTGTTAGTTTGGCATGAGATGAGGAGAGACACAGTGAATTGCAGAGACAGACGCTGCACCGTTGACTGAGGGAGTGTTAGTTTGGCATGAGATGAGGAGAGACACAGTGAATTGCAGAGACAGACGCTGCACGGTTGACTGAGGGAGTGTTAGTTTGGCATGAGATGAGGAGAGACACAGTGAATTGCAGAGACAGACGCTGCACCGTTGACTGAGGGAGTGTTAGTTTGGCATGAGATGAGGAGAGACACAGTGAATTGCAGAGACAGACGCTGCACCGTTGACTGAGGGAGTGTTAGTTTGGCATGAGATGAGGAGAGACACAGTGAATTGCAGAGACAGACGCTGCACCGTTGACAGAGGGAGTGTTAGTTTGGCATGAGATGAGGAGAGACACAGTGAATTGCAGAGACAGACGCTGCACGTTGACAGAGGGAGTGTTAGTTTGGCATGAGATGAGGAGAGACACAGTGAATTGCAGAGACAGACGCTGCACGGTTGACAGAGGGAGTGTTAGTTTGGCATGAGATGAGGAGAGACACAGTGAATTGCAGAGACAGACGCTGCACCGTTGACAGAGGAGTGTTAGTTTGGCATGAGATGAGGAGAGACACAGTGAATTGCAGAGACAGACGCTGCACCGTTGACAGAGGGAGTGTAAGTTTGGCATGAGATGAGGAGAGACACAGTGAATTGCAGAGACAGACGCTGCACCGTTGACTGAGGGAGTGTTAGTTTGGCATGAGATGAGGAGAGACACAGTGAATTGCAGAGACAGACGCTGCACCGTTGACTGAGGGAGTGTTAGTTTGGCATGAGATGAGGAGAGACACAGTGAATTGCAGAGACAGACGCTGCACCGTTGACAGAGGGAGTGTTAGTTTGGCATGAGATGAGGAGAGACACAGTGAATTGCAGAGACAGACGCTGCACCGTTGACTGAGGGAGTGTTAGTTTGGCATGAGATGAGGAGAGACACAGTGAATTGCAGAGACAGACGCTGCACCGTTGACTGAGGGAGTGTTAGTTTGGCATGAGATGAGGAGAGACACAGTGAATTGCAGAGACAGACGCTGCACCGTTGACAGAGGGAGTGTTAGTTTGGCATGAGATGTGGAGAGACACAGTGAATTGCAGAGACAGACGCTGCACCGTTGACAGAGGGAGTGTTAGTTTGGCATGAGATGAGGAGAGACACAGTGAATTGCAGAGACAGACGCTGCACCGTTGACAGAGGGAGTGTTAGTTTGGCATGAGATGAGGAGAGACACAGAGGACACGCCATGAGATGTCTTCTCTTCTGGAGAAACACAGTCCTCCTTTGATATGGCAGCATGATGGACTTTCTTACAAAAGTAACAGTCAATCCTCTTAAATCCTGTCTTTATGATTCCGGCTGCCTTCAGTACCTCTCACAGACACCCAGTAAAATCTCTCTCATTCTCCTACTAAACTTTTCCTTTCGAGAGGGACAATCAAATTGATAATATCATAGAACTCCGTTTTTTTGGGGTCAAATCCCTTGCAGAGCCCAGAGGAATGGTAATGGGATTTTATTGCTTTTCAAAGAGCTTGTGATTTTAGAAACAAGTGGAGGTTTTAGATAGAGGCTTAGAGAGAACCTGGACAAGCTGCAGGGAATCTATTGGGGAAGTAAGCAGTATATATCATCTGGAGAAAATGTCAGCCTGACTGGGGGTACAGCGTCGTACGGGTTTGACCGGGGCAGGCCATCATTGTAAATAAGAATTTGTT